>NC_039367.1:145432471-146032471 GCF_003573695.1 Papaver somniferum | reverse complement strand
TTATTTTTAGTGAATTAAGATTTATCTCACAAACCCAACTTAATTCTAAACTAGTCTAACAATCTATCTGGCATTGGCTATTCCTATTGTTTCACATGTAAGATCTAATAGTGAGCTCTGATACCAACTAGTGACGCCCCAACTCCTAAACCTGCTTAGCTATAGGTTTACAACCTAATTGAAGCATCAAATCCATATTATCAATCTTAAGAACCATCTTCACTTAAATTGCTAACAAAAAAAACCCAAACTCTTTGACACAGTATGTTTGGAAGTCTCTAATGTTATACAAATATATAAATGTGTTGTTTTACAGAATAAAGAAAGAATACATATAATACAGATACACGACAACACTATATTCGGTAGAGCACTAAGCTACGAAACGGATATCTTCGCACGCTTCATTCCTTCTGATTACTGAAACTGAAGAGGGAACAAGTGAGCACATCGTCCCAAAGGGTGCCTAAAGAAACATATAACTTCCAAGTAATCACAAACATGATTCATAGTTCTAAGAACAGAAATTGAAAAGAAGAGTAATGAATCTAAGCATTCAGCAATTCATGCATCATGAAGCAAGTGTTATCCTAACCTCGCCAAACTCATTGGAGAAGACGACGCGAGAACAACCCTAACCAATAATAATAACATCATCCACGCAGAGTGCCCATATAAACTATGATTCAGAATATTACTATCAAGATCAGAAAGTTAGACGAACAAGTATAATATGCACACGAGTGATTTTCCTCAAATAAAATAGTATATATAATACCATAACGGATGAATTACCACTCTACTAGGTAATAATAAAACAGATGAGTTACCGCCCTACTATATTAATAAGCAATAATATTAATACGGATGAATTATCTCCCTACTAATGAAATAGATATAATAATATTTAAACGGATGAATTACCGCCCTACTAAATAATATTGTCGACGGATGAATTACCGCCTTACTTAACTTAGCTAAGAGCCGTGGGGAAACACAGACACTCCTCGCAGGGAAATATCACAATGCATATCAAACACAACACATCATAGCAACACCGTACATACAGATACAACATATACGTCATACTCAAGATACATGAAATAGAACATTACAGTATACGCTATCATACACTCAAATAGTAAAGACTCACCATGCTCGCAGATAAAAAAAATGTTAATGATTACAAGAAGGTTACAGATTTCCCACCTGATTTGATGACAAGCCATGCGTACCTCAAGATCCACGATCCACTGGTTCATCCATTGAATCGATCGTTGTTAATAAAGAGTAACTTCTTTGTGAAGTCTTGAATTTGGTAATTATATCAGCACCATCACCTTCTTCATTTATTCATCATGGATAACTGATTCCCTCAAATAGGATTCACTCTCATCTCCTAAATCGATCAGAAGTAGAGGAGCAGGGAAAGGAAAGAGAAGGAAGAAGAAGAAAGAAAGGATAAGAAGAATTAATCTTCTTCGGTTGATTTTGTTGATAAGGAAAACGAAAATACTGAAACACCCAGAGAAGTTGGATAACGGCAGCCAGGTCGGTTCTCTACAAAAGTCTATTTTTACGATTCGAGTGATTTCTTCTTCGTCCGGTATTCGAATGACACGTTCGAGTAGTCCAACTCGCATAACTTTTCGAGATCTATCTAGTGATTTTAGTTTCGTATCTAGATCGTTGTTAGATTAGTTTCTATTAATTAAAATCCACATTAACTAATCGAGTCATTAACGGTTAATTCGTCTCTTGATCATCGCTAGACCAGTCAAATAGCGTTGACGAGCTTGAGGGTTCTTACATTCTCCCCACCTTATATTATTTTCGTCCTCGAAAATCAAACCATACTTGTGGTCTTTAAAACTCCCAACCTTGTAAAGAAAAGCTATCTCTCGACTAACTGCTAGTACTGCTCATAATTACAAACGCGCGAAAATCAACTCATTTAAATGAGTTCCAAGCAACATGAAAGAACACAAATCTACATGGCTTTCTACAACTAAGATCTAAAATTTGTAGCTCTAGATTCAGTACATTAATTTCTATTTCAATAGATTACTGGTTCTAATTACATGTAAAAGTACTCGGTACGTTTAAAATAAATTTGGGATTTATCAGATTTACCAAACTCACTATTCACTATTAATGGATTACTAAGTGTTAAATAACTGAAGCTAACAAATCTTTAATTCTCTATTAAAATTTCTATCTAAAATGTATCTGGTTTCAACCTACAATTTTACCTCATATTTAACTATACACACAAAACAAGGAGCAAGCAATCAACATGTTATGCAAATCAATCATATCAATACATAAATCTTATAGTTATTGATTATTTTTAGTGAATTAAGATTTATCTCACAAACCCAACTAATTCTAAACTAGTCTAACAATCTATCTGGCATTGGCTATTCCTATTGTTTCACATGTAAGATCTAATAGTGAGCTCTGATACCAACTAGTGACGCCCCAACTCCTAAACCTGCTTAGCTATAGGTTTACAACCTAATTGAAGCATCAAATCCATATTATCAATCTTAAGAACCATCTTCACTTAAATTGCTAACAAAAAAAACCCAAACTCTTTGACACAGTATGTTTGGAAGTCTCTAATGTTATACAAATATATAAATGTGTTGTTTTACAGAATAAAGAAAGAATACATATAATACAGATACACGACAACACTATATTCGGTAGAGCACTAAGCTACGAAACGGATATCTTCGCACGCTTCATTCCTTCTGATTACTGAAACTGAAGAGGGAACAAGTGAGCACATCGTCCCAAAGGGTGCCTAAAGAAACATATAACTTCCAAGTAATCACAAACATGATTCATAGTTCTAAGAACAGAAATTGAAAAGAAGAGTAATGAATCTAAGCATTCAGCAATTCATGCATCATGAAGCAAGTGTTATCCTAACCTCGCCAAACTCATTGGAGAAGACGACGCGAGAACAACCCTAACCAATAATAATAACATCATCCACGCAGAGTGCCCATATAAACTATGATTCAGAATATTACTATCAAGATCAGAAAGTTAGACGAACAAGTATAATATGCACACGAGTGATTTTCCTCAAATAAAATAGTATATATAATACCATAACGGATGAATTACCACTCTACTAGGTAATAATAAAACAGATGAGTTACCGCCCTACTATATTAATAAGCAATAATATTAATACGGATGAATTATCTCCCTACTAATGAAATAGATATAATAATATTTAAACGGATGAATTACCGCCCTACTAAATAATATTGTCGACGGATGAATTACCGCCTTACTTAACTTAGCTAAGAGCCGTGGGGAAACACAGACACTCCTCGCAGGGAAATATCACAATGCATATCAACACAACACATCATAGCAACACCGTACATACAGATACAACATATACGTCATACTCAAGATACATGAAATAGAACATTACAGTATACGCTATCATACACTCAAATAGTAAAGACTCACCATGCTCGCAGATAAAAGAAATGTTAATGATTACAAGAAGGTTACAGATTTCCCACCTGATTTGATGACAAGCCATGCGTACCTCAAGATCCACGATCCACTGGTTCATCCATTGAATCGATCGTTGTTAATAAAGAGTAACTTCTTTGTGAAGTCTTGAATTTGGTAATTATATCAGCACCATCACCTTCTTCATTTATTCATCATGGATAACTGATTCCCTCAAATAGGATTCACTCTCATCTCCTAAATCGATCAGAAGTAGAGGAGCAGGGAAAGGAAAGAGAAAGAAGAAGAAGAAAGAAAGGATAAGAAGAATTAATCTTCTTCGGTTGGTTTTGTTGATAAGGAAAACGAAAATACTGAAACACCCAGAGAAGTTGGATAACGGCAGCCAGGTCGGTTCTCTACAAAAGTCTATTTTTACGATTCGAGTGATTTCTTCTTCGTCCGGTATTCGAATGACACGTTCGAGTAGTCCAACTCGCATAACTTTTCGAGATCTATCTAGTGATTTTAGTTTCGTATCTAGATCGTTGTTAGATTAGTTTCTATTAATTAAAATCCACATTAACTAATCGAGTCATTAACGGTTAATTCGTCTCTTGATCATCGCTAGACCAGTCAAATAGCGTTGACGAGCTTGAGGGTTCTTACATTCTCCCCACCTTATATTATTTTCGTCCTCGAAAATCAAACCATACTTGTGGTCTTTAAAACTCCCAACCTTGTAAAGAAAAGCTATCTCTCGACTAACTGCTAGTACTGCTCATAATTACAAACGCGCGAAAATCAACTCATTTAAATGAGTTCCAAGCAACATGAAAGAACACAAATCTACATGGCTTTCTACAACTAAGATCTAAAATTTGTAGCTCTAGATTCAGTACATTAATTTCTATTTCAATAGATTACTGGTTCTAATTACATGTAAAAGTACTCGGTACGTTTCTAAAATAAATTTGGGATTTATCAGATTTACCAAACTCACTATTCACTATTAATGGATTACTAAGTGTTAAATAACTGAAGCTAACAAATCTTTAATTCTCTATTAAAATTTCTATCTAAAATGTATCTGGTTTCAACCTACAATTTTACCTCATATTTAACTATACACACAAAACAAGGAGCAAGCAATCAACATGTTATGCAAATCAATCATATCAATACATAAATCTTATAGTTATTGATTATTTTTAGTGAATTAAGATTTATCTCACAAACCCAACTTAATTCTAAACTAGTCTAACAATCTATCTGGCATTGGCTATTCCTATTGTTTCACATGTAAGATCTAATAGTGAGCTCTGATACCAACTAGTGACGCCCCAACTCCTAAACCTGCTTAGCTATAGGTTTACAACCTAATTGAAGCATCAAATCCATATTATCAATCTTAAGAACCATCTTCACTTAAATTGCTAACAAAAAAAACCCAAACTCTTTGACACAGTATGTTTGGAAGTCTCTAATGTTATACAAATATATAAATGTGTTGTTTTACAGAATAAAGAAAGAATACATATAATACAGATACACGACAACACTATATTCGGTAGAGCACTAATCTACGAAACGAATATCTTCGCACGCTTCATTCCTTCTGATTACTGAAACTGAAGTGGGAAAAAGTGAGTACATCGTCCCAAAGGGTGCCCAAACAAACATATAACTTCCAAGTAATCACTAACATGATTCATAGTTCTATGAACAGAAATTGAAAAGAAGAGTAATGAATCTAAGCATTTAGCAATTCATGCATCTTGAAGCAAGTTTTATCCTAACCTCGCCAAACTCATTTGAGAAGATGACGCGAGAACAACCCTAACCAATAGTAATAACATCATCCACACAGAGTGCCCATACAAACTATGATTCAGAATATTACCATCAAGATCAGAAAGTTAGACGAACAAGTATAATATGCACACGAGTGATTTCCCTCAAATAAAATAGTATATATAACATCATAACGGATGAATTACCGCCCTACTAGGTAATATTCAAACGGATGAGTTACTGCCCTACTATATTAATAAGAAATAATATTAATACGGATGAATTACCGCTATACTAATGAAATAGAATAATAATATTTAAACGGATGAATTACCGCCATACTAAATAATATTGTCGACGGATGAATTACCGCCTTACTTAACTTAGCTAAGAGCCGTGGGGAAACACAGACACTCCTCGCAGGGAAATCTCACAATACATATCAAACACAACACATCACAACAACACCGTACATACAGATACAACATATATGTCATACTCAAGATACATGAAATAGAACATTACAGTATACGCTATCATACACTCAAATATTAAAGACTCACCATGATCGCAGATAAAAGAAATCTTAATGATTACAAGAAGGTTACAGAGTTCCCACCTGATTTGATGACAAGCCATGCGTACCTCAAGATCCACGATCCATTGGTTCACCCTTTGAATCGATCGTTGTTAATAAAGAGTAACTTATTTGTGAAGTCTTGAATTCGTCTCTTGATCATCGCTAGACCAGTCAAATAGAGTTGACGAGCTTGAGGGTCCTTACAGTATTCACGAACTTTTTTGGACTGTTCACGAACTATCTCGGTCATGTGATTTATTATGCCCTATCTTATGCTTGAAGGTTCCCGAACAACTAAACATTGTTTTTGGGATAACCACTTGGTGCACAACGTGTATTTCAACTAATATGCAATTCAATAAACCTTCTTGTATGCTTATATAATCAATATATATATATATAGAAGTTAAGCTTGTGTATGAACCAGGTCCCAGGGTTCGAGACTAGACTAGTTTTTGGGGTTATTCTGCACACATTGCAATTTCCTCGTTATCAAAATTTCTAGTGTTTTGGGTTATTTCTTTTATGAATTATATTGTTTATCTTTACCATAGAAATATCACTAGAAGTATATAATTACACAACCTAGGAAGTTTAAAGCCCAAACTGTACAGAACCTACAAGATTTGTTCTCGTGAGTTCGTATTTTGAAATATAGATTACAAGACTTCTTGTTGGAGTTTGGTTCGTAAATAATTCGGGTACATAGTACGTTGACTTTTGGATATTGACGTTTTAAATCGTTTAAGTAAGCTTGTTTACAATTCGAGTACATGATCTCAAATGTTGATCTATACTATTGACTGTAACAAGTTTGTCCATATAGGTTTCCGAACGAGAAATTGGTGGTGTACTTGATACCCTCTCCTTTTCACAAAGTAAATTCGAAATTGAGATTACAATTAATATCTTCCAGAAAATGCACAAATTTTTGGATACCACGCAAAAAGGAACATCACCATATACTCCATATATCCCCCCCACCCACCCACCCCCACCCCACCCCCGTTTTGTCACAAAAATGACAAAGGAACGAAAAATACAACATGTATTTCGAAAGGCCCTTTCAAGTTCATAATAAATAGATACAACCTATAAGATTCTAAGAAACATACCACTTTTGATAAGCGAAACTAAATCCGAGACTACCCGAGTGATTGATTTAGTCTCTTATCAAGAAAAAATTACTCGCAGTAATATTCCCTAGGTCGAACTAAGATCAGAATTAATGTGGTTACCTATAAGGGTCCAATTATACTTAAATAATTGTATCTATTTCGATAAGCAAAAACTAAGATCATAATTAAGTTAGTTTGTTTATCAGGAAAGCGATTAACTAGAGTAACCGCTCCAAAATTTCGATAAGCCAAACTAGAATCGAGATCCATCTGGTTACTTATTAGGAAAGAAATTATCAGAAAATAATTATTTCCACAACCACACTCCCCAGAAATATATATTACTGATCGCAAGTTCTAAGTAGAACTCCACCTGGCTGTATATGTTATGTATTCAATAAATACTAAGTTGAAAGCACAAATGATAAAAATAAGTCAAGTCAAGTCTGTAGTTACTTACTTCGAACTGAAGCGTGACGTCTTTGTTTTTTTCCGATACTTCTTCAGGTTTTAAGTTAATAACAAGCACAAGTCTCAATATTTCCGTGTTCTTTGTTTCACCTAACGAAGTTGACACTAGTAATCAAATCAATACACGACTTCAACTTATGGAACTAAACTTGACAACCAAATTTTATATACTAACCCTTGGTGGGTTTAGCCGAGCGATGCTATAACAATAATCATCATACATTTAATAAAAACGATTATATTTGGTTAGTTATTTTTAGGTTAAAAACAGGGTTTGACTTGACTTTTTGGGTTATATTTAGTTATTTTTAAAATAATTAAATTAAAATTTCAAAACTATAATCTCGATTGTATTTTATCCAAGTATGGCTT
Source organism: Papaver somniferum (assembly GCF_003573695.1). Classification (NCBI taxonomy): domain Eukaryota; kingdom Viridiplantae; phylum Streptophyta; class Magnoliopsida; order Ranunculales; family Papaveraceae; genus Papaver; species Papaver somniferum. The sequence goes on along the minus strand of NC_039367.1, from coordinate 146,024,653 downwards.
GTATTTAGTTATTGCCATAACTAACATGTGTTTTTACATGTAGATAAGGATTTATCTTATCATGTATTTAGTCACTGCCATAATGATAAAAAGAGACATAAATTTGTTATAATCATTCAATACTTTTTATTAAAAATCAAAATAAACTTAATCAACATTGTGGTTCCTAAAAATATTTTCATAGTAAACAAAATTATTAAGTTGTATCGTAAGGAACTTTAAGAATACGTTATTACTTACCCGCATATATCGTACTAAAAAGCGGTAAACTAAGTCACAACCGACAGTTACTGATTCTCTCTGTCCAAAAAACATGAAATATGGAAGACTTTTTTTCCATAGGAGATTCAATAATCCAACCCAACCCAAGAAAACGTTACAAGAATCAGCAACTCAAAAGAAATGGGAGAACACATGTATCATTGTTGGTAAAATCCTGATTACATATATAAATATTTACTTTGAACCGTTTGAAGTGACCAAACAAATCAATATAGAATGGGTTAATCTGATCCCAACATTCAACACTAGTCCTTGATAATGATTGTTTTAGTTTCAAGTTTGAGAATGAGAAAGATAAGAAATAGGTCATGGTTTCAACACCATGGTTGATCTTTCATCCTTACACAGTGAAAATTACGAAATACTCCCTCCGTCTCACTAATAAGTGACCTAGTTACTTTTGGATTTTGTCCCACCATTAAGTGACATATATCACTAAACAAGGTGATATTTCTAAAATTATCCTTTTAATTAATTATAAGAAATATAAGAAATATGCATAATTTGATAGTCATGTTTATATTCGTTACGAAGGTGTTTTAAAATGCTTTGCCATGGTACAAAGTTTTCGAACATCCGTGGTGTAGTTTGAGAGATAACTCATTTCAAAATTTCACTATTTATTATCCATAAGGGTATACTTGTAAAAAGTGCTTAAAAATACTTTTCCCCTTACTTGCCTTAAAAATTGTGCAAATTTGAACTAGGTCACTTAATAGTGGGACGGAGGGAGTATGATATATCATAAGCTTGTGCCTTTTGATTTTGTGGAAACATATGTTTTGCAGTTTGGAAAATTGCAACATGTAGTATTATCTTTAAGTAATGATGATTTGGCATAAAAAATCGCTTAACTAAATATTTAATAAATATGTTGGAAAAGTTATAAGTTAATCGACAAATAGTTACAGACAAATAGTTTAAGACTGCCAAAATCAATGGTAGAAGAGATTCGCGTTTTGTTTGTGAGATAAGTGGGATAACCACAGTCACAAGGCAAAAAATGGTATTACGTATGTCATGGAATGATGAGGATGAGTAATAAAATTCAATCAAATAAAATTGATTGCAGGCATGTATTTCATTGTATCAAACAAAACAAATGGAAAATCAATGATTCACTTTGCCTATGGCCGTCATAACCATATAAATCCAGAAATTCATATTGGACGCACTTCTACTGCCAACAACATCAACAATTTAGGGCTTGCAGTTTTTTTTCCTTTTTTTGAGTACTTTTTGTTTAGATTTCTGAAAAATGTTACCTGCCCATTGTGTAGTTCAACCAAATGTTTCACATAGTGGTCATGTCTCATTAATTCACCAAGGCCACAGAAACCGCACTTTTTTGTGAGTCTCCAAAACCTCCTCCCCAAGGATTTATCACTTTCTCCTTCATTTTTTTTAGAAAAGAAACAATTATTAAACCCTAAATTTATAATCAAAAACCTAAAATGGTAAAGGAGAAGAAGATGATGATCTCTTAGTGATTGCTTACATTGATAATTTTGTGGAATAGCATTTGCGTTTGGTTGTTGATCACAATCACACAATAAAAATGGAAAAAAAAGAAGGTAAGAGAACATAAATATTTTTATTTTTTTTCTTTCTCATCCGTTGTTTGTTTTGTTGACTCAATTATTTTATCAATTCTACATAGTCAACTTCACTTATACGATGAACAAGTGTGATACTAAGCACCAAACCACTGAATCACTTGCGCTTTGTTGACTATATTGTATATTATATATATATATATATATATTTCATCTCACAAACTCGTATGACTCTACAACTCAATTACTCTCACATAGAATTATGTTCAAAAGTTTATAAGTTAGTGTATGAATTTTATCTGAATTTATATGTCAAAAAAATTTCACAAATTGTCTCACTTTTCTCCAAATTACAAATAGTCCACAAATACAGAATTTACTTTTTATTAGGCTGAATGATAGTTCAACTTTCCATTTATGATTGGATTGATAACTAGGCCTTTTAAAAATTTAACCTAATCATCTTTGTATTATCTATTGGCTCAATACATACAATGCCTTTTATCGTGCCAAATGTTGCGAAGTGACCACTAAAGACCAAATTATGAAAGGGTAAATAAATATTACTCTCTTCATTTTCCAAGCACAAATTTTGAGTTGCTTTACCGATGTAAAGTCTTAAGAACTCAACCCTTTTTGATCGTCTTCCAAACAGTAAAGGAATAAAGCTGTTTGGTAAATACTCCAATAATCTTTTATAAAAAGATTCGCTGAGTTTTGCACAAAGGTTCTTCCGTTTAAAGTTTAAACTAGTAAACTCCTTTGTCGGGTAAGATCAATCGAAATAAGTAAGTTAGATTTGGACTCACAACTATCAGATTCAGATATTGAAGAATACCACCGAATAATAGTTGCCGATCAAAACGAGTATATGATCAAATCTATGAAAGATAAATCATATCTAAGTCGGAACTCAGCCGATCAAGATGTGTGCAAAAATCACGAGATACTAAAACCAATAAGAAATATATTCTTGTTTTCAAATCTTTAATTGCCTTATTTTGTAACTGTACATCACAAACTTAAATCCACTTATAATCGACCACACACAGAACGAAGTCTGTTAATAATGGATGATCACAAGTTGTCTTTATATCTGACGACATTTCTAAACAACTCGTCAATACTTTGATCTAGTTTGAGTGACCCTTATGTCAGAAGAGAAGGCTCTCAAGAATAGTCAAACTAGGTGCAATTAAAGTTTCAGCAACCGTTAGTCAATCAAATCAATAATCGAAAACTAAAATAACAATGCGATTATCTAGTTTCCCACCAATGATACTCGTAGAGATTCTTGATCCCACAGAAGTTTTTAAATGAGCGGTTGTAATATATTTCGCATAATTAAGGTACTTTCCTCTCCGGATAGACGGGTCCACCAGATACAACACGAATGAAGTTTGCCTGGCTCTTATGATAGTTTGCAAGAACTGCAAACTCATTATAGACCAAGGTTATTTGGACAACAATGAAATTTTAACCGAAATATTTTCAAGATATGCAATAAGTATCTAATTTCGGTTTTCATATTTCCAATTTAATAGCCAACCTATAATCCGAGATCTCTCATTAGAAAATATTTAATATTAGTTTAACACTTAACTAATAACTTTCTAAGAGATGTTTTGATTTGTTGGAAAATCAAGGCATACAATCGAAAATATTAATTAAAAGATTCTTAATATTTCGGATTGGGAGCACCTTGAGTATTAAGGAATATCTTTGGACAATAAAAGATAAGAATTGTAATCATGTCCAAATTATGTCGAAATCCATATTTATCAAACCCTAATTCCAAACTCACACAAAACCGTAAAGTAATGTGAATATAGAGGATCGGTTTTGCTCTTGGGACCGGTTCTACCATGACTCCTAACATAGGTTAAGATCGGCTCTACCAAGTCTACGATATAGGCAGACTACCAAGACTCCCAACAATAGCTAGGGTCGGTTCTACCAAGTATCCCAATATATCTAAGGATCGGTTCCACCAAGACTCTCAACAATAGTTAAGATCGGTTCTACCATGTATCCCAAATAGGTAAAAAACGGTTCTACCAAGGCTCTCAACATACTTCAAGATCAGTGCTACCGTATATCCCAAACTAGGTAAAGATCGGTTATACCATATCTCTCAACATAAGTCAAGATCGGTTCTACCAAATTTATTACCTAGGTTGCAATTGGTCATCCAATAAATCTTCAACGAAAACCTGGCCAAAACGCCTATTGATTTCCTTTCGATTACTAAAAAAGTTTCATATACGTACTTCTTTTAAACATATGTAATCAAACATAGTTTCATAAGATGAAATCACACCTATATCCAATACACAGTCAAGTAACGAGTTACATAGATTATGTCGATATCACATTTACAAAGTTCAAAAGATAAACGTTATACTTCGTAATCAAATATTCATCCTTGGCACTTTGATCATAATATAAAATAACCAAGTCTAATACTAGAGTATTATTAAATATAACCTCGCATGTTATGTTTTCAATCTTAAACGACAAGTGTTAAGGGCACCCGTAGAAGTTTATAAAGGCACCCAAAAAATTACTATTCACACCCCAAAAACTATCAAGTGTCAAAGGGACTCCGCAGTCGGATAAGGGGCACCCATTTTCTTCCCCATTTGAATAATGTCTTTTGGCGGGAAAATAAACTGCAGAATTAAGCTTCGGTAATAGAAAGGGTTTTAGAGAGATTCGAACGTTATAACTTATTGGGTTTATTTTATTGGGATAAACAAGGATAATATGGGTGTTATTGTCTGTTTGGATAGCACACCAGAAATAGCTTTTCTAAAGTTAACTTTTTATGAAGCAAAATAGTTTTACTTCTGACTTCGACTTCTAAAGAAGTAGAAGCCAGAAGCATATTTCTATCCAAACGCGTTATTAAGTTCGACTAGAACTGGATGGATATGATTGGAGTTGAAACATGGAAAGAATATTCTGGGGTTTCCTACTTTGATATTTTGTGGTTGTATTTTTGGGATTTGCATGAAGATAATCCTCTAGCATTCTTTTCTATTCAATTTATAGGAGTTTGGAAAGACTTGGACAACAAAACAACGTGCAAAGAAGGTATTTCTTTTTAACTTGGCAGCGAAGACAAATAGAATTTCGAACTTCACCTATAATGTAAGTATAATCAACTCATGCTAACTAAGTTCGGGATACAAATTAAGTTGAATTTAAATAATAACCTGTAGTTGCAGGAAATCCTACAACACACCCATTGTATTATCATGACTATGATTTCTAGATCTAAACCTATTTGATATGAAAATAAAGATAAAAATAATGAAAATAGAAAATAAGACACAAGATTTACGTGGTTCGATCAATTTGATCTACATCTACGGGGTTAGGTTTCACTATGATCATTGAATTACATATGAATTACATTGAGACTCCATTAATGAGTATTTGGAGCTCTCTCTCTGTCTCTGGTTTTTGGGGAAGAATAAGAAGATAATAATCATACAAGTTACTTTTCCTCTCTCCTACCTTTCTCTTTATATAGATATTTACATAGTGGATGATAGCTCATATGTGGTGGGATACAGCTAACATTTCCCCTAATTTCGGAATCACCGTGCGATGTTCTCGCAGGCTCACGTTGGATCTTAATTTGCACAAATGATACGTTCTCTCGCAAGCTTCCCTACATTCTCGTGAGATCTTATTATTGTGCGATATTTGGATCCTACATCTTGCCTCTTTTTTCTTGAATATTGCTTGAAGAGCAATCTTTAAGGAAAAATCCGTCTTGTTGAAGTTGTTGGAGTAGTCTTTAATCTTTGTTGATGAAGGAACGAGCGAAAGAATATTGGACTTGAAAAGTACGTACTTGCCTCTATTCTTTTGTGAAGTTCCGAAATGTTGCGAAGTAAATAAGAAGTATCATCTTTTGAAGTATGCGAAGTATGAAGTATCCTTGAAGAAGTATAAGAAGCATGAAGTATCCTTGATGAAGTATAAGAAACATTCAATTCTCGAAATGTAAGAAGTATCCATCCTTGAATGAGAATAATAAGTATTGCCTCTATTCATGCGAAATTATTACTCCATTTTTGGTGATTCTTGCCGAGAAGATAAAGAACATAAAATGTTTTCTTGGTAATCCATAGTTTCCTCTGTTCTTTATCTATGAGGGTAGAATCTTTGAGAAAATGTTGAATGTGTGAATTGTTTCTTCATTCTCATCTTTCCTCTGTCTCATGTTTTGTGCTCATGCGATAGTATAATCTCTTCAAGTTGCTTATAATTGTGCGAAATAATTGAGTGAAATGATCATATCGTTCGGAATAATCACATTCTACGAAATAATCACATTCTGCAAAATTCGGACAAACTTTGCGAAATTGTGAATAACCCTGCGAAATTCTGAATAATCCTGTGAAATTCTGAATACTCCTGCGAAATTCTGAATAGTTTTGCGAAATTCTATATAGTTCTACGAAATTCTGAATAGTTCTGCGAAATTCTGACACATTCTACAAAATTTTGAATCGTTCTGCGAAATTCTGAATCAATCTGTGAAGTTCTGAATAATCTTGCGAAATTCTTGAATAATCCTGTGAAATCCTGAATAATTCTGCTAAATTTTGCGATATTATTGCGAAATTATGCAATATTATTCCGCACAGTTTTGTAAAGTACTTATGCGAACATAATGCTTATGTGATAATTATGTTATGAAATGTGTATGCGATGTTTATGCCATGAAATGCTTTTATGATGCGAGTGTGATGCTTGTATGATGAGAATGCTTATCTATTGCAATGTATAGTTAAGGTTTGTGTTACTTAGCTCATTTTGCCGTCTAAAATTGATGTAGCTTTAAATTGCTTCCATTCTTCATTTCTCTGACTTTTTCTTTAGTGTATGCATTCTTCTTCGTGTAGTTATTGTTCTTCACAAGTTCTTACTTGTGTTTCATCTTCGCTCTTTCCTGCACAATTAGTATCTCATAACAGTATGATCATAATATCAAGTCTGCGGCATTTTCACTGCCTCAGTTTCATTTCCATGTACATATTCGCAAGCTTGTTTGCTTACATATAATCATTCTCGCAAGCTTACTTGCTTACTCATTTTCTTATGTGGTCTTATTTTGCCTTCCTAATTAAAGGTCTTATTTTGCCACCTCTTGTCATTGCGACAAAATCGTAGGACATCTTTGCACTTTCATGAAAAAACCCATTGATCTTGCCTTAACTTTCTCTTTTGTATTATTGCCTCTTCAGGATTGTTGCGACAATATGACAGGCCTAAATATTCTTGCGAAAATAAAGCCCCATGACATTGCGTTCTTGCGACGAAATCGCAGGACGTCTTCACACTTTCATGTAATGACCCATTTATCTCGTCTTATCTTTTTCTCTAGTATTATTTCCTCTTCAGGATTATTGCACAAATATGACAAGCCTTAATACCCTTGCGAGTAAAAAGCCTCATGAAATTTGCGTCTTAAGACACTTATCAGCTCCCTAATGGAGGGTGCCACCCTTATCTCCCCCCTGGTTGCCCCTTCAAGGAGGTGTACTTATACCATACAAGGTTAGCTCCTCCCATCCGGTCTTAACAACAACCAGTTGTTTTCGCAACCTCTTATCCCTTTTACCTATAGGGCTTATGGTTACGAGACTGCACCCTAAGTGGGTTTTCTTCGGGCCGAGTGCAGTATTAGCCAAGACTTGTCAAGAATGGCAAGGACGCTTCAAACGCCCCTGGCACTCTTGACTCAACCGTGTACCTCGGCACCTTGATCAGATTCTGCACTCCTTGGGAGAGTCCTTATTACCTTAGTCGCCCAACCTAAGTCATATGCTTAGGCTGAGAATCCAAGGTGCCTCTCCCGGATGGGCTTTATTGACCCCAAATCTCCATCACTCAGGTTCCAGGGGCGGTGTAACCTTTGCCTGAGCCATGCTACAAGTACCCCCTTCTATGACGTAATTTAGGTCTTATATTTTCCTCTTGCGAAATTTTATTCGCGAACTAGGGTGTACGCCATAAACGTTCGCCCCATTCTAATCTTATATTTTTATGGATCTTAGATTGTCTCTTGCGAAATTTTCGCGTTTCTTTGTTCTTTTATTCTTTCATTCATTCTTTCATTCTCATAATATCATATCATTTGAAGAAAAGTAAATATTCAAGAGAAGTTCTAATACATTATAATTCTGAAATCTTTGTAATTGTGAAATCTTTGTAATTCTGCGATTGTTTCGCATTTTGTAAATCAAATCAAAAATCTTTTTATTCTCTGCAAAATAAATATTCTAGAGAAACATATAAATAATTTTGAAATCTCGCAATCTTTGTAATTTTGAAATCTTTGTAATCTTGAAATATTAGTAATCTTTATAATCTTTGAGATCTTGAAATCTTTGTAATCGTGCGATTGAATCGTTTTTTGTAAATCAAATCAAAAATATTTTTATTCGTTCTTAGTATAAAGTAAAATGTTCAAGGAAATGGTACTTATCTTTCATGCTAGTCGTTGTTGTTGTCAAAGAAGTGAATAAATGCCTTGAAATGTATGAATTTCGCGCAGCAAAAAGAAGTGTGAGAAGTGAAACTTGAACCCTTGATCTGCTTCTTGGATTTTCTCACACCATACCAACTGTGCGAAGCCTCTTTTGCGAAATAATCAAAGTTCTTGCGAAGTAATTAAATTCCAACTGTGTAAGAGGCAATTATGTATAAATTTCGCATAATAAAAATGAACATGCGAGAAGCAAGAATTGATCCCGCGACCTGCTGCTTGCATTCATGCCTCCTGATCAACTGTGCTAACCCTCTCTTGCGAAATAATCAAAGACTGTGCGAAGTAATCAAATATCAACTCTGCGAAATGAATATTTGCGAAGCAAAAATTATTTGGTCGCAGGGAGAATCGAACCCATGTCCTCTAGTTTGCATACTCCTTCTCTGACCATCTGCGCTACTTGTTGCTTGCGAAAGAAAAACACAATGATGTACTTTATTCCATTTCTTCGCCTTTAGGATTTCAAAAATGTGCGAAAAATTAAGCTTGATGAGGGATTTGAACTCGAGTCTTACAACTCACTCTAGCGAAGCTTGACCAACTGTGCTACCTCTTGTTTGCAAACTAATGAAACAATATTGCGAAATTTTTCATTTTTTCGCTATCTGTAAAAAGATGAAAACTATGCTCGTAGGGAAGTTCGAACTTGCGACCACGAACGTACATATTGTTCTCTTGACCAACTGTTCAAGAATCTCTTTGCGAAATAAACACACAATTTTTTTCTCTTATTCTTTTATTCTCCCATGCAAATGAGAAGAAAATGAAAAATATGTGTCTCTGCGAAATTCGAAGCCGTGACCTATCGCTTACTCGCTCCAGCTCAAACCATCTGTGCGAATTTCTGTTTGTGATAGAAATTGCAGCATCTGCCTCTTATCTTTTCTTCGTCCTTCCTTAACTTCTTTCACATTTTCCTTCTTCTCCTGAACATGAAAATCTTCCACTGAAACTTCCATTTTCTCCTCAAATTTCACCACAACAACTAATTTTTTCTCTCACTCTTTTCATGTCTTTGAATTGTTGATGATGTTTACTCCTTGAAAGTGTGATTTCTTCCATAAAATTTCCATTTTTGAACCTAAATTTTGTGGATCTAGAAAAATATGAACAGTAGCTAATCTTCATGAAAATTTCTTGAATCAACAAGTTATAGGAAGAATAAATCCTTTACTCGTCCCTGTTTCTAGCGCCATTATGTAGTTGCAGAAAATCCTACAACACACCCCTTGTATTATCATGATTATGATTTCTAGATCTAAACTTATTTGATATGAAAATAAAGATAAAAATAATGAAAATAGAAAATAAGACACAAGATTTACGTGGTTCGATCAATTTGATCTACATCCACGGGGTTAGGTTTCACTATGATCATTGAATTACATATGAATTACATTGAGACTCCATTAATGAATATTTGGAGCTCTCTCTCTCTGTCTCTGGTTTTTGGGGAAGAATAAGAAGATAATAATCATACAAGTTACTTTTCTCTCTCCTACCTTTCTCTTTATATAAATATTTACATAGTGGATGACAGCTCATATGTGGTGGGATACAACTAACATTTCCCCTAATTTCGGAATCACCGTGCGATGTTCTCGCAGGCTCACGTTGGATCTTAATTTGCACACATGCTACGTTCTCTCGCAAGCTTCCCTACATTCTCGCGAGATCTTATTATTGTGCGATATTTGGATCCTACATAACCAACTAAGTTGGTTTAACAACTCTATTTTAGAAGACTGTAAGTGTCTTATGGAATGCTTTAGTTCTATTAGATTTGAATTCTTAAATAGAAGTTTCACACACTTGGCGAATGTTGCAGCCAAACACTGTAGAACTTCCAGGATCAATGGGAAATGGTTTGGATCAAGCCAAATTTTATCCCTGAACAATTGTAATTCATTTATGTTTAATGAAATTATTTTCTTAGCAAAAAAAAAAAGTATATACTATACTCATGCTAATTGATACGAAAAACTGAGTTCGGGATACAAATTGAACGGAAAACAAGTTTGCAAAATGGGCTTACAAGCCCACTTTTTTTACAATCTGGGAAAATTAGGCACAGGCCCAAAAAAATAATATTCTTATTGTCAGACCCACAATTAATTTTAGATACCTTGACACCCAAAATTATCCGAAATTATTAAGAATCAATACATAACTGGTTATGCATACTATTTTTTCAGGCATAACTCGTTATGCAGCCTAATTTTTCAGGGGTATAATTGGCAACGCAACTTGGATATAACATATCTAAAAATCCGCGCCTTGGAATTTTACAAATTTTATATCGTTGGAAATCTTTTTAAGAGAGCTACACAACGAGTACAAACAACAATATCAAATTTTGTTTTTCACGAAAAAATCGGAGGTGATCATCATTTTAGGCAAAATTTTCGAAAACTTGATACATAACCATTATGCAGCCACCAAAAAGGATGCATAACGCATTATTCAGACACATAACGAATTATGCAACCATTTTCTCCACTGCATAACAAAGTTATGCATCTATAACAAGTTATGTAGCCATTGTATTAGTGCGTACATAAAAAATTGATGCATAATTCATTATGCATCTATTAATTTATGCATCCATTTCCTTCGATGCATAAAAGATTATGCATCAATTTTTTTAATTCACTTACAAAAATATGGTCGCACAATGCTTTATGTATCCATTTTCTCGACTGCATACCATGTTATGCAAATATTATTGTAGGTGTATGACAAGTTATGCGGCCTTTTTTTTTGTTGGTTTCAGTACTAACAAAAAGATAGCTGCACAATGTGTTATACAACCATTCTCTAGACTGCATAACAAACTATGCATAAAAAAAAGGCTGCATAACTTGTCATGCACCTAAACTAATAGTTGTATAACGTGTTATGCTACCATTTTCAGGACTACATAACAAGTTATGCAACAAATTTTGTAAATACATAACAGGTTATGCAACCATTTCCGTTGCTGCGTTACGGATTATTCAACCATTTTTTTACCAACTCAATCATCTCCACAAGTTGTGGAGATCTGCTACTAAAACAAGTGAGCTTTTGTGGGGTCGTTAAAGACAGATTTTTTGTTTCCTTCCAGCTGTCTCGTGAACCACCCGCTTCATAAGCATAAATTCCCTTGAGGAGTAGCAAATAGAAGACGGGTTTAGTTCTTTGTAGACGTATACTTTGAGCATTCGTTACATTAGTCCATAACTTCTGTCAATGACAACAATATAAAATTATATGCTCTAATTTGTCAATTAGTCCTACTAACAACACCAATCAGTGGGTGGATTTGTCATGTTTAGCGGAAGAATGAAGGAGTACTGATCTTTCTTCTCCTAGATTGCGCAATATTCACATAGTAATATACATGTGCAGCAAATTTAATTACAGTTGAGGATATTGTACCACCGAGAGAATAAAAAAAAATAATCAAGAGCAGTCGCTATAAGACAGCGGAATACAGATCAATTATCTTTTGAATGTGCAAATATTCATAATAGGAGGAACATACAGATTTGTGTCACTATCCACGATTGGAGCATTCCCAATTTGACTGGAGTATTCCGGTTCCCGACAAATAGCGTAATTTGAGATTCTAATGGAGAAGGTTCCCAACAAATTCTTAAATATGAGCACCACCAACAATTACAAAATCATAAAAAGAGCATATCAGCAGCAATTACAAAATTATAAAAAGGATTTAAGGTTTCGATTAACTAAGAGTATTCCAATAAAGTTTAGAAACCAGATCTAATTAAAACGAATCAAAAAAAAAAAAAAAAAAAATCTTCAAACCACAAAGAAACGATGAAACCTAAAAACCTGCTCATGAAATTGAAATTCTTCTGCTGAAAAAAATCCCCATGTTAGCTACTCAGTGTCGAGAATCGGCTGTTTCTAGAAAAATCAGAAGAAAAAAAAGAAACGGAGAAGAAAGAAGAATGATAAAAAAAAAAAGGAAAACCATTTTCTTTTAAATCTGGGTCTGTTAAGAATTTTTCTAGGAAAAATGGGTGCGCGTGTGAAGTTTCACGCCCGTGGGTTTGAGGGTGATGAGAAATTAATAAATGGGTTTGATAGTAGTTTTCACTTACAATTTTAGTCTTTGGAGCCGCACATGATTTCTGCTGCTTGTGGCCGACTAAACAAGCTCGAAATCAAACTCCATTCTTACATTTCATAATATATCCATTTCCTTTTAATAGAAAGATTTTTTGGGAACCACTATTTTTGGGGGACCATGGTTTTATTTTGGGTAAAGACATTAGAAGTAAATCTAGGTCACCCCATATCTAGATTTTATATTAATACCTAAACTACCCTCATATTTAGTTAAAAATAATTAGTGATATTAAATTAAAAGATGGGTTTTTTATTAGATGAGTAGAATTATTGAGAGAGTAAAGTTAGAGAAGATGAAGGAGAAAAACATGGAAAATAATTTTTTTTTTTCCAATTCACTAAGTTTGGGTTTTCAAGTGATGAAAACTCATATGATTCTCCTTCTCCATCCTCTCCTAGAGTATTTGTTAATCTTCATAATGATTCGGATATGAGTTATTTATTAGATGGTGATTCTATTCTTCCCCAAACTCAATCTCAAGATGAATATGATGGAATTTATCAACCACAACCGGCGGAAGAGTATTTGGGTGTCCAGGTATGCTCCAAACTTAGATAATGTATGTTGAATTGGTCAAAACTTTCCTAAAAATGTAAATTTTTCAAGTAGACTTGGATTTGGGACGGTTCGGTTACATTATGTGAAGAACATGTAACCGAACTCTTCTGAAGGTGTAGTTCGGTTCCATCGTGTGAAGAACAGATAACCGAACTCATCTGAAAGTGCAGATCGGTTACTTGGTCCAAACACGCAGGTTACCGAACTTTCTATTAATGGAAGTTTCTAGGATTACCAGCATTATGTTTGGTTGGTTCGTAACAAATTAACAAACCGAACTTTACGTAAAAATTAGATCTAACTTGGTGTACAAAGTTCGGTTGGTTCGCAACCAATTAACCAATAACTAACCGAAATTACGTACAAATAAGAGTTAACTTAGTGTATAAAGTTCGGTTGTGTTTATGGGTGAAAACTATTTCTGTCGGTTTTGGTAATTTGGGGTGTGTAGATGAGAAATGAATCTAAACCCTAAACAAATGCACTGCACGGGAGTGCTTGTGATTCGAGAAATCAATATGTACAACTCTGGCCTAAACCAAGAAATTGTCGTTCCATACTTGCTTCGGTCACAAAGTGAAGGAGATGGGGTTGATCTTAGGGAGGAAAGCCAAGAAGGTGTTGAGATTCTGGAGGTGTTGGCTGTGTATGACTTGTATCAGAAAGCTGATCTGGCTTGCAGAATGTAAGCTACCAGTTCTGGTGTTTGGATACGGTTGTATCAACACTTGGTTTTTGTTGTCTTGTTCTGTCTTGGATATAGGGAGGAGAACCTATTTATACAAGTCGTTGAGCCTAACCCACGTCTCTCATGGGAAGTGGAGGAAGTGGAGTGATGGAGTAGTGGAGTTTCATGTGTTAGTGTCACACGATCAGTCTTTGCCCACTTCTCCCATCATCACTAACCGTCCATGTCTTCCTGACACGTTCTTGTGATGGCGCGTTGTGCGCTGCACGCTGTAAACCTCCAGACCAATACCCCAGTAAGTATCCCCCAGTTTGTGACATGTTTGATGTCTCGAATGTGTGGATCGTGGGACCCATAAAAAGTAGCATGTGATGCTAGACTAAATAACTAAGTTATTTAGAGAGTCGATACTTGTAAAGTATCGTGTGTATTTTATGTAGGTAATGCATCGAATATATTCAGCATGTGTGAAGCATCGTTGTTTTAAGGCTTAACGATGTAAGTCGTGGATTAAGCATCTTAAAATAGCACCACGTCCAGCCATCTTCGTGTGATCGTTTGGAGGATGTGCAGGTAACTCCTGACTTGGCCGATCACTTTGTGCGGAAAAGTGGTGGACGGTGATCATGGTGATGCCTCACTGGTCGCCTAACTCCTATCTTAGGCTGTCCGTCCAAGCTGGTCAAGTTGGACGGACGAGATGGCTTGCGACCCACATCTGCGACCGTCAGATTAGGGTTTAGGAGGTGCTCGAACACCAACCTTTAGCTTGGTAGAATCCAAGCATGGGACACGTTTTCGGCAGGGACGATTGGGCATGCGTGTAGACGACATGCTGGTGTAGGTGTATGTACCTCACTGTCCCATGGAGATGCGATCTAAGCCACTCAAAATTTTCCTGGCAAAGAGGAGCGGCTGAGATTGATTTGCGATAGAAATCCCATGCCGCAAAGGAATTGAAGACCGCACGTCGTTCCTACTTCGGGCACGCGTTTCGAGACGACCAACCATGGTCGGTCTTGGCCGATCAGTCAGGCGTGCATTCGGCAGGCCAGTGTACATGTTCGTACCTTATTATCCCGTGAATATGTGATCTAAGCCACTCAATTTGTCCGGTAAAGTTGAGTGATCGAGATCGATTTGCAGTTGCAAACGAGTGGCCATGCCTAGTTTGTGCGCACGAATCGAGACGACCAACCATAGTTGGTCTTGAACGATTAGTCATGTATGTAAGCGGGCCCACGGTGATTGTGTTGACATGCTCTGGGCCCTTTGAATCTACTTCTACACTCTCCATCTATGCCTGCGAAGATGGATGGTTGAGACAGATCTGCGACACATGTGATGTGCCGCAAACCCTAATTAGGGTTTCACGTCCACGCTGATTTGGCTGGACGAATTGGCAAGCCACGCTTCTCTTTTGGGAAGACCGACCATGTGGGTCCCTCGTTGGGCCGGTGGTGAACACACCAATACCTGCCTGGTGGATATGGGTCCGATCTAAGCCATCCAATGATGCCGGTGAAGTTGGATGGTCGTGATCATTTCTAAGACTGACGTAGACAGTCCAGATGCTCGATGGGGCTAGTATAACACACCGAGAGTTGTAGCCTGTACAGGTATTTCATGCATGCCTCATTATTAATGCTTGGAGATTCATGTTACTCTGCTGAGAGCAACACTCAGTCGTCATGCCGCACTAATGAGAGTTCAGCGGAACAGGAAATACAAGGCTAGTCATGTATTAATGATATAAATTCACAGGGTACAAGAGATTGTTTCCACATACTCCAACCTGGATGAATCAGCGAAGTGAAGAAGTATTCATCATTTTATTAGTGGATTTATCCTCTGCAGGATGTCAGCGCGTAATTTTGGCTTTTTCAATTTTAGCCTCAAATGAAAATCCACCATCAACATTAAGTCCCCTGCCTAGCATATAATGGTTACACTATTGTGGGGTAGGCATGAGATGGTGACATACTTATGTGAGAAAGACAAGATAAAGGAAGCTTACCCGGAAGGACTTTGACCGACCGCTAGCAATTGTCCATGTGATCGTGTCGTGCAAGTATGGAATTTTTGGGTGGGACCGGTTTCCTTTCTTGGGCGTCTGAATCAAAAGAGGAATCCAATCAAAAGAGGAATCCTTGTTCTATTGGGATTCTTCCAATTGTTAGCTTATAAAAGGGACCGACCCCTTTTTCTTTTCTCACGCTTTTTTTTTTGTTTGGCAGCTCCCGTCCGTGACCCCCTACCGCCGCTCCTGCTGACGCTGCCGCCGTTGCTGCTGTCGGAGTTGCTGCCGTCGCCGGACTTTTTCGCAGCCACCGCACACTTACAAGGTAGGTACTTCGTCCGTTCTCCCTTGTTCTCACGTTTTTTTTTTTTTTTTGCAAACCCTAATTTCTTAGGTAAATTCTTTTTGCAAGATATATCATGATTAGTTAGTAAAAGCGTCGATATTGCTAGGATTGCTTAGTAAAACAAGCCGTGAGTCCATGAACATGTTGTTTTTGCTTCCTTTTCCATTGTTGCGTGCAAAACCTAGCTTTTAGGTTATAGCTTGAAAAACCCTTGCTTGAATTTCGTAGACACGATTCCCATGAATAAAGAAAAACCGTGTTATGATATGTGCGAATGAGTGCGGACCCACCATACATGCTTGATTGAATGTGGACCATGTGCTTCGACTGAAAACCGACCCTGCTGCGTGCGCCTATTATACCGGCCTTATGTCCTGATTAACACCTTCCTTGTGACTCGACCAACACTGGACTTGTTTGCTGACGTGGCTTAATACCAGCATTGTTTGCTGACGTGGCTCAATACCAGCATTGTGACCTTGATCGGTCCTGTACCGGCTTGACGTGATCCAACACCATACTTGTGACTTTGATTCCCAATACCGGCTTGACGTGACCCAACACCAGCCTACTTTCATGATATCAGTCTTGCTTGCGTGGCCCAATACCTTTTTGACTGACGTGATTTCAGTATTTCTTGGGGATATTAGCCCTGTAATCTCGACCGACTTCGTGGACTTACCAACACCGTCCTCGTTTGCTGACGTGGCTCAATACCAGCCTTGTTTGGACCCAATACCAGCCTTACTTGTATGATTGTCCCATCATTGTGTACTCCAACGTGAATGTGTGTTCTGTCATGTGTGACTAAACATCCCATGCGTTTTCATGCAAGTACTGACTCCCCTGCCTTTTATTGTAGAATGAACAAAAGGGCTCCTGTTAAGATGTCTTCTGGGGATAATGCTGATGCCAAGTCAGGGAGTGTTGACGGCTTCAAAGATATGTCAAACATAGATGATGAGTTGTTCACCGTGCCTTTTCCGAACATTAGAAAGCATCCTTCTCACAAGATAGTCATGTTTTCTGGTTCAGAAAATATGGAAGCTGATCCATCCTCTTCTTCAGCACTTGTGATGAGATTCTGTCTTTGGAGAAATGAGTATCCACCTTCTCCAATTGACTTCAAGATCTGTCATACCCCGCTGGGTCCTTATGTAGGATGGATGAGACGCATGCTGAATAATAAGAGTATTAAAGCTAATTTGATTAAGGCGCAAATCCTTGATGCGGTTATGGCATCCGCCACTCTTCAGATTAAGAAGGATGTTGCAGGCTTGATCACTTTCATTTCTCGGTGGCGTCCATCTACTCATACAGCCATATGTAGATGGGGAGAGATGGCCATTACTCTGGAAAGAGTTGCTTCATTGATGAACCTGCCTGTTGCCGGAAGCTTCTTTTATAAACTTTCTGATGCAGAACGTCGTGATTATAATGCTATATTTTGAAAGGCGGGAGAATTCGATGATCTGGAAAAGGAGAAGAAAGACACGAAATGATTTTACACTTGGTGGGTGTCGGAGTGGTCTCCTGCAGACCCGAAAACCGGTCAGGAGTTGGAAGACGAGCTCAGCGTGATTGCATTCCTGTCTTTGTGGTTATCCAGAGACATATTTGACGACGGTTCTGGAAGGAAGACTATAAGAGGTGACCTTGTTATGTTTGATATAAGGCTGGCAAAAGGTGAGGTCCTTCCCCTAGGTTCCTTATTTCTTGGATCACTGTATTCCCATCAGGACGCCTTAGCGACGGATATGCATACTTACAATGGGTATAAGAAGGTGGAGTCGCATATCCACATCGCTTTTCTTCAGGCGTTTTTGTGGGAACATTTCAAAAGCTATGCTCCTGTTGCTGCAACTTCACACAACAATTTGTATGGTGGTTCGAGAATACTTCGTTGGCAGAAAAGACGTCCCAGGGACGGTGTGAAGCTCGTGGATGTCTTCGACAATGTGTCCTCCATAGATTTTCGTCCATGGGGGCCGATCCACCCTTCCATTGTTCCGCCAAAGACTTTTGCTACTGTTCTTGATGCCGTGTTGCGTACTGATGCTGAAACCGCAAGTCTAGGAGAACTCATTTACTTGCGAAGCTGCACTCCGGGATATGTCCCGTCTTTGTTTGACGAAGAATTTACTGTGACTCCGTACAATATTGACAGGGCTGCTCGGAAAATGGGATTTGACTAGGGTGTTCCATTTCTTCGTCCGCTGAAGGCTCCAAAAGAAATTTTCCCGGACATTCTTAATGCTGACACATTTTCGTTAGTGCAGAGTCTTCTTTTCTGGCCTATCGGAAGAAAACCTGCGGTAACCGACAGGTATAAAGAATTTTGGAGGGAGCAATTGCTAACCTTTCATAAATTCTCGGAGGAGGTTGTGACAGATTCCCGTGGTGAACCATCTTCTGACGTTTTGAAGGAGCATTTTCGGTTGAAACCACTCCCAGGTAAACGAACCAGAGCTGACGACTGCAGTCCCCGAGAAGGAGTGAGGTCTAAGAAGAAGGCATGTGGTTCGGTGATCCTCAATTCCTCCAATATGCAGGTATTTTAGATTTATTTATGTTTGATCCCTTGGTTTCGTTCTTCTTGAGCAACTTTCACTAAAGGTAATCATTTGTTGGCGATCAGGGAATCCCGAAAGAAAATGCTTTCGCAAGACTGGCTCGTAGTCATAAAGAGAGGTCTGGCGATACTGGTCTTCATGAGAAGTCTGGCGATGTTGGTCTTCATGAGAAGTCTGGCGATCCTTTTAAGGAGAGGTCTGGTGATACTGATCCTCTTCAACATAATGACAAAGATGGTGCAATCTCGACTGAATGGAATTCCTTCCCAAGTGGTAACCTTAGTGATCTTGTAGACGAGGTCGTGACGGAAATCAACATTCAGAGTGAAGTGGACATCCAGAGGAATGCAGGAGAGACAACATCTGGTAATGCTGAGGCGGCTCCCCTTAAAGATCTTCCTGAGCAGGTTCCCATTGACAAGGCAGTCATGGTAACTTCTTCTGAAAGGCCTCTTGCAACAGACAAGGTTCCTGATGAAGTATTGGCAAGGCAACCTGTTGTTCCTGGGGCTATCTTTGAGTTCCTGGGGCTATCTTTGATCCTCCCTTATATACCCCTCATGCAGGTCATGTGTTGGTTGGGGGATTCAGTGTGCCGTCTCAGTTCGAGGAGTTATACACGGTGATATGGAAGAAGCACGACCACATTGCTACCACTACGAAGCTCAAAAGTCGCCTTGTAGTGTTCAATCGCGTCCAAGAAGCTTTCTTCTCTATTCACGGGATGAGCGTCACGACCGGTCGCAGTGTTTCTGAGGAAGTGATTGAAGACGGGAAGTGTCATCGGGACGTGTTTGTGCAATACGACTTCAACGCTCCTTGGTTCTTCAAAGGGTTCTCTGAAATCCAGGAGCTTCAGAAATTGCAAGACGAAGCTCCTTCTGCAGACTGTATTGCTCGCCAGGAAGAAGAGGTTGAAAAGTTGTCTTAGGAGTTGAAGATGAAACAGGCCGCACTCCAAAGGGTGAAAACTGCTCTTGCTCAGAAGGCTGAGTTGCTGCTGAAGGACTTTTCTTGAAGGATTCGTGTCGCCTACTTGTGTTCTTTCTATAGATGCTTTTGAGTGATTGTGAGGATTTACTTTCACAATTTGATTTCAGGTTTTGAACTAATAGGTGGTTGAATTTTGAATTGGTTTTTGAGATAGTTTTGTGAACAATTGATTTTCTGAAAGAGATTATTCTAAATAGAATTTGCATCTTGGTTACGAATGATTATACATGTCACATGAAATTGTAAACATCGTGTGAAAAGGAAACAAACATGATGTTTGATCATCGAATCTCTTTCTGTGTGTGGGATGTCAAGTCCCCAGTAAATTCTAAGACTATCTTTGTCGTAAAATTGTTTGATAGAACTTACTTGCTCTTTGAAGCCTCATTTGCACGAAACTAAATCTTCCCGAGAAACCCCTCCAAGGTAATCGTCCGCACTAATTTTCAGAGATGGAAAGCTACTCTCCTGAATTAAGCTTCTTCAGAACAATGCGCTTCAAGGCGTTGCATTCACTGGTAGGGTGGTGAAGGAACCGGTGATAATGACAATATCTCAGATCCATTATTTCTTGATCGGTCGGTGGACGCCATACAGGAGGCAGCTCCACCTCTTTGTTTCGTACCCACGCCTCCAACATCTCCAAAATCTTTTTCATTGGGAACGGGAAATGCAGATACCTTGAGTCTAGATGTTCTTGCGCTAGTGGACGTCGTGACATCTCTATGTGGCTTTGATGTGAAGCACGCTTCAGATACGGAGTTGGAAGACCAGTGTGTGTCATCATATCCGCGGATCGCTTGACTGGGTGACAGAATGCGGAAGGCGTCGTAATATCACTGCTGAGTGAATGAATTGAACGCTCTCATCCTCTGTACTCACGTGTTCCTTGATTGATCTCTCCTTCCTCGAGCATTTCTTCACCTGGTTGAAAGGTCGCTGTGGATTGGGAAGTCTTCTGAGCTTCGGAAAGAGTCTTGAGATACAAATCTTCCAGCAAGGCTCCGTAAGCTACAAGCTCCTTTTCTTTATCCGGCACACATTATGGCATCCCGGACAAGTCTTTTCTTCTATGGAGTTGTCTCGAGTCTCTGTCGTCAGCTGGACCATGTTGTTCGTCTTTCTTGAGTCCCATGTGGTTGCGCGCTCTCTTTGTATCTCCACTAGTAAAGGCATGACTTCTAGATAAGGATTCATCACTTTTTGCATTGTCTGGGTAAATGCTTGCCGATCTTTCTTGTAATTGAGTTGCTATATCATTCGAAAGGCGGAAGGTTTCGCTCTGCCTTCTAGCGATACCAGCTTGATTTTCCAGGACATCCTCCAGCATTCTAGACACACTTCCCATGATATCTGAATCATTTATGGTTTCCGAAGAATCTAGCAGGTGAAGATACATCGTGAGATGAAAACCGAGATGAAAACCGAAGATGAATAAGTTAATGATTGAATCGATACCAAGATCTATCCCCAAAATTGAGAAGGTTGGAATGAATATTGAGAATTCAATTTTGCAACCGAGAGATTAATCTTCCACTGTGGTCGCCAATTGTTTATGGGTGAAAAATATTTATGCCGGTTTTGGTAATTTGGGGTGTGTGGATGAGAAATGAATCTAAACCCTAAATAAATGCACTGCACGGGAGTGCTTGTGATTCGAGAAATCAATCTGTACAACTCTGTCCTAAACCAAGAAATGGATGTTCCATACTTGCTTCGGTCACAAAGTGAGGGAAATAGGGTTGATCTTAGGGAGTGAAGAAGGTGTTGAGATTGTGGAGGTGTTGGCTGTGTATTACTTGTATTAGAAAGCTGAACTGGCTTGCAGAATATAAGCTATCAGTTCTGGTGTTTGGATAAGGTTGTATCAACACTTGGTTTCTGTTGTCTTGTTATATCTTAGAAATAGGGAGAACAACCTATTTATACAAGTCGTTGAGACTAACCCACGTCTCTCATGGGAAGTGGAATGATGGAGTAGTGAAGTTGCGTGAGTTAGTGTCACACGATCAGTCTTTGCCCACTTCTCCCATCATCACTAACTGTCCATGTCTTCCTGACACGTTCTTGTGATGGCGCGTTGTGTGCTGCACGCTGTAAACCGCCAGACCAATACCCCAGTAAGTATCCCCCAGTTTGTGACATGTTTGATGTCTCGAATGTGTGGATCGTGGGACCCACAAAAAGTAGCATGTGATGCTAGACTAAATAACTAAGTTATTTAGGAAGTCGATACTTGTGAAGTATCGTGTGTATTTTATGCAGGTAATGCATCGAATATATTTAGCATGTATGAAGCATCGTTGTTTTAAGTCTTAACGAAGTAAGTCGCGGATTAAGCATCTTAAAATAACACCTCCATCCATCTTCGAGTGATCGTTTGGAGGCTGTACAGGTAAGTCCTGACTTGGCCAATTTGTGTAGAAGAGTGGTGGACGGTGATCGTGGTAATGCCTCACTGGTCGCCTAACTCCTGTCTTAGGCTGTCCGTCCAAGATGGTGAAGTTGGACGGACGAGATGGCTTGCGACCCACATCTGCGACCGTCGGATTAGGGTTTAAGAGGTGCTCGAACACCAACCTTTAGCTTGGTCGAATCCAAGCATGGGACACGTTTTTGGCAGGGCCGATTGGGCATGCGTGTAGACGGCATGCTGGTGTAGGTGTCTGTACCTCACTGTCCCATGGAGGGGCCAACGTTGGGCTGGTGGTGAACACGCCAATACCTGCCTCGTGGATATGGGTCCGATCTAAGCATCCAATTATGCCGGTGAAGTTGGATGGTCGTGATCATTTCTAAGACTGACGTAGACAGTCCAGATGCTCGATGGGGCGAGTATAACACACCGAGAGTTGTAGCCTGTACAGGTATTTCATGCATGCCTCATTATTAATGCTTGGAGATTCATGTTACTCTGCTGAGAGAAACACTCAGTCGTCATGCCGCACTAATGAGACTTCAGCGGAACAGGAAATACAAGGCTAGTCATGTATTAATGCTATAAATTCACAGGGTACAAGAGATTGTTTCCACATTCTCCAACCTGGATGAATCAGCGAAGTGAAGAAGCATTCATCATTTTATTAGTGGTTTTATCCTTTGCAGGATGTCAGCGGGTAATTTTGGCTTTTTCAATTTTAGCCTCAAATGAAAATCCACCATCAACAGGTTGTTTCACAAACCGCATGTTTACGAACTAGCTAAACGAACTTTACATAATATAAGAGTATACTAAGTGTATTAAGTTCAGTTGTTTCGCAAACTCGAAACAACAGCATAAACAGCCGAACTTAACAAAAAAAAATTTGAAGTTCCAAGGTTCTATTCGGTTACCTAGACAAAATAGGAAGTAACCGAACTGTTTATTTGTTATTTGTTCGGTTACATGTCAACTTTGCTTTATGAACCGAACCTTGGGTTCGGTTATTGCGACAAAATTTACAAGTAACCGAACTCTAATGTAATTCCAATTGATGTTGTTACATTTCTTGTAGATGGAATGGAAACTTATACCAATGGATGATCAACCTTCTCCGGTTGATATGTTGTCCGAAGATACATCTCATCACTATGATAATGAGTTGGTATTTGACTTACCTATTGATGCGAAGAATTGGGCTAGAGAACATGCTAAGAGAGTCAAGTGTGTCTTAGTTTTGAATGGAAAAGAAAGCCAAACTCGTTTTGAAATGGTTTGTGAGAGAAGTGGAGATCCCGATGTTAGTCACAAGAGGAAGGGTTATGAGTATAAAGGAAAGACGACGAGGAAGAACACAACATGCTCAAAGAAAATTAAATGGTGATTCCTCTTCAACAACATGGTCTGGCTTGGATCAACCTGGCTTGTATCGACAAGGTTGGGTTTAAAAACATTAGTCCATTGGTTGTAGAGGTCTGTTTGTTGTCGAGTGTCCATATGCTCTCCACTCCGGATTTTTGCCATCATTTTCTTCAACAATTTACCACTTTCCTTCACCTTTTCTCAATCAAAAACATAAGTAACTATTATTTTTCAATGCTTTATAATATTTTGAAAAACAAAAATAAGAGTAAATATCTTACCACCGAATTCCACAAGATCAATGCCTCATCACCACAAGTAGGGGTATGCTTCATAATTTTCTGAGCCTCTTTCTCCACTGCCTTCGCTTTTGCTTTATCAGCACGGGCTTGTTGGAAACTGTTTATTACACGAGGATGAGAAAAATGTTCATACCATTCCATATATCCCTCGTCAGCGGCATTTGGCTCATCAAACGAATCTTGTAACTCTTCGAATGGAACAAGATAATTCCCAAAGTTCTTCCAGTGGTCCACTAATGGAGCAGGATCGTATTTTGGTGAGAAATTCTTCTCGGAGTTCTTAGTTCCTTGCTTCTTCACCTTGAAGTTGAAGTTTTCCACTTTTGGGACACTTTGGACACAAGAAAATTGTCTAAATACTCTTCGAGGATTATACATTGCACAACCTCCAGGATGAAACCACGGTCCATTATAAGACGCAATAGGTGAAGAATCAACAACCTCAACATCCTCCTCGTCTTCATCTGATGCAATGGTGTAAGGATGGAAAACCACATCTTCCACTGTTAACTTATCCAATGTCTCCCTCATC
Organism: Papaver somniferum; assembly: GCF_003573695.1. NCBI lineage: Eukaryota > Viridiplantae > Streptophyta > Magnoliopsida > Ranunculales > Papaveraceae > Papaver > Papaver somniferum. Next base: position 146,000,313 of record NC_039367.1, on the reverse strand, counting down.
TCCAACACCTTTTTTTTCTTATTCTTTTCCTGTGAGTTCAAAAATTCATATCTACCAGCTGTAGGCTTCCCATAAGGCCAAGGAGTGTGAGCATGAGACAATTGCAGTTTAGGGAAGTGGTCGTACACCCAAACCTATGAGAAGAGGCAACAAATAATACATTCGCAATATGATTAGTAACAATACACATCTATTCACTTATATATTGAAACACACAAACGATAATTTAACGGGGTACCTGAACAAGGGTGTATAAGCCTCCAAAATATAGACTCTTAAGCCTCGAAGATTTTTTGAGTTCCGCTTGAACGAATGAAAGAACCGCAATGCCCCAACAGTAGTTGTTCACCTCATTCAGGGGGTCCAATAGATAGAGGTAATGAGAATTTACCACGTGACCTGAACTGTCGGGGAAGAAAATGGCTCCTGGTTGATATAACAAATAAGCAGTCACATGGTGCTTAATATTCTCCTCTGTCATCACCAACTTTCCTTGAGCAACAAAATCTTTCGTCCCTGAAAACTCATCAAACAAGGTTTTGAGCTTGATCTTTTTCAACTTCTTCTTGTACGTGCGGTCTTCCTCAAACTCATTATACTCATCACCTTCCTTAGGCTCTTTGTTAGCTCGTATAAACTCACATTGTGTCTTTTTATCGCCCATCCTAGACACTTTTCGACTAGCTTTTCAGGAAGTTCATAACTCATCGAGGGATCGTAGCCATCTCGAACACTTGTTCCCGTAATTGGTAGGGCTGTGATTCTAAAACAATCATCCAGAGTTATTGCCATCTCGCTAAACGGTAGATGAAAAGTATCCGTCTTCGGATAAGCCCTCTCGGCAAATGCAGAAACAGTGACAACATCAAATTTTTAGTGCGCATGTTGTATCCCGTTCCATTGCACACAATCAAATACCGCCAAGCGGACCTCATCACACTCATTCTCTATATTCCATATCTTGTTCTTTTGACGTTTCAAAACACGAACAACATTATTATGATCCTACAAAAACAACATCATATCTTATATACTAATATATATATAAAAGAACAATATATGTCAAAATATAATAAAATGACTGAGAAATGTTGATGGTTAAGATTGAACCATACCTTTGTCGAAAAGATCTTGGCAGACGATGAGTTTTTGTTGCCCATCAATACCTCCCCTCCATCTCTTGGTGTACCATAAGTTGGCTTCTTTGGCGGAAATTACACAAACTGTCATCATGAATGTATGAATATCCAGCACAAGGCTTTTTAGGCGTCTTTCTAGGTTTCATTCCCACTATTTCTACTTGTTCCTCTTCCTCTTCACCCGAGTCCTCCTCTGATTCATCATCATCCTTATCTCCATCCTTATCTCCATCTTCCTCATCTTTTTCAACCTCATCATCGTCACCCTCATTTCCTCCTTCTTCAGCTGGTTCACCTTCTCCACCTTGATTATGTTCTTGACTACCCATCTCTTCCACGATCTCTTCATTAACTTTTTGTTGGATTACGTTGTCAACATTATCTCTATTGACACCATCTTGGATGACAACACCCGGTAATGACCCACCTCCAAACTTGGCATTTTGGGTTCCACGCTTACCGACACCTAAGTGTACTCTGCGTCGAGGCGTGGGCGTACTCTCAGATCTTCCGGTAAAGGTTGGTTTGATTTTTTGGCTCTCCCACTAATCAAGAAAACAAAAGATATTAGCTTAACCGATAAATGATTCACTAAATCAGATGCAACATAAGGGTTCTCAGTGTAAGGTTTGGTTAGTAGAAAAAGTTCACGAAAAATAGGTCAAGTCTAATTTTGTGTTCCAGAGTATAGTTCGATTACCAAAGTTTTTTTACGAACAAACCGAACTCAACATTGGTCACTATTAATGAAGAGTTCGGTTTGTCAAGGTTTTTTGCGAACAAACCGAACTCCACATGTATGAAACTACTGAAGAGTTCGGTTTGTCAAGGTTTTTTGCGAACAAACTGAACTCAACATTGGTCACTATTAGTGAAGAGTTCGGTTTGTCAATGGTTTTTGCGAATAAACCGAACTCCACATGTATGCAACTCAACATAGTTGGACAAGTTCGGTTAAATTGAAACTCAACATATTGGGAAAATAACATAGTTCGGTACATTGATTTTTTTTTTATCTAAAGTTCGGTTACTAAATAGTTTTAGAATTTTATGTGAACCAACCGAACAAGATAGCTCAGTTCGGTTACATAAAAACTCAAAATAGCGGGAAAAATAACACAGTTCGGTTACATGTGGAAAAAAATTTGTTGTAAAATAGATTAAGTTCGGTTAGAGAAAAGTTTTAGGCCTCTTTGCGAACTAACCAGACTGGAAGTTCAGTGACCTAGTTTTGAATCCTATAGAACCGAACTGTTCTTCGTGTTCTTCCTTTCAGGAATTTCGGTTAACAAACTAGGGTTTTTTAGAAATTCGTCCTAACCGAACAATGCAATGTAACTTCCATTTGAACCCTATTTTGATGATTTCTATTCAATTAAACGAATCAAATTCAAATTAAAAGTAATGGGTTTGTTGGAAAATGCCTGTGAATCGGTCCCATGGCAGATCAGGCTTCTTCAAGCGTCTATTATACTGGATTATGGCTTCACTTGGCTGTTCCACTTCTTTATGAATCTCAAAATCACTTGGCTGATTTGCTAGATGTCCCAATCGAGGACCTTCTCCTTGAAGTCGGTTGGTTTTCTTTCGAAGAACCATTCTTATAGTCGATTGATTAATCGACGATGAAATTTTTATGAATCGACGATTAATCGATGAAGACGATGTTGAAAGGAAGAAGAAGAAGATTTTTTTTTTCTTTGTGCGGCGATAGGTAGTCTGATTTTGGTTTTTGTTAATAAATTAGATTAGGTTTTTTTATATTTTGGTAGTTATTAATTTAGTTATAATCTCAATTAGGATTAGAGGGCAAATTAGTAATGTCTACGCTTTAGGACATCCCTTATAAGTATAGGGTAGATGGCCTTATAAGTTATAAAACAATGGTCCCTCAAAAAAAAAAAAAAAAAAAAAAAAAAAAAAAAAAAAAGAAAGGCTAGTCCAAAAAATCGTTCTTTTAATATGTTATCCGACATCTAAATCCACCACCAAATTCGACGCCCACATCGCCACTAAGCAGTAAAGTTTCTGCAACGTGTCCATTGGCTCAACTCAGTCCTCCTTCGGACTCCAACAACAGCCAAGTCCCAAGTGAGTCCACCACAGTCTTCTCTGTCTTCCACCACCCTTTCTCCGATCCAAAATCAAAATCATCGACTAATCATCCTCAGATTACCCCTCAACAATCATGTTATTCTCCGATTCATCACCTACAACTCTAATCCTCCTCTTAATCACTTCAATTTCCCTACTCCTAATCTTCTCCCCATCTTTACCCAACACCACCAATCCTAATCACTCCCTCTACCTCACTTTCACAGACAATTCATCCATTTCAAACAACCTTCAAATCCTCACCACTAGACCTCACATAGCCGGTTCATTACCCAACGCCGACGCCGCTTCTTTCGTCCTCTCCACTTTCAAATCCTACTTCCCTCCCCAAATCAATTCCCACATCGCATCTTACCACGTATCCTTAACGTACCCATCATCACGTACCCTCACTTTGATACGTCCTCATCCGTACCCGCTCACACATTTTGACCTCACCCAGGAGAATTACTCCAAAAATCCCTATGCTCACGAGGTGGGCGAAACGTTTCACGCGTTCGCGAAGTCGGGTACGGCCGTCGGACCGGTCGTGTATGCGAATTACGGGAGCGTCGAGGATTTCGAAAAGCTGAGACAGATGGGTGTAAACGTGTCCGGAACGGTTGTGTTGGCGAGGTACGGGAAGATATACCGTGGGGATATCGTCAGCAATGCCTATGATGCAGGCGCATTGGGTGTTTTGGTGTATACAGATAGGAAAGATTATGGTGGTCCGGAGGGCTTTCCTGATAACAAATGGATGCCACCAACTGGGGTCCAGGTCGGCACGGTTTATAATGGTGCCGGTGATCCGTCAACTCCTGGATGGGCTAGTACTAGTTCTTGTGAAAGATTATCAACGGATGAAATTGAACAAGGTGGTGAAGTTCCTCTGATTCCATCTTTACCTATATCAGCTGATGATGGTGAGTTAATCCTAAGGTCATTAGATGGACAAGTGGCGAAGGATGATTGGCAAGGTGATTCTAATGCTCCTGTTTATAGAGTTGGTCCTGGTCCTGGAATTTTGAACCTCACCTATAATGTAAGTAAAACTTTACTCATGCTGATTGATGTGTTACTGCATATGTTTTGCGAAATGGCCTGCGCAGAGATTCGTATTACGGACCTCAGATATGCGAGTTAAACCCTGAACCCATTGGCTTTGTGCTTCTTGCCTTTTTCATAGCTTGAGTTCAAATTTTCTTTGCTTATATGTCAGGGAAAATTTGTTATAAGCAAAATAGAGAATGTAATTGCTGTTATTCAGGGAGTTGAAGAGCCTGATAGGTAATGTTTCAAAAATCATCATTTGTACTTCATATGAGACCTTGTAATCATCCAAAATGAACTAGAATTGGTGCCTCTCTTCGTGTTGAGCAGTTCTGTACATACTTGAGCTTTGACAGACTAGGAATGAACATTTAGCATTGACTTATAGAAACAATGTGTAATGTAAGATGTTGCGTTTTGATGAATTTTAGCGAATTTGTTACAGATTTGTGATATTGGGTAATCATCGAGATGCATGGACATTTGGTGCCGTTGATCCTAACAGCGGAACTGCAGCATTACTAGATGTAATATTTTCGTTTTTCATTGGCTTTTTCACAAGACATTGTGCTGGTTAGAAAGAATTAGTAGTTTTATGGCATGTCATTGTGAAAATATAAAAGTTAGCTGTTTTGTGGTAGTATAGGTTGCAAGAAGACTTGGTAAAATGCAAAAGAGTGGATGGAGACCAAGACGAACGATTATCTTGTGCAATTGGGATGCTGAGGAGTATGGTCTGGTCTGTCACTCTATCATTCAACCTCAAAATATCGAATGTGCTGGCAATAATTGAAATTCTGATGTATGCAATTTTGTTCTTGTTCTTGTTGTAGATAGGTTCAACAGAATGGGTTGAAGAGAATAGAGAAATGCTGGCATCAAGAGCTGTTGCGTATTTGAACATGGATTGTGCTGTCTCAGGACCAGGATTTCAAGCTTCTGCAACTCCTCAGCTTGAGGAACTACTCAAAGAAGTTGCTCAACAGGTAATTGCAGCTATAAATTTATATTAGCAAAAATAATACTGCTGCATATGATGTAATTGCTCATTTTTCTTAGGCTAGCAAAAATAGTAGTTAATTTTTCCAATTTGACAATATTTCACTATTTTTTAAGGTTCCAGACCCGGATAATTCCTCGCAAACGATGTATGATTCTTGGACTGGTTCTAAAGGTTCTCCTACAGTAAGGGTTCTGAACAATTGACTAGAAAAATTGTAATTCCATTTGGGTAATTGAAGTATGCTGAACGCGTACTTGTTTCATCAATATACATTTGATTGCCACATTATAGACTTTCTTAAAAATGAATCAGTCAATACCGATGTTTTTGTTTTGAAGTTTGGGAGATTAGGAGGTGGAGGGTCTGATTATGCACCGTTTGTTCAACATGTTGGAGTGTCTGCCATTGATATGCTCTTTGGGGGAGGTATTTTACCACTCCTCCTTTTTCATATTTTTCAAACCGTTCAGAGAGATAAAATTGTACTCCACTGGGTTTGATCAATTCATAATATGTTTCATTGCAACTTGTACATGTCTTTTTAGAATGTTCTTAGACATCTGCAACGGAAAATGCTTCAAAAATGCAGGGTACCCTGTCTACCACTCAATGTATGATGACTTCACGTGGATGAGAAAATTCGGCGATCCTATGTTCCAAAGACATGTTGCAGGTATGTCTTGTTGTTTCCAATTCAGGATATTCGCTTCTTCTATATGATCTTCGAACATGAAACAACCCTGTTCCAGGTTTTTAAATCAAGATTTGGTGTCGAATAACTCATTGTTACAGATTCTTTTGCATTACTATTAGTTGATTTTGAATAACTCAATTTTCACTCAGCTGCAAGCATTTGGGGACTAGTTGCTCTTCGTCTTGCGGATGATGAGTTCTTACCTTTTAACTATCTCTCTTATGCAAACGAACTTCAGGTATTTGTGTACACTCAAAACCGAAGTCATATCTCTTCACCATAGCAATTTCTTTACGTACATTGTATTTCTTCATCTATCAACTAATTTGCAATTGACAGACAAGCACAAAGGAACTAGAAGACCAAATCTTGGGCAAGAGTGTGAGCCTCCTACCGTTGTACAGATCAATCCAAGAGCTTAAGAAAGCTGCAGTTAAAATCGATAAACAGAAAAAGGTAATCATTTGAATTCACACCAGTGTTTCATAATGTGTTTGTTAAGTGAATATCCAACTAAATAGCAGAAAAAACTCCAGGTGTTGGAAGACAGGAAAGGTTGGGCATCGCTGTGGAGAAGATATCCCTTCAAAGCAAGAGAGTTGAACGATCGGTTAATGATGGCGGAACGAGCATTCACTGACAGAGGCGGTCTCCCTGGGAGGCCATGGTACAAGCATTTGGTATGTCCCTCATTTCTTTTAACAACAAATTTTCAAAATTCACATTTTGTTTTTCTTTTCTACAGATTTATGGACCATCAAAATACAATGATTACGGGTCCAAATCATTTCCTGGGATAGATGATGCCATTGAAAAGGCAACGACCATGAACACTGTGGAATCATGGCGCCCGGTGCAACATGAAATCTGGAGAGCCTCTAGAGCCATAACACAGGCATCGTTAGTCCTCAATGGCAAACTGACATGATCCATATATGTCAGCATTGTTCCACATTGACATTATAGCCAATTTGCTTCGACATAATGAGTTAATCAGGTACTTAGTTTTTTTTACCGGTACATAAACTTTCTTTAGCAATATTGCAATATGCATTCTTTCAACATCGAAATATGCCTAAAACCCTTTCTAATACGGCAAATAGATTCATTGATGGTGATGCTTATCACAATCTTCTGTTAAGGACAAAAAATCTCAGCATTTTCTTTCGAAGGTTTTAGTCTAAAGTAGTACGTAATTGACTAAACTTCCCAAGAGGTCCCCGGATTCAAAAGTAGTGGGAAAGCGGAAACTTGTTTCCATGCACTTCACTAAAATCAATATTGATGGCTCCTTTTGTCACACCACTCACCACAAAAGACTGGGGAATTGGACAAACCATGAGAAATTATTGTGCACCATAATCCAATTTGCTGCAATATATATTGCTCATGCAATGCCCACCGACGTGCAATATTTTTTTCCCGACAAGATCCACCAGTGTGGCTTGTGCATTCAGGTACACAGTTCCTTAACATTTTGTGTGTTTCTATAATGTTTTCTCCAGCTCAACCTTGGAGTATAACGAAACAAATTTTAAATCAATATTTCAGATATTAGAAATCAAGGCAATTATATGGTACGAAGAGATCCAATCTGAAGTAGTGGGTAGCTAGCTGGCCTTGGAATCTGGTCATGTGAAGCTTCGTGACTATGCTAATGTTTGTTTAACAGTGGGTGGCAATTTCTAACTTCATAGGAAGAGAATTGCAAAAGTACAAAACCATGCGACTAGTTTTCATCATCGTTCATTTCTAGAAGTTTATCTCTAGAAGTTTGTTTACATGATTGATCAAGACATTAATAGTAGTGCACAAAGACCCGTCACCACCAATGCACTAACTATGGAGTATTCAAAAAACTATTACCTTCGTTCAAACATGGAGAAACTTCTTGCAGTTTGCCTTGAAAAAATTTATACCACTAAAATGGTGCCAATCTTGTCAAAAAGTTACATGGTGTACAAAAATCCTATATGTTTCTCATTGGTGGGCGTGCCCGAAAAACAGAAATGTCTCTCTACAGGAAAAACGTTATCAATAAAATACATGGTCTACAAAAAAACTTGTATTCCTTGTAATGCTGTTCCTCCATGGACCAATGATATACATCGTTTTGCGTATTGCATATTCGCTCTATAAAATAAAGAGGAAGACCTCTTCTTCTCCATTGTCATCCCACTTTTGGTTAGATACGGGTCTGCTTGCTTATTGCAGAAGAGATGAAGCCTCATGCTGTTTTCATTCCAGTCCCAGCACAAGGTCATGTGACTCCCATGATGACGCTAGCTAAGCTTTTCCATTTCAAAGGTTTTCATATAACCTTTGTCAATACAGAATTCAATCACCAGCGGTTGATAAATTCCAGAGGAGCTGATTCTGTTAAAGGTTTACCTGACTTCCGGTTCGAAACAATCCCCGACGGTCTTCCTCTACCTGAAGATTTAAATGCTACTCAATACGTTCCAGATCTCTTCCGCGCTCTCAGAGACAATATGTTGTTACCCTTTCGGGATCTAATCAAAAAATTGAACGACAACAGCAAGAACAGTTTATCATCTTCTTCTTCTTCCGAGGACATCCTACCTCCTGTTACATGCATCGTTTCGGATGGGATGACGCGTTTTGCTCTCAAAGTTGGTGTGGAATTGGGTATCCCAGTAGCTCAATTCTGGACTGCTAGTGCATGTGGACTCATCAGTTATTTGCATTTCTCCCAACTCATCCAAAAAGGTCTTGTACCACTAAAAGGTAACAATATTAGCACACCCTATGTTAAAAGATTTTTATGATTCGAGTTCAGAATTTATGTTTTAATGTTGTAGTTAACTGAAGTTTTAAGTATGTGCATGCAATTGTTGGCAGATGAGAGTGATCTAACAAATGGGTACCTAGACACCAAAATCGACTGGATACCGGGAATGAAAGATATCCGTTTAAGGGATTTTCCTGGTTTTGTTCGGACCATGGATATAAGCGACATCAACTTTGATTATTATATAACAGAACTTGCAGGCATGAATGAAGCTGCAGCTTTGATTATCAATACGTTCGATGCACTAGAGAAGGACGTTTTGGATGCACTCAAGTCTGATCAATTATCGTTACCTCCTATTTACACAATTGGTCCTATACACCAACTACTCCACCATGATGTCACAGCGGAAACTATGAAAAGCCACCCAAGTGCAAAAACAACGTCTATAGGGATCAATTTATGGAAAGAAGAAACGGAATGTCTTAAATGGCTTGATTCGAGAGAACCGAACTCAGTTGTCTATGTTAACTTTGGAAGCATCACTACAATGACCACGCAACAGCTTATTGAGTTTGCTTGGGGGTTAGCAAATAGCAAACACCCTTTCTTATGGATAGTTCGATCGGATATTGTAAAAGGAGACACCGCAACATTGCCACCGGAATTTGCAGAAGAAATCAAAGAAAGAGGCCTCTTAGCTGGTTGGTGTCCACAAGAAAAAGTATTAAATCATCCGTCTGTAGGCGCATTTTTGACACACAGTGGTTGGAATTCAACAATAGAGAGTGTTTGTGGTGGAGTTCCGGTGATCTGTTACCCTTTTTTCTCCGAACAACATACGAATTGTAGGTACTCGTGTGTTGATTGGGGAATCGGAATGGAGATTGATCATAACGTGACAAGAAATGAGGTTGAGAAGTCGGTGAAAGAACTACTGGAAGGAGAAAAAGGCAGAGAAATGAAGCATAAAGCCATGGAGTGGAAACAAAAAGCCGAAGATGCCATTTCACCCGGTGGCTCCTCCTTCGTCAATCTAGATGAATTAATTAATGAGTTTTACCAAAAAGTAAGCAATCAAGAACACGTAGTGTGGCCTAGTGAAGAAGGGTGTATCTCCTAGCTGTATTGTCGCCTAATTAATAAAGAAGCGTGTCTATCCTAGCTTTATGCATTTTAGCCTGTCATAAATTTGAGTCCAATATTGTGCAAACATTTTTAACAAGTACGCACGAAACAAATTAATTCTATTGGTTGGACTAAACAGATTATCAATTAGCATCTTTTAAATTATTTCTTTGTTTTTGTTTTAATTCAATTAGAAACTAAAAAAAATCGAATAATATATATTATATCGTGAAATTTAGTGATGTTAATATGGAAATAATTAAGTTGATTAGTTATAAGCCCAGTCATTGATTTCATAAGAAGTGGCAGCCTGGCAGGAAGGAGAAAGTGGTGGTAGTGACTAGTGAGATTGAAAGAAGTAGCAACCGTATGGGGCCCCACCTCCCTCACAAATTGTTCCAAAGTTCTCTCTCGTCACTAAATTGCAGAGAAATTTTCTCTTTTTGCTTCAAATTTCTTTCAAATATTCTGTGAAAAAAAAAAAAAAAAATTGTTTTTGTTGATACATGAAAAATAACTCCCCTTAATACGTCTAGGGTGTTCCTAAAGAAGTAGCTAAATTAGGTAAAAGCATGGGGACTTGGGGACTAAGCCCAAGTCCAACAAGAAAGTACTCACTAAAAGGGGAGGACAAGGAAGGGATTAGTAAATAAGAAGAAGGTTATCTTAAGAAATGGCATTAGGAGTAATTAAGGAGGTCTAGGACACATGGCATGATGTCATAAAAAAGGAGCTTTTTGGAAAGTCTATATAAGAAAGGAAAAGGTACAATGGAAAGAAAAATCTTTCTCTTACTATTCTTAGAAAAGTGAGGTCATTTGGTTAGCTAGGACGGGTAGAACCTCAAACCTAAATTCACCCTTCAACATTTGGCGACCACATCCGGAGGCTCGTGCCTAGCTCACCATGACACACATAGAAGGCACTATCTCAGGTGCGTTAGGAAAGCAAGCGGATGATCAACCCCTTAATCTGGACGAGGTGACGATGGAAGATGGTAGCAAGGAGGAAACACCGATCCTAGGCGTTATCAGGCAATCGGAAAGTCACAGATCCCAAGATAGAGAGGTAGCAACACCACGGGAAAAGAACAGACAGACAGCTCGACTAGCGAAACCCGTTTCCTCAACCTTACAAAACATGCAGGAAGAATTGAATGAGCGCTCACGAAGGAGGCAAGATCTCGAAGATTGGATAACAAGGGCAGTAAAAGTAGGACAAAGTACGCCTGAAGAGGCAACAAAATGAGGAAAACTCAAAGGTACCAAGGCGACAGTGACATCGCAAGAAAAAATCGCCGAGTACCTAGAACTAAACTATCATGTGGTAAAACAAGACAACCATTGCCGTGTGAATAGTCCGTATCCAGCGCACATTCGAGAATACTTATACCCCGATGACTACACCTCTCCCAAGTTCAAAGTATATGAGGGTCAAGGAAATGCGCGCGCGAGAACATCTCAGCTGATTTTTATCAGCAATGAACGACAGGGCTACAAACGGAAAACTGTGTTTAAAAGAGTTCCCCAAGTCACTTACTGGCACCGCGTTCACTTGGTATGATAATCTAAAGGAAGAAAGCGTGGATTCTTGGCAGACTTTATCCACACTCTTCCTTAGAAAGTTTTACTCAGCCAAAAGGAAGATAACGGAGATAGACCTGAGCAAGAACGAGCAGCGAATAGGCGAAGAAGTAGGGAAGTACATCTTACGGTTCCTACGCCTGGCATTGGATTGTCATGAAGACATCGACGAGGAAGCGCTTGTCGAGATCTGCGTACGCGGAATGGTCTCAGCTTTCAAGAGGAGTTTATTTAATTTCAGGTTCCAAACCTTTGTCGAGCTAAAAGAAGAAGCCGAGAGGATCGCTGACTGCATAGAAGAGATGCCGACAGATGTTGTTTGGCGCACCACAGTTAACGTTAGCGCTGCAACGGGAACCTCACGCAATGTGAGACCTAATGTTAATGAGGGTGGGAACCAATACCACGTGGATGGAAGAAATCAAGGGAGGAACGAAAGGAGGAAGCGCGAGTACAAAACACCACCACCTCTCCCTTGCAGTAAAGAACGCGCGATCAAGCTTCTGAATCAATGGGTCGCTGACAGGGCATTTCAGCTACCCCCAACCACAGTAGATATCAACAAAATGGACAAAATTTCGGCCAAATACTGCTGCTACCACCGAAGAATGGGACATCCAACAGAAGAGTGTTTCGCCATTTGAAGTATATTCGAGCACAAGCGAGCGGCTGGGGAACTCGAGGCGACAAGACAAACAATTGAGCATGATCATTCCCTCGCCGTTAACCCGAAAAAGAGAGGAAAGGAGAGTGCGGAGTACAAACCCACAAATTGTAACAATCATCTTTTGGTAAGAACGGCTTTCCTCATGATTAATGGGCTGATATCTCAAAAGGTCTCAAGGCAACCAAAGGCGCCTGATTCACAAAAGGTCCCGGGAACGCCAAGGACGCCCGGTTGACTGACAAGTTCACAAAAGGTCTCAGGACAGCCAAAGGCGCCTGATTGACTGATAAATTCACAAACGGTCTCAGGGCAGCCAAAGGCGCCTGATTGACTGACAAATTCACAAAAGGTCTCTGGTCAGCCAAAGGCGCCTGATTGGCCGACAAACTCACAAAAGGTCTCAAGACAGCCAAAGGAGCCTGACCGGAAGACAAACTCACAAAAGTCTCAGAGCACCAAAGCCCCATTGGAAATAAAAAGAGGGGGGAATAGGCGCGTTCTACCAACGCCCATCCCACCCAAGCCTTGTTCGAAAAAAAAGAGAGAAGGGGAATAGGTGTGTTTTACCAATGTCCACCCCATCCAAGCCCTATTTGAAAAAAAGATAAGGGGGGGGGGGGGGGGGGGGGGGGAATAGGCGCGTTTTACCAATGCCCATCCCACCCAACCCCCATTAAAAATAAAAAAGGGGGGAGTAGGCGCCCAACTGACTAAAAAATTCACAAAAACTCCAAAGAATCCAAGTACGCCTGGACGACTAACATTCGCGGAAGGTCTTAGGAACGCCAAGAGCGCCTGACCAATCAGAATCCACAAATCAAGACAAGTTTTGCTAATACATCCCTCCCCCCCAAAAAAAAATAAAAATAAAAAATAAAATAGAACGAAAGGGGAAGGCGTGTTCCACTAATTCCTGCTCTACCGGATACCCTCGAAAACGCCCACACAGTTCCCTGGTATTCACTCTGCCTAACGACTATCTACAAATTAAGACGAGGGAATAGACGCGCCCTACCCGCACCTACCCTAAGGACAGATGCTATCGCCAACGATGAGCATACTCAACAAGGATGCAAACATTCACCTAACCACACACACATTTCAATAATAATACAAAAAAATTATAAACAAGCAAAACAGTCAATAAATAAATACCAGCAACAAGAGAAATTAATCCAAACATCAACAGAATTTCCCACAATCCAAGAGCAAACCAACAACAAATCCAACAAAGGGAAACAAAAAAAAAAGAAAAGAAAGAGAAACCAACATAAGAACGAGGCGCCATAAGCGAATCAGAGTTTCTCGAACTCCTGTCGTTTCTTCTCGAGTTCTGCACGAACCGCCTCCTCAGCAGCCTCAGCACGCAGAACCTCGTCGGTTGCTAACCCAACGTCATTGAGCAGCAGGTTTAGCACCACCCTCTTGCTGGAAGTCGTCTCCAAACACTTCTCTAGCTTTTCCTCTAATTGATAGATTTGACCAGACAGACGACTACAAGGATCATTGTGGCTCTTTACCTTCGCCAACAGCTCCTTCAGCCACACTACATAGAACTTGACGTTGAGCGTGGATTGCACAGCGACTTCCCAGCTACGCAGCCTCGCCTGACGACAGGATCCTCCCCTACACGGGTGAGCTGGTCTGCAATCTCCAAGAGATTCCTAGTCATGTAACACAGGATATGGACAACCAAAAGACCCTCTGTCGCCATATGACCACCACCACGCTCAACGACGTCTCTATAGGTTGCAGCAAAAACAGTCGAAATCCAAAAGCCATAGACTAGGGTGTGGGTAGCGGGATCTACCTAGCCTCGGCACCGCTCACTACCAAAGGGAAGCGGAATCGCACATCCTCAGACTCCTCCGTTACGACAGGATTAGTCGTCACGTCAGCAACAGGAGTATCGGTTTGCTTCTCCGAGAGAATAGATGAACTGATGACATCCACTCTAGTGCGCTTAGAAGATCCGTCCCCACCAGGAACCACGCGCCTGGTACCGTCCATGTCGGGCTTCGTGGGTTCCTTTCGCTTCTTACCCATACCCTAACTCCAGCCACAATGTTAAAAAGAAAATAAAAACATACGATAATAACAATATGAAAAAAAGAGAGAGAAAACCAACCTCGGGAATTGACGAGTCCAACGGAGTATCAACAATCTTGGGACGAGACGCGGAGGAACTAGAAGACGATTCAGAGCTGCTAGTGGAGCCTGACAAATGAGAAATAAGCACCATCACGAAACAACTTAGATTTATAAAAAAAGAGAGGAGAGAAAGGCAAAGAGAGAGGAATAACAAAAACAAAGACACATATTAAATAGGGAACTACCTGCAGGATCATTAACGGTTGGTGCTACGTGGGATGAGGACCCACCAAATATTGACTAGATGGACCCAGAAGGGCTCATTGACTGCATAACGACACTAGAAGATACTGGAAGTTCACCCCTACCACGTACGTTCTCAGCCCTGAGAGGGTGAACTGATGATACATGAAGACGCGACGTTACCCAACCAGCCCCTGTAGGGAGGCGAACCCATAAGTCCCTCAGATGATCCACAAACGAAGGAGTCTGGCTGACACTCATATCCCTAGAAGGCTTTGATGCGCTTCTCCGATGACTTTGACGAGTCTGCAAAGGCGCGGTATTAGCAGAGGAACAAGGGCGCGGGGCAGACGATTGGTTCGCTTCCCGCATAGCTTTTTTCTTTAGACTACTCTCAGTCCAGTCACACTCAGGCATGTTCAAGTATTCCTCCATCACATAAGAAGGGGGCTTCCACCCTAGGCGACTGGAAGAAGGAGTTCCCTAAGGAAACGATTCCCGCCACTCATCTCGTCAAAATAAAGGGAAAACGAAATGATGAATAGTGAAACACAAGGTGGAGGGAATAGCAAATACCTGAAGTGCCAAAGGACTAGCAGCTGGCTTCATATTTAACCGCGGAGGCTTACGATCGGAAAACGACCCCTTCTTCGGCTTCGTAGGCTCACAACCCTCAGGTGGGGCCCAAGAGGTCACCTCGGGATCTGAGCGACCCTTATTAGCCGGAACGAGGCGATGCTCGGCAGCTATGGCGTCATCAAGTTTGATTCGACCAGACGCATGAAGCTCCCGAAGATCCTGAGCAGTCAAGTCGTGAGGAGGAGAAGACTCGCGCAAGAGAAAGTTCAAAGCCCAGCGCCGTAAGAAATCATGATACTCGTGGGACCTTTCAGTAACTGCTAGGAGCCGCGCAGGGGTGCCTGAATGAAAAATTGATCCCTAGATCAGACAAGCACATCGCTCCTTTGAAGACGTAACCATTGAAGCTAGCAATAACATCCTCGACGTCAGAACTTTCGAGGGGAGGGAACCTATGAGGAACCCCTTGATCGAACCCCACTTGCCGAGCCGCGGGATCAGGGTTGTAGGACATGGAAATGAACTTACCAGCGTAGAAACCTGGAAGATAACCCGGCAACACGGCCATAACTGAATTAAAATCGTCCTCTGGAAGGAGCTTTGTCGAATCCAATTCTGCGTCAAAGGGTGCAACAAAATCATAATGCGCAGGAGATGACCGATCGTCTTGGTAAGGGGATGGTTCAAAATCCTTGGCCACGTCCAAGTGTTTACCAAGATCTCCCTTAGGGACTTTCCCTTTCAAGTTCCAAAGAGCCATCCACGGGTAACCGTAAACAACGAGGAGCTTCTTTACGGAACCATCGTCCTGTTTCACATCTTCTTCCCGGTGAATCGCGAGTTCATTAGGCTCAGGAGCGCACGGGGGAACATGCTCCCAGTACCAAGCCTGCATGAAAGAAGCTGGGATGTAGGTCTCGATCTTGTGAGACGAACCCACCGTCTGAAGATCTTGACAGAACAAATCAAGATGGTGGTATAAACCACCTAAGAACATTGGTGCAAGTGAAAAAGAGACGTCGCGGGACAGCAACACTGCCATTGGCACGAGCTCACCTCTGATGGTATCCTGGGGACTGTATTCAAATATGTCGTGACAAAGCCAGAATAAAATGAAGGCAGCTAGTTCCACGCGGGGATTCTTCTCCTTGCGTTTAGGAGGGAACACCTTATCACCGATCATCTGAGGAGCCCAATATTTCAGCCAAAGAGAAAAAGAAGCGCGGCGATTAACTTTAATGACCCATTCAGGATCAGCTTCTGTCGGGTCTGATGAACCATGGATCGACTCAGAGGCGCGGATGGAGCTGGTTAACAGGCGATCGCCAGGAGGGCGCCTGTGAGGTGCTTCATTCTCTTTTACCCACTTAGCCTTCCGCTTCTGAGCAGATGAAGCACTACAAAAAAACTGAGTTTTAGTCATGGCAAAGGACCGTGGAAGTTGATCAAAAATTCGTGGAAAATGAAAATATTCCACGACAAGATGGTCGTAACAAATACTCCAATGGCTAATACTATTTGCCACGATACCTGCCATGGTTTTTGTCCCGTCTCTAATGGTACAAGGCCATTTTCCATGAAGTCTGTCGTGAATACTTAAGAATTAGGATGCACATGTTTGTGGTAACTTTCCACGGATATTACCAGCACGTGGCTATTGGTTCAACTATTTGCTGCCATTATGTTTTCTTGAAAGGGCATTTCGGTTATAATATTTGGTACTGAATAGTTTCAAATTGACCTGAAAATGAGATTTATTACGCTACAATCATTCCAACAACATCGTTTTATCATTCAAACCAAATTAGAAGGTTTTAATACATTCAAGTACAAAGAAAATTTATATACAATAGAAATTCAAGACTAGTGCTGAGTTTCCAACAAAGGATTGTTGAAGTTGAACGTTACAAAATAAAATTGAAATGAGTAAAACAGATGGATGATGTAACATTCGTGTACTTGCATATTGGTCTACTCGGGCGTTTTGATGTGTTCACAGAAATATACAGGGGGTTAGTCCTCGAGTGATTTCGGGAGAGTTGAGTGTCTTTTAAATCTCAGGGATTTTGAGAGAGTTTGAGAGAGTGTAGGAAGTTTGAGAGAGTTTGGTGTTTTTGAGTTCAGGGAGTTTGGGGGTGTGTAGGGAGTTTGAGAGAGTTTATTAGAGGGAGTTTGGGGGAGTTTGAGAGAGTTCACTCCTAACTCATTCTCTTTTAAGAAACAATAAACCCTTATTTGCAAATAACATTGATCTTTAATCAAAAGAAAAAAATAAATGAAAATGATCATATCTCTGTATCAATAGTATGTTATTTTGTGCAACAAGATAAATTTTTTTCCCTTCAATTTAACGGTCTCCATACAATTCTAACTCCCTTTGTTCACGAACATTTTCCCACATATCATCCGCTATTCTCTTTCTCCATGCATTAGCTTCTTGACGTTGTTGTTCTTGAGTTTGTTGTGTCAAAATTTCATCTTCATTTACAAGCGTTGATGGATTGCTATCTTCCTCTTTCTCGACCGGAAACTCATCTAAACGGCATTCTTTTCGTAAGAAGTTGTGTAGGCCTGCACAAGCTGTCATTATCTCCGCTTGCACCTGATACGGAAATGGAGGTTGAGACTTAAAGATCAAGAAACGATACTTCACAACACCGAACAATCTTTCAACTACATTCCTCAAAGAAGCATGACGCATGTTAAATAATTCTTCAGCCTTTTTCGCATGATTACCCGTACCAGAAAATTCTTTCAAATGATAACGTTGGCCACGAAATGGTGTTAAACAATATCGTCGGTTTGCAAACCCACCATCCCCCAAGTAATATTTACCTGAATAAAACACAAAAAGAAAACTTCGTCAAGTAGAACCCGAATATAACTTAACCAAAAAACTCAAAACTTCACATTTGATAAAAGTAAAATTACCTTGCGGTATTTTCAATCCATTTCTTTTTGTCATTGCGTCGTTAAGTATTTTTGAATCATGAGCATACCCTTCCAATCCACTGAGCACGTATATGAACTCCAAGTCGAAGTTGCAAACCGCTAACACATTTTGAGATGTAATTCCATGTCGATTCCGATAAACGGCTGCATTTCTTTTCTCTACCATTGCTGGGATATGTGTAGTCCATAGCTCCAATGCAATCCTTAAAGTAAGGATAAAAACGTGTACTCTCACGAATTTTAAATGGAGTTGCACTTGTTGGCTTAGCCATCATCCTCGGAGCTATAGAATTTAAAGCTCGCAACATCTTGTTGAAGTTTTTACTAACTGTCCACCGAGAGCGACCAAATGGGTCACGTATTGTGCAATATCGTGAACTTTGGCCAACAACGAGTAAAAATGTACCAAACATTTCTTTAATAGAAACACATCTTGTATCACATAATGATGTAGTTCTCTAATGATACAACATAGTTTTAGAAAAATATCAGGGTACATCCTATAACTTCTTCGAAAGTCTTCTGGGTCTTGACGCAAAACTCTCCTTATATAGTTATATCCAAACAAAGTAACTGGGCGTCTCATTGGTCTTTCAATACGCTGACTTTGTATGTATTGCAATTGCTTGATTATATCCATCAACCATGAATGCACCGCTGAAAGTATATTCAAAAATATGGATAGTTCAAATTCATTATTGATGCTTACCTCTTCATCATCACTGCTTTCTTCTTCTGTATCAAAGGCTTCATCTTCACTATCAGTAGATAAATCCAAATCAGACATGTTCACCTAAAAAGCTGATAAAAGTACTTTTTTTTTATTAGAATCATCATTATTTCAAAAGCATAAAAGTATATGTATATAGAAAATAAGCATATAGAATATAAAGTTCATAAATTCAATCATAATAACCATAAAGATGTCAACCCATAAAAATTAGTAGCAATCAATCCATAACAATAAGTTCTCAACTAGGAGAAAAGAAAAATTAAATACTAATAGTTATGAAGAAAAACGATCAAATGTTGTAACTCTAAAAGCCAATTAAACCTAATAGAAACTTGCAAAGATGACAGGTTTATGCTTTTAACTTTGAACCAATCCACAACTTTCTCTCTTCAGGAGTAAAACGTATGAATAAGTTCTTCTTGTGATTGTTGTCCAGCATTTCAATTACTTTCATCTTATCTTCCGAAGAAATTTCATTCATGCCATAAACAAGATCCCATACTTGGTTATCTTTCTTATCCTTATCAATTCTGCGCATTTCTTTTTCAATTTTGCGGTCTTCTTTCTCTTTCGCAATAAGAGCATGCATTGAATCAATAGAAGAAGAAATCGATGAACTGTTGGCAATCAATTTCTCTAGATAATCATACTGCCCAGTAGGATTAGTTGATGTAGAAGAGTCACCAATGTCACACCTTGGTCTTTTCTTTGGTGCCGTTTTTCTGACAGGAATTTTCTTTGTGTTCATATCTTGAGTTTCATCTTTATCTTGTTCATCACTTTCCTCTAAGCCATATCCCACGTATGATACGTTAAAATCATTTTCATATTTCTCTCGTTGAGTATAATCAACATCGAAGTAATCATCTTGTTCATCTTCCTTATCACAGGTTCTAGCACTTGTACCCTCATGGGTAAGATCAACTGTAACTTTTCCAGAAGCACATTTATTCCCAAAAACAATAAGCAAGTCACCATAGTCTTTACCATTATCTTCCCTTAAGTTAGTTTGGTTTGGATGGCTCTGTTAATATATAAAAAATAAATAAAGGATAAAGCATGAATTAGAACTCTGCACAAAATAGAAGAAAAAAATATCAAATTTAGTTTTCAGTAAGTAACACACACATACCTCAAAGTAATTGTTCCACATCTCGTCGGATCCAGTAATCATCTTGTTAGCATCATCCCAACCGAATCCAGAAGTACAAGATTTGAACAAATCCTGGTATTGACCAAATCTAGTCTTCAGCCATCTATGTTTCCATTTATAGTTCTCAAAAGATTTTTCACAACCACATGGTTGGTTAAGTTTTGGAAGTATCTCCTCTTCCACTATTCTCTTAGTAAAACATCCACTAGTGTCTTTCTTCTTCTCAAGTGTATCTTCTACCAACAGTTCCAATAATTTCCCAGTCTCTCGAGTTGTCCATTGTTTGTAATTCGTAGTCACTTCCGTTTCCGGTTCCGTATTCTTATTCTTCCTAACATTCTTTTTCTTGTTGTTGTTTTCAGCAGGTTGGATGGATTTTTCCATTCTATGGTGTGACATGTTAGCTACATTAGTACTTAGACTAATACTAGAACTTAACAAAGCAAGGATAGTAATAACACCAAACAGTCTAATGTAAACATGATAAAAAATTGCGATACTAGATTACACAGTACTAACACGCAGAGCTACTTAGCCAAATTGTTAATCAAAGAAAATCCCTTAGCAACTCCTTGCAACAAAAGCACCTTATGAATTGGCTAAAACACTCCAATACGGAATGAAGTACACCACTGTATTGAACTTTGGCATATAGAATAGAAGAGAAGTATGTGTCTAAATAAGATGACTTAACAAGTGATAGTGATTCTCAATGACACCCATGCAAAGTAGCAAGCCAATTAATGCATGATGACATAACAAATTATGAAGATAGCTGTAAAGGAATTCTGTTTCACCGAAACACAGTTTCAGATTGTCCAATCTTTGCAGTACTAATGCTTACCTGATCCTCTTTAAATTTTTATGGTACACTTATAACTCAATATTCCACAACACACTCAAAAATCATAGCATTCCAACGGTTCAGTAAAACGATACATTACTCAGAACCCGACTACTTTCATACAGAATTTAGTTCCGGATTTCTCACACTTTGGTGTACCTAAAGTGATCATAACTTCATGCAATTTCTACAGTAGGTAACCTTCATATATACAAACATCATACTAAAATTTCAGCTTTGTCCGATAAGCGGAGAATGAGATAAATAGGAATCAGTCCTCTATTCGGGATTTAAACTCAGCAGACCATAGTCATATATTGTGCAAGCTTTGCAGTAGCAAACTTGACCTGATCCGTGTGAAAATTTTACTGTACTTCTATAACAAGGTAAAATAAGACATACTCAAATTTGATCATATTCCAACGGTTGAATTTAAAGATATCATTATAATCAAATCATGCAATTTCTTACCAAGATCTTTTGAACCACAAATTAGGGTTTTGACAGAGAGTTCCCACAAAAAAAAACTATACACACAATCAAAATAAACAATCCTGGAGATCAAAGATATGAAAAACAATCAAAATAGTACACAAATCAAACTATTATAAACAATCATGGAGATCAAAGAAGAAAAAAAACATACCTGGAAAAAAACGTTTCCTCTTCTTTCTCCTATGGTTTTCTACGCACCAAACTCCTTCCCAAATCTCTACTCTTTTGAGAGATTTGTTGTGAAACCAAAATACACTAAAAACTCCTTCGAACTCCCCAAAGCAACCAACTCCCTACTATTGTAGGGTTTTATGACTAACAGGAAGTTCAAGAGCTTTTTTTAAACTCCCCAGCGACTAACAGGTGTTTTCTAGAGAGTTTAGGAGACTCCTCTAAACTCCCCCACGACTAACGGAGATTTGGAGAGACTCCGTCAAACTCCCTCAGCACTAACAGGAGAAAACCTAAATACATTAAAATCTCTCGAACTCTCCCACGACTAACCCCCTGATAGTCTCTCATCCACCAATTTTCCGAACTCACTCACTGTGTCACTGATTCGACCAAAACCTGCAATAAGAGAAGTTGGAAGCATCAGAAAAAGTTCTGAAATGTTTTAAATTCATTTCAAAGATGAAATAGTTCATGCCTGCATTCATCGCCTTGCTTAGTAAAATCGTTCTTACCCAACCAAACTCCTATGAGGATCTGCAAATTAGGATCAACTTTAAGACGAGCTTATTAAGAGAATAAACAAATTCCAATGTGATTGTCCTAGGTCCTCATTGGGGAGAAATCACCCCCTTGATAAGAAGAACTCTAAAATGTACCCAAAACTTAGACCTTGGGGTGATACAAAAGCTACAGATGCCTAAGAAGTACGAAATCTATGAAAGTAAAGATTGTATCACTAGAGTGGAAGCCCAAAACATTCTTATAGTTCCCACAAAGTTACTCTGGTAATGAAGCTTTAATCTGAATATGATGTGCCACTTCAGTTTCATCAACTTCACATCTTGCAACTGTGAGTATCTTTCTATTAGATTAACAAAATAGAGATCAATTGTTTTAGTTTCTTAAAGTAGAAGCCATAACTAATAACTGTGAGGAGATCAAATCCAACTTCAAATGCAAGACAAAGATGGCAGGCTGCACATATGATCCATAAAATTTAGTGTTACGCGATCTCTGTAAGTACGTGAAGTCCCAAAATAATTCAATATACCTGTGAGTGGTGGTCGCCAACTCCAGCAACATCACCTTTCAGTCCTCTGAGAGCAAGTGGCACACTTATCTGACCAACATACATGTGGTTTGATTTTATAGCAGAATTGATGATGTGATCAACTGCCTATAAAAAAAATCGAAAACAGATGCTTTCTGGGTAGAATCAAGTGATTACGCAAAAAACTCTTGTGTGGAACAAAAAGCATTAAAGAATCACAAGATTATCAAAGTGAAAATTCGATGTGGAACTACTAACCAAAATATCATGTCAATAATTACATTGACCTACATTGAGAAGTAAAATGTCATAAAATCTACAATAGGTTTTAGACAATAGTTGCTTGCCAAGTAAATGTCTGCTGACTCCAATTCCAGCAAATTGAGCCAGCAAAAAATACCGTAAAAAATAAGAGATTGGAATATATACTTGAATGTGTAAGCAACTCCTTAGTTTAAGCTCAAGTATATAATCTGTATAAATTCAACAAGATGATAAATGACTAGCTAGAGTGGTTACCCACAAGAGCTTTTGGGGTGATAAACATCAAAACAAACCTCAAGGTACCTGTCTTGACCAGATTTCACATATCAAAAAGAAATTTGGATCAGCAGTCGTTTCCTCGGCAAGCAGAGAACTCAGAGCATCTCTACCGTGATCTGAAAACACAAGAATACAGAAGGAAGTATCAAATATAGCGTGAATAACTGAAGCCATAAGTATCATTCCAAACAAAAAGTTTGTGTAGATGTTGATCAAATAAGAGAAGGGTTTACAAATAAGGAACTCAAACAAAAACACCTAAAGAAAGTCTGCAAGTTTCATCCACTTTTACCACCAGCTTTGGAGCAACTTTAGTAGTATCATCATTTTTGGTAGTTTGAGGTATTCCATAACTCTGTCTGGATGCCAACACCACTCTCTCTATGGCTTCCACATGTTACTATGCTAGTGATGGTTCTTTTTGTGCAACTTTCAATTATTGGAACAAAATCTTGCACAAAGATGAGGATATAAGAGGAAGTCTGAATGAAATATTCGTATCGACATGCATAAGAATCACAAATGAACTGTCAAAGAAACAAATAGGAAGTAAAATGCAGATATACACAAAGCTGCCTCATTCTCCAACAACTAAGTTTGTTTTTTAGACAACAACATCTATTCAATAAGTGCGAATAATTGAGTATTATCCAGTCGCAATTATATACGACAATGAACCATATGAACATTAATTATAAAACCAAATTCGTGTATATACCCATTGCTTAAATGCTTAAGAATACATTACCTAGAAGTATTATGTGTATAACTTAATCTCAGTAGATCTCTGTCTAGTTACACAGTATAATAACTATGTCTATGTTTTATCAATATCAAACAGAAATCAAATAACACAACAAACACGATCAACATAATTAATCATAAGAACCAGCCATGACTACATTTAGTAGATGGTACAATAATACAAAAAAAAAAGTACCAAATTTTTAGAATATTTATCTTTTTCTGATGAAGTGAAGAATAACCACCACCACCGCTTCCATTGACCTTATTCTCTCTTATTTTCTTTTCCTTTTCCTTCTCTGCTCCATATAATCATCAATTCCAGCAATAACGAAATTTCATATCCACGTATTAGAAAAATTAAACTAATACATATTAGATTTCAAAATTAAATTACAAAATCACAAAAAACAAGGAATTAGATTTCCAGACATAAAAATGGAAAGAATCCATATTTTTCGAGGAGATATCCTTTACCCTATGATATTTCAGTACCTAGGGTCTGTAAGACGATATTCTCATTATCCAAGTTGTCGTTGAAGAAGAGGAAGAAAGGAGGAAAGTCGAAAAAATCGTTCATATTTGATTTGATTTTAATGGGAAGTTCCTTCCTAACATAGTGTCACACCTCCAAAATGCCTTTGCAAATTTCTGCGAAAGTGTAACTCGGCAGCGCAAGTGGTTCTGTGAAAAGCTTCACCCAATTGCACTTCAGCCTTATAAGTTTGTACCAATACAAACAGCTAACTCTTCAGGTTTACCAGCGGAAGTCTTTAACCTTCTTTCTCTTCACTTAAACTCATCAAATGCACCCCATAATACATTCAATCCATGCCATACTTTACCAACAACAATCAGCCAACCAAGAACACTTAGAACATGATACAATCAACTCTTTTTATTGCATCAAAGGGAAGAAATACAAAACTTAGTCCACTTGGGACTTACACAGACTTGTTCACCTTTGAACCAAGCCTTAGTCTTACAAAAACTCTCCTATTCACTCACATATTCAAACTCACTCTCACATATGTTTTCCTTAGCAATCCTGCCGAATTTTCCCAACCTTAGGACTATTTATACAGCAGTTTTACTTGGACAAACTGTGCACAACCGTTTGCACATGCTAGGGACATCCATTTGTCCATAAAGCAGTTCTGCCAACTGCCAATAACTGTGCTAACTGGCTAGTTCTTCTCTAATCCGCGCCAGCCATCCAACACTTGTTCTCTAGCAGTTAGAACTATTTTCCCACGCTTATAAACTCATTTATAACCGTTATTCTTCATCACTCATCATTGGCATGCTTGTGAAGCCCATAACTGACTTGCAACCGTCACTTGAGCCATGTTGCACGCTTGTCGCAATATGCTGGATTCTGTCTTGCACCAAAGCTCAACCATGTTGGCCCTGCATGTTTATCACTCTAAACTCATGCACGGACATTCTTTAAGCTCCAAACATCAATGCCAGCTCCATTAACTCACTTTAGTTGCACATGCGTCATATACGTTCCACTACGCCAATTAGCTTGAAAACAGTAATGCAACTCTTGCATTACCAACTTGTTTGTATTATTCAAGCTTTATCCAACCTTGAATATATGCCATAGACCAACTATTGATCTATTCTTCATTCATACAATATCCTTGAGCTTGGGCTAACTCAATTCCATGGATATGCATCGATGCCAACATCGCATGTTGCATATGTCACTTTGGCTTCAACTTTCCATTACCACAATGAAGCTTCATGTGTCGGATAATCAGCTTCATTACTTGGCCAATGTGTTTTACAGTGTAGCGCCACTCTTGCGCTTCACTGTCCCTGCAGGGTTATACCATTCTTGGCACTTGACGGTCTTTACAGAATACCGCTATTATGGATTCGTTGCACTATTATAGCTTCGTTGCGCTATTATAGCTTCGCATTGCGCCATTACGGCTGATTATTGACTTGGCCTGCAACTCCGTGATGCACAATCATTACGCTTCACTTGCAGTACCGTAATAAACCTACCCCACCTAATCCGTTTAACGTCCTCGTTGAACGCAACCTACTATGAACATCATACTTGTCTTAATTTTGCTTCATATGCCTTCAGAACCTTTTCTGAAAATCGGTAACTACTTTTGGCTTACCCTTGCCAATGGTCCGCTCCGACTGCATCCACATCACTTAGCTTTACTGCTTTGCTATTGATCTCATATATTTAAGCCACTGCTCGGCGTTGTGCACTACGCTTACGCTGCTACTCAAATCATGCATCAATACACAAATGCAAACATGAAATTCTTCTTTATCCAAACTTCCATGCTTTATCTTGAGTTTCTCCTTGAATCATTTACGCCTAAGTGTACGCACAAAATGATTCATTTTCTACAGATCACCATGATCATTGCCATCATCTTCCGACTTTGCCTTCTTATCATACTCAACATGATAAGGACTTATAAACGACTTGGCTTCATTTTCAATCAATTTTGCTGACAACCCTCCCTTGAACTGTTGTTCTCCGTGATCCTCATCAAGCACGTCACAAAGTAAATAGAGGTTCTCATTGCATAAAACACCCGTATACTTCATGCCTTGCCAAACTCTGATTATGCAAACCTCATTCAAGAACTCATATCTATGAATGTGGCCATCAATTATAAACTCTTTATACTTATGCCATGTTGCATACCCGTACTCGAATGACAAATTTTATTTGCTCAACTTCCATACGGCAAAATTATTGAGTCGCACAGCCCAATTTAGAAATCTGTGACTAACTATCTCTTGGACATATCATTAGCTAACCCTTTAGTTGTCCATATGCCATGCCTTCAAAGCCAATATGTCTCCAAATACTTCTTTGAACTGCATTGCTACTTGCCTGGAAAGTGTGTATCTTTATCTAAGGCCATGAGTTCAACTCAACTCATGCTTATTGAAAAATGATTTCTAACTTGTTGTATTACTTGCACTGTCGCCGCCCATCTGCCGTCATGCCATTTTGCAATCTCCCAAACAGCAACATCACTTCTACATCAACTAGTACCCTAGTCCTATGTTTTTATTATTAGCCTTCAACTTGTCTTGTCATTGCATACGTTAGGCTTAGTATGCTACTTGCAGCATCTCCCCAATGAACTAGCTTTACATCGTAAATAAAGAGGCAAGACTTTATAAACGAAAATACCTTCATTCATTACTGCTCTTACATGACAAAGACCATGTACCATTACATGATTGACCCACTTGATCACTTTTGAAAAGCTAAAACTTAATTAACAAAGCGACTTGCTTACACCAAAGCAAAGTATATACAAACTTGAAGACTCAAATAAAATTTTGTACAACCAAACTCTATACACAAAGTTTGCAACAACCAATAACCAAAGCTTACATAAACAAGGCCAAAAACACTCTTGTTTTGGCATCAAAGTGTTGCCAATGGAGACAACAACACTCACTTGTTTTAGCTTAGTTTCTTTTGTCGAAGTGAGCGATAATCTCGCTACGAGGTATCTTCCTTGAACCTTCACTTCGGCCTTCACGAGTCTTGCTGGAATGATCCCCATAATCATCCCCAACTGATGCCTTGAGTGGACAGATTCTAGCGAAATGAAAACCTTTGCAAATGAAACATCCCTTATACTTCCGGGTTGAAGTGAGTAGTTCCTCTTCCTTAGGTTCATGCTTACGCTTACTGCCAACATATTTTTCCTTCCATTTGGCTTTTCCTTCGCAGCTTTGCACATCTTCATTCGTTGTGCTATTGGCAAGCTCTCTTACCGTCTGCATAGCCATCTGGATACTCTGCACTTTGCGCTTCTTAAGTTCAGCAATCACACTTGAACTTGCGCCAGCCAGAAATTGGAACATCTGATCTTCTTCACTCATACCACGCGTCTCTTGCACCAATGTAAAGAAGTTTTCAGCATAGGCCTGTGGTGTACCCGTCATTTGTAGCCTACGTAAACTTTCTATTGCATACCAAGCACCATTGCTCGTCCAGAAATGACATCTCAGTCCATCTTTCATGTCATTCCAAAATATAGGATTGGCATAACCAGCAGCTTCATCTTCTTGCAGCATAGTTCTCCACCAAACCTTTGCATCACCACCAAGGTAATTTCCTGCGAGAGTTACTTTTTGTCCTTCCCCAGTTCCATTCGCCTCAAAGTATGCCTCAACGTCATACAAGAAATTCTCAATTTCTCTAGTATTTCTGGAACCTGCATAAATTCTTGGCTCGGAGACTCGATTTGAGCTTTCTTCATGCACGTTTGCCCCTACAAACATGTCGTTACTGATTAACCCGCGAATGCTTGCCACTTCCTCTGACATTTGCTTCACATGGCTTGTTAGTATGGTCTTTATATCACTGAATTGCACCTTCAATTCAGTCACTTCAGTATTGGTTTCGCAATTCAAAATGGTTGCATCAGACACCTTATCTTCTACAGGACTTACCCTGCCATCGAATTCTTTGAACCAATCTGACGTTCTTCCTTCAAGTAGGTCTAGCCTGCTCTTATCTTCAGAAACAAGAGGATTTTCAGTTCCATCAGCACTAAAGTCAATGATTAAATCACCAAGATCACCATACTCCTCAAGTTGATCGAACACACCCGGTAGTTCTTTGTCGACCATCATGCCATTAGAACTCATTTCTAATGCAATATTCTAAAAATAACATGCCACTTACTTTCTCACAGGAAAATAGCTTAAGAGAGAAAGAATTGCTGATGTATTTTCAAATGTTGTTGTAGATAGTGGTAAAAACTGGGTTCTTTTCGAACTTGTGAAGGTAACTCTTTTTTTTTTTTAGATTTAAACAAATAAATAAATGAAGGAAATTAATAGCAATGTCAAGATTTAGAAGGATTAAGGCTCAGGATTCACTACCACTCCAAGTTGATTGGTTATAAATAATATTTCATAAATTATTATTAAGCTCTTTTTCTTATTAAATCACTTTTTAATTTAAAAGGTGTCCAAATATTAAGTTGTAATCCTTAAGCATGATTTATCAAAGAATTATTCTAAGCATAAAACATCAAACTGATTCACAACTAATTAAGAAAACCATTTTATCCTCTTTTTTATATTTATCCAAGTGAATTAAATAAAGTAAATAATTAAAGAAATTA
Source organism: Papaver somniferum (assembly GCF_003573695.1). Classification (NCBI taxonomy): domain Eukaryota; kingdom Viridiplantae; phylum Streptophyta; class Magnoliopsida; order Ranunculales; family Papaveraceae; genus Papaver; species Papaver somniferum. Next base: position 145,971,457 of record NC_039367.1, on the reverse strand, counting down.
TAAATAAAAATATTACCAATCAAACATGAGTGAATAGATCCTCCATTGCCTCAATCACCAAGAATTTAGCCGCTCATCATGTTGGAAAAACTCTCAAAATATTTCATTGATGCTCAAAAGTGTTTTACAATGAGAGAAAGACAAGAAAATGATGTAAAACAGGATTCTGCGACCCACAGAAAGCGTCCAGAATCAACGACAGAGCTAACGTGCTATTGTCGCTGAAGAACTACGACCGACGAATGACAGTCGATGTTACTGTTGATAAACGACTGTCCTCTAGAGTCTGTTCTTCACGTTCTTCCTCCTCGCAGCAGCAGCAGCAGCAGCAGAACCAGACTCTCTGTAACTTGGATTTTCTTGCTCTGTAGTGCTCTAAACCTCTCCCAATTCTTCCTAAACTTGACTAGCCCTTCTTCTCGACACTAGGGACCTATTTATACACAACAGGTCACTCCAATCCTTGTAATAACTCCAAGAATATCCGGCCATAAAAGAATATTTTCCGATATTTTTTTTTCTTTATTTCTCTGATTCGTTACGGATTGTTTCCTGGTTTATCTCTTTCACGCATCATCTCTGAGTTGTAGGAGAAGTTTCCAGCCAATAGAGTTAACCCATGCACGTCTCTTCCATCCAACAATTCCAAAAATAGGATATCTTCCCTATTTGAAAATATCTTCCCTGTTTTGATTCCCACCGATTATCTAACCAAATTGGACCGAATCCAACACCCATACCAGCTCTTTCTAGGCCCTAGTAACAAACCCATTTAATTTGGGACATTGAATCTCACTGTAACACCTTCGAATCATCAACCCTAGTCACGGCAGTTCAAGACAATTTTTTCCCGCCAAAACGGTTCTTGATGTTTTCATCACCTGGTGATTATCCAGCCAAATCCGATCGAATTCGATGCCCAAAATGTGTTTCTTAAGATATATCACATCTTCCTACCAAGTTTTATCCATTGAATCGCACCACAACACCTTCATTTCTTCGATCGAAAATTCTCCTGTGTGTGAACATTTTTCCGCCAATTTTGAGAATTTGAATTGTTGAAGAAGGTGCCCCTTATCCTGGACTGGGGTGCGAATAGCAGATGCCTTGGGGGTGACCTGGGGGTGTCAAAATCAACTTTTCGAGCCGAATTTTCCAAAAATGTTTATTTCCTAAAAATACATAAAAACACAATATTAGTACAAAAATAGAGTTCCAACAATACTGACATTGAGGACAAATTAGACACAAAAATGTGTCTATCAAATACCCCCAAACTTATTACTTGCTAGTCCTCGAGCAAATTTATTCTTGAAAAGTGACCGAGTAAATCTCGGAGTAAATCTCGGGTGGGTTTATCAGAGGTGTACCCACAAAAACCAATACTCCAGACCCTACTTATCTACGCAGAACCTTGGAAAGCACTAAAGAACCTCCTTGGTTGGCATACAATTATTGACTCTAAGAGGAAGAACCCTGATGCGAAATTCCAATTGCTGTACACGAGTTTGCACTCAAGCATACTAAAATTCATATAAGTGACAGAGCTCTACTAAGATAGTTTCACGATGGACATCATACTCGGAGTCAGACTAATCACATGAAAAGATTAAGAAGATGGAAAGAAAAATGTAGATGGTTGAAAAGCGAACGGTGTTTCCCATATCTGTCTGAAGGCCTCTGCCAAGATGAACCTAACCTAAATGACTGAGATACCGGTCTGACTAATATTAACAAACTGGCATATACAAGGGAACCAGTGGTCAATAACTTAAATCTAGATCAACAAACTGGCAAATACAAGGGAACCAGCAGTTGACTACACATAACAATAACCATCTTTTTTTTTTTTTTTTGAACTTAACGGCATGAATAAATCTTTTTGATCCAAGCGCATGCTTCTTGTCAGCAGATTACACGATAGTTCCCACGGGTCCTGCATTCCACGCTTGCTTAGGCGACGGAAACAGGGAGAACACACGCATATTGCTATCCAAGTGTTAATACTTATTCCGATTGGTCTAACTGGTCCGTCTTTTTTTTTTTTTTTTTTTTTTTTTTTTTGGAAAAGGTAACTCAGTCACTCTATTTCACCCTAGCAAAGGTAACAACTTGAATCGTGTGCCCCACCAAATCACTTGAAAAAAAAAAAAAACTAAAAATAGAAAGTGAAAAGGACTCGACAAGATATGGCGAAACTATCATGTTATTTCTAACACCTGAGCTCTGTGCTTTTATGAATAGACTCTATAGATGTTTCCATCTAGTCAGATTGGTTCCTCAACTCCTAAAACAAAAATGTTTCCATCCACTTAGATTGGTTAGTGCTATCCTAATACTATAAATTTCTAGGCTCTGGAGTTTATTTATTGCAACTTAAAACTAACAAAAAGTTTCTTCCCCACCCCCAAACTTAAATCTAACATTGTCCTCAATGTTTCTAATGAAAGAGCAGTACCAAAAGTAACAAAACACGAGGAGAAGTTGGAAAGATAGTACCTGGGTGAAGAAAATCAAAAACTAATATACAACATACAATCCGCCTCGATGGTCAATCAAGGGTAAATAGGGTCCTCCAGAGGGACCTCCTCAACATCACCTGTAGGAAAGGGCTCTAAAAAGGGTTTCAATCTCTGACCGTTAACCTTCGAAGAACTACTACCATCCGGTGACTTAATTTCAACAGCTCCATGAGGAAAAACAGTGCGAACAATAAAAGGACCCGTCCACCGAGAACGCAACTTCCCAGGGAAAAGATGTAAGCGGGTATCATACAGAAGAACTTTTTGACCTGGAGAAAATGTCTTCTTAGAATATTCCTATCATGCACAAGTTTCATTTTGTTCTTATACTCCTTCGCACTATCATACGCATCTCTACGAATCTCTTCCAACTCATTGAGCTGGAGTTTCCTATGGGCTCCTGCCTTGTCGAGTGAAAAATTTAGCTGCTTAACAGCCCAATAAGCTCTATGTTCTAACTCAACAGGTAAGACATGCCTTGCCATAAACAAGCCGATAAGGCGACATTCCAATAGGGGTCTTAAACGCAGTACGGTAAGCCCATAAGGCATCAGTAAGCCTAGACGACCAGTCTTTCCGATTAGGATTAACTGTTTTCTCTAATATACGTTTTATCTCCCTATTGAAACCTCAACTTGACCACTAGTCTGTGGATGATACGGGGTAGCTACCTTATGAGTAATACCATATTTCTTCATTAAAAGCCTAAAAGGTCCATTACAAAAGTGCGACCCTCCATCACTAATTATAGCTCGCGGTGTACCAAAACGTGTAAGTATATTTTCTTTCAAGAACTCTATCACAACCCTATGGTCATTGGTTTTACACGCAACCGCTTCAATCCACTTAGAGACATAGTCTACAGCGACAAGGATGTATAGGTTACCAAAAGAATTAGGGAACGGACCCATAAAGTCAATACCCCACACATCAAAGACCTCAACAATCAAAATCGGGTTCAAGGGCATCATGTTCCTACGGGAAATGGTTCCTAATTTCTGGCAACGTTCACAAGTAACACAGTAACTATGGGAGTCTTTAAACAACGAAGGCCAATAGAATCCACACTGCAATATCTTAGCAGCAGTCTTCTTAGCACTAAAGTGACCCCCACAAGCATGATCATGACAAAAGGAAATAATACTGGACTGGTCACTCTCAGGTATACATCTCCTAATAATCTGGTCTGGACAATACTTAAACAAATAAGGATCATCCCAAAAGAAGTGCTTAACCTCGGCTAAAAATCTAGAACGATCTTGTTTACCCCAATGTTGGGGCATTCGACCAGTAACAAGATAGTTCACTATATTCGCATACCAAGGTAATTGGGTAACAAAGAACAATTGTTCATCAGGAAAGCTATCCCTTATAGGAAGGGAATCATCTGGGGAACTAACAACTAGCCTAGACAAGTGATCTGCTACAACATTTTCGGCACCCTTTTTGTCTCTAATGTCTGGAGAAAACTCTTGCAACAACAGAATCCACCTAATCAATCTAGGTTTAGTATCCTTCTTAGACAAAAGATATTTTAAAGCAGCATGATCAGTATATATGATGATCTTAGAACCTAAGAGATAGGGTCTAAACTTGTCTAAGGCAAACACAATGGCTAATAGTTCCTTCTCGGTAGTGTATAGTTCAACTGGGCATCATTCAGAGTTTTGCTAGCATAGTAAATCACATGAAGTAACTTATTTTCTCGCTGACCTAGCACAACACCAATAGCATAATCTGAAGCATCACACATGATCTCAAAGGGTAGGTTCCAGTTGGGTGCCTGGACTATGGGGGGGTAGTGAGTAATGACTTAAGCTTCTCAAAAGCCTCTAAACAAGCATCATCAAAGACAAACTTAACATCTTTTGCAAGCAAATTGCAAAGAGGTCTAGACATCAAGCTAAAATCCTTAATGAAACGACGATAAAAACCAGCATGCCCTAAGAATGACCTAATATCTCTTACGGTTTTTGGGACCGGTAAAGTTTTAATAAGATCAACTTTGGCTCTATCTACCTCTATACCCTTTGAAGATACAATATGCCCTAGAACAATTCCTGAACGAACCATAAATGACATTTCTCCCAATTTCTCCCAAGCACTAAATTCTTTCCTTACACCTAGTCAAAACTAATGACAAATGATGCAAGCACTCATCGAAAGATGAACCAAACACTGAAAAATCATCCATAAAGACCTCTAAGAACCGTTCTACCATGTCAGAAAATATGCTCATCATGCAACGCTGAAAAGTCGCAGGGGCATTACATAGCCCGAAAGGCATGCGTCTATACGCAAAGGTACCAAAGGACAGGTAAAAGTGGTTTTCTCCTGGTCTTCTGGGGCAATAACGATCTGATTATATCCAGAGTAGCCATCTAAAAAGCAAGTAGTGACTATGTCCAGCTAATCTCTCTAGCATTGGTCGATGAAGGGAAGGGGAAAGTGGTCCTTCCTAGTGACCTTGTTCAATTTCCTATAGTCAATACAAACACCGCCAACCCGTGGTCACTCGGGTCGGGATTAACTCATTGTTATCATTCTGGACTACAGTAATACCAGATTTCTTGGGAACAACCTGAACGGGGCTGACCCACTTACTGTCTGAAATAGGGTAGATAATGCCTGCATCTAATAGCTTAAGAACCTCAGTTCGAACTACTTCTTTCATATTGTTTAGTCGACGTTGCATCTCCCTAGAAGGTTTGGTGTCTTCCTCTAAATAGATCTGATGCATACAAACAGTAGGACTTATACCCTTAATGTCTGCTATGGTCCACCCTAAAGCTTCCTTGTTGTTTTGAAGGACGGTTACTAGCCTACTTTCCTGATCTTATCCAAGTCGGAAGAAACAATCACAGGTAAATCTCAGACGGGCCTAAAAACACATACTTCAGGGTATCTGGCAATGGTTTTAGGTCCAACTTAGGAGGCTCTTCTAAAGAAGGAACTAGTAGACTTAGAAACTGGTAGTGGTTCGAACTTAGGTTTCCATCATTACTAGTATCTAACAAAGGGGTTGAATCTAACAAAGCATTCACCTCATTAATCACCTTATCATCATCAAAATCAATCCCAAAGTGAGCTAGGCATTTCTCTAATGGATCTTCTAACAAAGTGTTTGGTAATGACTCCTCGACTAATGTTCCTATCATGTTCACCTCTTCTATATTCGAGTCATCTAGTTCAGAGGGTAGCTTACTAATATTAAAAATGTTCAGCTCAATAGTCATATTACCAAAAGACAAATTCATAATACCATTTCGACAGTTAATGATCGCATTGGATGTAGCTAAAAACGGGCGACCTAAAATCACTGGTATTTGGTTCTCTGGGTCAGGGACAGGTTGGGTATCTAGGATAACAAAATCCACCGGATATATAAACTTGTCTACCTCTATGAGAACATCCTCGATCACACCACGAGGAATTTTAATGGACCTATCAGCTAACTGAAGTGTCATCTGGGTAGGTTTCATCTCACCAAGTCCTAGCTTAAGGTACACATGATGGAAGTAAGTTCACACTGGCTCCTAAGTCAAGCAATGCTTTCTCAACACGGTACTTACCTATTGTACAAGCAATGGTAGGGGACCTGGGTCTTTATACTTAGGAGTAGTGGTATTCTGAATAATAGAACTCACGTGACTAGCTATGAAGGCTTTCTTCTGGACACTGAGCTTACGCTTTCGCGTACACAAGTCCTTAAGGAACTTGGCATAAGAGGGAATCTGCCTAATTGCATCTAATAATGGAAGGTTGATATTAACCTGCTTAAAAACCTCCAATATATCATTAAAGTTGGACTCCCTCTTAGTCGGAACTAGCAGCTGGGGGAACGGGGCTCTGGGAACAAAGCCGAGCTCATCAGGACCCTCATTGGTCTCTTTGGAGACTCTATCAGTCTCCTCATTTTCTGGCTCATAAGGGTGAACTACAAGCATGTTCACTATCAGGCATGGCACCTTATTATCAACTTTCCTTCCACTCCTAAGGGTCGTAACAGAGTTAACATGACTGTACGATTTCTCTCCTCTAGGGTTAGGATCAGTATTACTAGGGAACCTTCCTTCCTCTCTCTCATTAATATACTTAGCTATTTGGCCGACTTGAAGTTCTAATTTAGCAAAAGACTGGGCACTATTCTTAAAATTCTGTTTGGTTTCCTCTTGAAATTACCCTGGCTTTTTACTAACATTTCCTGGCTTTGTGATAGCATTTCCTGGCTCTTCCTTAATATACTAAGGGTTTCCTCTAAGCTAGTTATTCTATTCTCAGATGGGTTCTGGGTCTGTCCTGAAGGGTTCTTAGTATAACCAAAACCTGGGGGAGGCTGAGAATTACTAGACTGGCCTTGATTCTGGCCCTTAGACCAAGAGAAATTAGGATGGTTTCTCCAACCAGGGTTGTAGGTCTCTGAGTAGGGTCAAACTTCTGACGGTTCTCAAACCTAGCATTGTTATAGACAGCATGAGCTTGCTCTTCACTAACCTGACCTTCCCAAAATGAGTTATCGGGCTCTATTCCACAACTAGAGATTTGAGAGGCTCTATTAGGTTCAACAAGGGACTTATTTTTAGGTTGACCCATTTCTAACGCTTCTAACCTTCTAGATAAAGCAGCAAACTTAGCATCAGACGCAAAACTCGTATCTACCACATTGGTGCTACTTCTATTGACCAAGAGTCTTTTAGGGGGTTCAACACAAGATTCCCACTGTTGGGATTTTTCAGCGATAACTTCTAAGAAGGTAAAAGCATCATCAGCACTTTTACTAGTGAACTCACCAGCGCACATAGACTCAACCATGGCTTTGGTCGAATAGTCTAAACCATCATAAATAATTTGTACGAGTTTCATCTTATCAAATCCATGGTGAGGACACTGAGATAGGAGATCATTGAATCTCTCTAAAAATCTATAAAGAGACTCTCCCTCTTGTTGCGCACTACTAGCACTAATTGTCTGCCTAACAGCTGCAGTTTTATGCTTAGGGTAGAATTTCATATAGAAAGCAGCAATAAGTTCCTGCCATGTTTCAATGGATTCAGATGGAGGTTGTTCAGCCAGGTCTTGGCTTTATCTCTCAAGGAAAAGGGAAACATCTTAAGTTTCAAGACTTCATCAGTAAGGTCTTTTATTCTAATTGTCCCACAAATTTCCTCAAAGTCCCTAATATGGAAATAAGGGTTCTCATCATCTTTTCCTAAGAATATAGGGATCATTTGGAGAATACTAGGTTTTATCTCGAAATTAGCCGTAGTGGCTGGCAATTTAATGCACGAAGCTCGGTTGTCCTAGTTGGGAACATGTAATCTTTCAAAGTTGCCATCGCTGGCACAACAGAAGTACTAGGGGTTATGAGATTTTCACGAAGAGACAGATTCTCAAAACTGAAGTTTCCAAAACAGGGCTCTCAAAAGAACAATCTTCGAGCTCCCTGCTTAAATCAGAAGAACTACTAGGTTTTTCGCTAATCAATCGACCTAGAGTCTCTTTTCCAAGCCCTATTAACAAAATCGGGCATACACTAAAAAAAATCAAAAAGAAATAAAAATCCTAACAGGAAGGTTCTAGCAATCACACAGCGGCTGACTCGACTTTACCACAGCAAACCTAGAGATTTAGCAAACAACAAGCATGATGGCTCACTTAGATTGTTTCTAGACCAGCTTCTATCTCTCGAAGGGGAATTCGTTACAATTTAAGCAAACCCCTCTGGAATCAATCCAGTCAAAGTAAGTTGAATCGAGGCGAGGGAAGCTTAGTGGAGCTTTGATACCCAAGGCCTCACCGCAGTACAAGGCGGCGCAGTCACGCATTCAACTCACAGAAACCGTCATGAACTTCGAAGTATGCTAAAAGAATAACCAATATCCTTCGAAAATTTTTCCTAACAAGCTCGATACCCTATAGGTCTCTTTCTAATCAGATTTTAAAGCTTGGGTTCGCGTTAGGTTTTGTTCTCCTAAAGCGGGCAAGAAGGGAGCGGTGATGAAATCCGAACCCTTATCTTGTTTAGGCCAGGCCTTGCCCTTTACTAGGAAATAAAGACAGTCCAAATTCGTCCTCAATCAATGATCACCTTAAGGAATACAGTAACTCGCGTACAGGAGATTCGCGAGTGTTTCGATTGGACTTACCTCCCGTACCAGACGGGGGATGAACCGTTGTCGTCGACTCGGGCCACGACTCCTATGCCGTGTGCGAACCCGAGGGGCCGAGGTGATATTGTAATCACCGTCCTTCCCTGCACACAGTTTGTATTTAAACTACCCTTCCGTAGGGTTTAAAAAAAATAATAATAAAGTCCAAAGTCCAGTCCAAAGTCCAAATAAAGTAAAGTGCAAAAGAAAAAAAAAATAACCTAAAAAAAATAAAAAAAAATCTCTCTCTTTTTTTTTTTCTTCTTTCTATATATAAAACAAAAAAAAAAAATTCCTCTTTCGCTCCTTCCGCTTTAAGCTTTTCCTTCCAAGGTCCTTAGTACTCCACTTCGAACCTGCAAATCAAAGACAAAAAGAACCAGTAAAAAGGAAAAAAAATAATAAAAAAAATAAACCTAAAAAAAAATCTACCTAAGCACAGGTCCGCGTCGGCGGCGCCAAAAACTTGATGTATTTTCAAATGTTGTTGTAGATAGTGGTAAAAACTGGGTTCTTTTCGAACTTGTGAAGGTAACTCTTTTTTTTTTAGATTTAAACAAATAAATAAATGAAGGAAATTAATAGCAATGTCAAGATTTAGAAGGATTAAGGCTCAGGATTCACTACCACTCCAAGTTGATTGGTTATAAATAATATTTCATAAATTATTATTAAGCTCTTTTTCTTATTAAATCACTTTTTAATTTAAAAGGTGTCCAAATATTAAGTTGTAATCCTTAAGCATGATTTATCAAAGAATTATTCTAAGCATAAAACATCAAACTGATTCACAACTAATTAAGAAAACCATTTTATCCTCTTTTTTATATTTATCCAAGTGAATTAAATAAAGTAAATAATTAAAGAAATTATAAATAAAAATATTACCAATCAAACATGAGTGAATAGATCCTCCATTGCCTCAATCACCAAGAATTTAGCCGCTCATCATGTTGGAAAAACTCTCAAAATATTTCATTGATGCTCAAAAGTGTTTTACAATGAGAGAAAGACAAGAAAATGATGTAAAACAGGATTCTGCGACCCACAGAAAGCGTCCAGAATCAACGACAGAGCTAAAGTGCTGTTGTCGCTGAAGAACTACGACCGACGAATGACAGTCGATGTTACTGTTGATAAACGACTGTCCTTTAGAGTCTGTTCTTCACGTTCTTCCTCCTCGCAGCAGCAGCAGCAGCAGCAGAACCAGACTCTCTGTAACTTGGATTTTCTTGCTCTGTAGTGCTCTAAACCTCTCCCAATTCTTCCTAAACTTGACTAGCCCCTTCTTCTCGACACTAGGGACCTATTTATACACAACAGGTCACTCCAATCCTTGTAATAACTCCAAGAATATCCGGCCATAAAAGAATATTTTCCGATATTTTTTTTTCTTTATTTCTCTGATTCGTTACGGATTGTTTCCTGGTTTATCTCTTTCACGCATCATCTCTGAGTTGCAGGAGAAGTTTCCAGCCAATAGAGTTAACCCATGCACGTCTCTTCCATCCAACAATTCCAAAAATAGGATATCTTCCCTATTTGAAAATATCTTCCCTGTTTTGATTCCCACCGATTATCTAACCAAATTGGACCGAATCCAACACCCATACCAGCTCTGTCTAGGCCCTAGTAACAAACCCATTTAATTTGGGACATTGAATCTCACTGGAACACCTTCGAATCATCAACCCTAGTCACGGCAGTTCAAGACAATTTTTTCCCGCCAAAACGGTTCTTGATGTTTTCATCACCTGGTGATTATCCAGCCAAATCCGATCGAATTCGATGCCCAAAATGTGTTCTTATCACATCTTCCTACCAAGTTTGATCCATTGAGTCGCACCACAACACCTTCATTTCTTCGATCGAAAATTCTCCTGTGTGTGAACATTTTTCCCGCCAATTTTGAGAATTTGAATTGTTGAAGAAGGTGCCCCTTATCCTGGACTGGGGTGCGAATAGCAGATGCCTTGGGGGTGACCTGGGGGTGCCAAAATCAACTTTTCGAGCCGAATTTTCCAAAAATGTTTATTTCCTAAAAATACATAAAAACACAATATTAGTACAAAAATAGAGTTCCAACAATACTGACATTGAGGACAAATTAGACACAAAAATGTGTCTATCAAATACCCCCAAACTTATTACTTGCTAGTCCTCGAGCAAATTTATTCTTGAAAAGTGACCGAGTAAATCTCGGGTGGGTTTATCAGAGGTGTACCCACAAAAACCATTACTCCAGACCCTAGCTATCTACGCAGAACCTTGGAAAGCACTAAAGAACCTCCTTGGTTGGCATACAATTATTGACTCTAAGAGGAAGAACCCTGATGCGAAATTCCAATTGTTGTACACGAGTTTGCACTCAAGCATACTAAAATTCATATAAGTGACAGAGCTCTACTAAGATAGTTTCACGATGGACATCATACTCGGAGTCAGACTAATCACATGAAAAGATTAAGAAGATGGAAAGAAAAATGTAGATGGTTGAAAAGCGAACGGTGTTTCCCATATCTGTCTGAAGGCCTCTGCCAAGATGAACCTAACCTAAATGACTGAGATACCGGTCTGACTAATATTAACACACTGGCATATACAAGGGAACCAGTGGTCAATAACTTAAATCTAGATCAACAAACTGGCAAATACAAGGGAACCAGCAGTTGACTACACATAACAATAACCATCTTTTTTTCTTTTTTTTTTTTAACTTAACGGCATGAATAAATCTTTTTGATCCAAGCGCATGCTTCTTGTCAGCAGATTACACGATAGTTCCCACGGGTCCTGCATTCCACGCTTGCTTAGGCGACGGAAACAGGGAGAACACACGCATATTGCTATCCAAGTGTTAATACTTATTCCGATTGGTCTAACTGGTCCAGTCTTTTTTTTTCTTTTTTTTTTTTTTTTTTGTTTTTTTTGGAAAAGGTAACTCAGTCACTCTATTTCACCCTAGCAAAGGTAACAACTTGAATCGTGTGCCCCACCAAATCACTTGAAACAAAAGAAAACTAAAAATAGAAAGTGAAAAGGACTCGACAAGATATGGCGAAACTATCATGTTATTTCTAACACCTGAGCTCTGTGCTTTTATGAATAGACTCTATAGATGTTTCCATCTAGTCAGATTGGTTCCTCAACTCTTAAAACAAAAATGTTTCCATCCACTTAGATTGGTTAGTGCTATCCTAAATACGCATAAATTTCTAGGCTCTGGAGTTTATTTATTGCAACTTAAAACTAACAAAAAGTTTCTTCCCCACCCCCAAACTTAAATCTAACATTGTCCTCAATGTTTCTAATGAAAGAGCAGTACCAAAAGTAACAAAACACGAGGAGAAGTTGGAAAGATAGTACCTGTGTGAAGAAAATCAAAAACTAATATACAACATACAATCCGCCTCGATGGTCAATCAAGGGTAAATAGGGTCCTCCAGAGGGACCTCCTCAACATCACCTGTAGGAAAGGGCTCTAAAAAGGGTTTCAATCTCTGACCGTTAACCTTCGAAGAACTACTACCATCCGGTGACTTAATTTCAACAGCTCCATGAGGATAAACAGTGCGAACAATAAAAGGACCCGTCCACCGAGAACGCAACTTCCCAGGGAAAAATTTAAGCGGGTATCATACAGAAGAACTTTTTGACCTGGAGAAAATGTCTTTCTTAGAATATTCCTATCATGCACAAGTTTCATTTTGTTCTTATAATCCTTCGCACTATCATACGCATCTCTACGAATCTCTTCCAACTCATTGAGCTGGAGTTTCCTATGGGCTCCTACCTTGTCGAGTGAAAAATTTAGCTGCTTAACAGCCCAATAAGCTCTATGTTCTAACTCAACAGGTAAATGACATGCCTTGCCATAAACAAGCCGATAAGGCGACATTCCAATAGGGGTCTTAAACGCAGTACGGTAAGCCCATAAGGCATCAGTAAGCCTAGACGACCAGTCTTTCCGATTAGGATTAACTGTTTTCTCTAATATACGTTTTATCTCCCTATTAGAAACCTCAACTTGACCACTAGTCTGTGGATGATACGGGGTAGCTACCTTATGAGTAATACCATATTTCTTCATTAAAAGCCTAAAAGGTCCATTACAAAAGTGCGACCCTCCATCACTAATTATAGCTCGCGGTGTACCAAAACGTGTAAGTATATTTTCTTTCAAGAACTCTATCACAACCCTATGGTCATTGGTTTTACACGCAACCGCTTCAATCCACTTAGAGACATAGTCTACAGCTACAAGGATGTATAGGTGACCAAAAGAATTAGGGAACGGACCCATAAAGTCAATACCCCACACATCAAAGACCTCAACAATCAAAATCGGGTTCAAGGGCATCATGTTCCTACGGGAAATGGTTTCTAATTTCTGGCAACGTTCACAAGTAACACAGTAACTCTGGGAGTCTTTAAACAACGAAGGCCAATAGAATCCACACTGCAATATCTTAGCAGCAGTCTTCTTAGCACTAAAGTGACCCCCACAAGCATGATCATGACAAAAGGAAATAATACTAGACTGGTCACTCTCAGGTATACATCTCCTAATAATCTGGTCTGGACAATACTTAAACAAATAAGGATCATCCCAAAAGAAGTGCTTAACCTCGGCTAAAAATCTAGAACGATCTTGTTTACCCCAATGTTGGGGCATTCGACCAGTAACAAGATAGTTCACTATATTCGCATACCAAGGTAAGGGTAACAAAGAACAATTGTTCATCAGGAAAGCTATCCCTTATAGGAAGGGAATCATCTGGGGAATTACAACTAGCCTAGACAAGTGATCTGCTACAACATTTTCAGCACCCTTTTTGTCTCTAATATCTGGAGAAAACTCTTGCAACAACAGAATCCACCTAATCAATCTAGGTTTAGTATCCTTCTTAGACAAAAGATATTTTAAAGCAAGATCAGTATTATGATGATCTTAGAACCTAAGAGATAGGGTCTAAACTTGTCTAAGGCAAACACAATGGCTAATAGTTCCTTCTCGGTACTGGTATAGTTCAACTCGGAAGCATCAGAGTTGCAGCATAGTAAATCACAGAAGAATTCCGCGCTAGCAACAACACCAATAGCATAATCGAAGCATCACACACATGATCTCAAAGGGTAGGTTCCAGTTGGGTGCCTGGACTATGGGGGGGTAGTGAGTAATGACTTAAGCTTCTCAAAAGCCTCTAAACAAGCATCATCAAAGACAAACTTAACATCTTTTGCAAGCAAATTGCAAAGAGGTCTAGACATCAAGCTAAAATCCTTAATGAAACGACGATAAAAACCAGCATGCCCTAAGAATGACCTAATATCTCTTACGGTTTTTGGGACCGGTAAAGTTTTAATAAGGTCAACTTTGGCTCTATCTACCTCTATACCCTTTGAAGAACAATATGCCCTAGAACAATTCCTGAACGAACCATAAAGTGACATTTCTCCCAATTAAGCACTAAATTCTTTTCCTTACACCTAGTCAAAACTAATGACAAATGATGCAAGCACTCATCGAAAGATGAACCAAACACTGAAAAATCATCCATAAAGACCTCTAAGAACCGTTCTACCATGTCAGAAAATATGCTCATCATGCAACGCTGAAAAGTCGCAGGGGCATTACATAGCCCGAAAGGCATGCGTCTATACGCAAAGGTACCAAAGGACAGGTAAAAGTGGTTTTCTCCTGGTCTTCTGGGGCAATAACGATCTGATTATATCCAGAGTAGCCATCTAAAAAGAGTAGTGACTATGTCCAGCTAATCTCTCTAGCATCTGGTCGATGAAGGGAAGGGGAAAGTGGTCCTTCCTAGTGACCTTGTTCAATTTCCTATAGTCAATACAAACACGCCAACCCGTGGTCACTCGGGTCGGGATTAACTCATTGTTATCATTCTGGACTACAGTAATACCAGATTTCTTGGGAACAACCTGAACGGGGCTGACCCACTTACTGTCTGAAATAGGGTAGATAATGCCTGCATCTAATAGCTTAAGAACCTCAGTTCGAACTACTTCTTTCATATTGGGGTTTAGTCGACGTTGCATCTCCCTAGAAGGTTTGGTGTCTTCCTCTAAATAGATCTGATGCATACAAACAGTAGGACTTATACCCTTAATGTCTGCTATGGTCCACCCTAAAGCTTCCTTGTTGTTTTGAAGGACGGTTACTAGCCTACTTTCCTGATCTCTATCCAAGTCGGAAGAAACAATCACAGGTAAAGTCTCAGACGGGCCTAAAAACACATACTTCAGGGTATCTGGCAATGGTTTTAGGTCCAACTTAGGAGGCTCTTCTAAAGAAGGAACTAGTAGACTTAGAAACTGGTGAGTGGTTCGAACTTAGGTTTCCATTCATACTAGTATCTAACAAAGGGGTTGAATCTAACAAAGCATTCACCTCATTAATCACCTTATCATCATCAAAATCAATCCCAAAGTGAGCTAGGCATTTCTCTAATTGGATCTTCTACAAAGTGTTTGGTAATGACTCCTCGACTAATGTTCCTATCATGTTCACCTCTTCTATATTCGACGAGTCATCTAGTTCAGAGGGTAGCTTACTAATATTAAAAATGTTCAGCTCAATAGTCATATACCAAAAGACAAATTCATAATACCATTTCGACAGTTAATGATCGCATTGGATGTAGCTAAAAACGGGCGACCTAAAATCACTGGTATTTGGTTCTCTGGGTCAGGGACAGGTTGGGTATCTAGGATAACAAAACCACCGGATATATAAACTTGTCTACCTCTATGAGAACATCCTCGATCACACCACGAGGAATTTTAATGGACCTATCAGCTAACTGAAGTGTCATCTGGGTAGGTTTCATCTCACCAAGTCCTAGCTTAAGGTACACATGATATGGAAGTAAGTTCACACTGTCTCCTAAGTCAAGCAATGCTTCTCAACACGGTACTTACCTATTGTACAAGCAATTGGTAGGGGACTCTGGGTCTTTATACTTAGGAGTAGTGGTATTCTGAATAATAGAACTCACGTGACTAGCTATGAAGGCTTTCTTCTGGACACTGAGCTTACGCTTTCGCGTACACAAGTCCTTAAGGAACTTGGCATAAGAGGGAATCTGCCTAATGCATCTAATAATGGAAGGTTGATATTAACCTGCTTAAAACCTCCAATATATCATTAAAGTTGGACTCCCTCTTAGTCGAAACTAGCAGCTGGGGGAACGGGGCTCTGGGAACAAAGCCGAGCTCATCAGGACCCTCATTGGTCTCTTGGAGACTCTATCAGTCTCCTCATTTTCTGGCTCATAAGGGTGAACTAAAGCATGTTCACTATCAGGCATGGCAACCTTATTATCAACTTTCCTTCCACTCCTAAGGGTCGTAACAGAGTTAACATGACTGTACGATTCTCTCCTCTAGGGTTAGGATCAGTATTACTAGGGAACCTTCCTTCCTCTCTCTCATTAATATACTTAGCTATTTGGCCGACTTGAAGTTCTAATTTAGCAAAAGACTGGGCACTATTCTTAAAATTCTGTTTGGTTTCTTCTTGGAAATTACCCTGGCTTTTTACTAACATTTCCTGGCTTTGTGATAGCATTTCCTGGCTCTTCCTTAATATACTAAGGGGTTCCTCTAAGCTAGTTATTCTATTCTCAGATGGGTTCTGGGTCTGTCCTGAAGGGTTCTTAGTATAACCAAAACCTGGGGGAGGCTGAGAATTACTAGACTGGCCTTGATTCTGTCCCTTAGACCAAGAGAAATTAGGATGGTTTCTCCAACCAGGGTTGTAGGTCTCTGAGTAGGGGTCAAACTTCTGACGGTTCTCAAAACCTAGCATTGTTATAGACAGCATGAGCTTGCTCTTCACTAACCTGACCTTCCCAAAATGAGTTATCGGGCTCTATTCCACAACTAGAGATTTGAGAGGCTCTATTAGGTTCAACAAGGGACTTATATTTTAGGTTGACCCATTTCTAACGCTTCTAACCTTCTAGATAAAGCAGCAAACTTAGCATCAGACGCAAAACTCGTATCTACCACATTGGTGCTACTTCTATTGACCAAGAGTCTTTTAGGGGTTCAACACAAGATTCCCACTGTTGGGATTTTTTCAGCGATAACTTCTAAGAAGGTGAAAGCATCATCAGCACTTTTACTAGTGAACTCACCAGCGCACATAGACTCAACCATGGCTTTGGTCGAATAGTCTAAACCATCATAAATAATTTGTACGAGTTCATCTTATCAAATCCATGGTGAGGACACTGAGATAGGAGATCATTGAATCTCTCTAAAAATCTATAAAGAGACTCTCCTCTTGTTGCGCACTAGCACTAATTGTCTGCCTAACAGCTGCAGTTTTATGCTTAGGTAGAATTTCATATAGAAAGCAGCAATAAGTTCCTGCCATGTTTCAATAGATTCAGTGAGATGGCAGGTGTTGTTCAGCCAGGTCTTGGCTTTATCTCTCAAGGAAAAGGGAAACATCTTAAGTTTCAAGACTTCATCAGTAAGGTCTTTTATTCTAATTGTCCCACAAATTTCCTCAAAGTCCCTAATATGGAAATAAGGGTTCTCATCATCTTTTCCTAAGAATATAGGGATCATTTGGAGAATACTAGGTTTTATCTCGAAATTAGCCGTAGTGGCTGGCAATTTAATGCACGAAGCTCGGTTGTCCTAGTTGGGAACATGTAATCTTTCAAAGTTGCCATCGCTGGCACAACAGAAGTACTAGGGGTTATGAGATTTTCACGAAGAGACAGATTCTCAAACTGAAGTTTCCAAGAACAGGGCTCTCAAAAGAACAATCTTCGAGCTCCCTGCTTAAATCAGAAGAACTACTAGGTTTTCGCTAATCAATCGACCTAGAGTGTCTCTTTTCCAAGCCCTATTAACAAAATCGGGCATACACTAAAAAAAAAATCAAAAAGAAATAAAAATCCTAACAGGAGGTTCTAGCAATCACACAGCTGGCTGACTCGACTTTACCACAGCAAACCTAGAGAGTTCTAGCAAACAACAAGCATGATGGCTCACTTAGATTGTTTCTAGACCAGCTTCTATCTCTCGAAGGGGAATTCGTTACAATTTAAGCAAACCCCTCTGGAATCAATCAAGTCAAGTAAGTTGAATCGAGGCGAGGAAGTTAGTGGAGCTTTGATACCCAAGGCCTCACCGCAGTACAAGGGGGCGCAGTCACGCATTCAACTCACAGAAACCGTCATGAACTTCGAAGTATGCTAAAAGAATAACCAATATCCTTCGAAAATTTTTCCTAACAAGCTCGATACCCTATAGGTCTCTTTCTAATCAGATTTTAAAGCTTGGGTTCGCGTTAGGTTTTGTTCTCCTAAAGCGGGCAAGAAGGGAGCGGTGATGAAATCCGAACCCTTATCTTGTTTAGGCCAGGCCTTGCCCTTTACTAGGAAATTAAAGACAGTCCAAATTCGTCCTCAATCAATGATCACCTTAAGGAATACAGTAACTCGCGTACAGGAGATTCGCGAGTGTTTCGATTGGACTTACCTCCCGTACCAGAAGGGGGATGAACCGTTGTCGTCGACTCGGGCCACGACTCCTATGCCGCGTGCGAACCCGAGGGGCCGAGGTGATATTGTAATCACCGTCCTTCCCTGCACACAGTTTGTATTTAACTACCCTTCCGTAGGGTTTAAAAAAATAATAATAAAGTCCAAAAGTCCAGTCCAAAGTCCAAATAAAGTAAAGTGCAAAAGAAAAATAAAAATAACGTAAAAAAAATAGAAAAAAAAAATCTCTCTCTCTTTTTTTTTCTCTCTTTTCTATATATAAAACAAAAAAAAAAGAAAATTCCTCTTTCGCTCCTTCCGCTTTAAGCTTTTCCTTCCAAGCTCCTTAGTACTCCACTTCGAACCTGCAAATCAAAGACAAAAAGAACCAGTAAAAGGGAAAAAATAATAATAATAATAATAATAAACCTAAAAAAAAAATCTACCTAAGCACAGGTCCGCGTCGGCGGCGCCAAAAACTTGATGTATTTTCAAATGTTGTTGTAGATAGTGGTAAAAACTGGGTTCTTTCGAACTTGTGAAGGTAACTCTTTTTTTTTTAGATTTAAACAAATAAATAAATGAAGGAAATTAATAGCAATGTCAAGATTTAGAAGGATTAAGGCTCAGGATTCACTACCACTCCAAGTTGATTGGTTATAAATAATATTTCATAAATTATTATTAAGCTCTTTTCTTATTAAATCACTTTTTAATTTAAAAGGTGTCCAAATATTAAGTTGTAATCCTTAAGCATGATTTATCAAAGAATTATTCTAAGCATAAAACATCAAACTGATTCACAACTAATTAAGAAAACCATTTTATCCTCTTTTTTATATTTATCCAAGTGAATTAAATAAAGTAAATAATTAAAGAAATTATAAAAAAAATATTACCAATCAAACATGAGTGAATAGATCCTCCATTGCCTCAATCACCAAGAATTTAGCCGCTCATCATGTTGGAAAAACTCTCAAAATATTTCATTGATGCTCAAAAGTGTTTTACAATGAGAGAAAGACAAGAAAATGATGTAAAACAGGATTCTGCGACCCACAGAAAGCGTCCAGAATCAACGACAGAGCTAAAGTGCTGTTGTCGCTGAAGAACTACGACCGACGAATGACAGTCGATGTTACTGTTGATAAACGACTGTCCTTAGAGTCTGTTCTTCACGTTCTTCCTCCTCGCAGCAGCAGCAGCAGCAGCAGAACCAGCTCTCTGTAACTTGGATTTTCTTGCTCTGTAGTGCTCTAAACCTCTCCCAATTCTTCCTAAACTTGACTAGCCCTTCTTCTCGACACTAGGGACCTATTTATACACAACAGGTCACTCCAATCCTTGTAATAACTCCAAGAATATCCGGCCATAAAAGAATATTTTCCGATATTTTTTTTTCTTTATTTCTCTGATTCGTTACGGATTGTTTCCTGGTTTATCTCTTTCACGCATCATCTCTGAGTTGCAGGAGAAGTTTCCAGCCAATAGAGTTAACCCATGCACGTCTCTTCCATCCAACAATTCCAAAAATAGGATATCTTCCCTATTTGAAAATATCTTCCCTGTTTTGATTCCCACCGATTATCTAACCAAATTGGACCGAATCCAACACCCATACCAGCTCTGTCTAGGCCCTAGTAACAAACCCATTTAATTTGGGACATTGAATCTCACTGGAACACCTTCGAATCATCAACCCTAGTCACGGCAGTTCAAGACAATTTTTTCCCGCCAAAACGGTTCTTGATGTTTTCATCACCTGGTGATTATCCAGCCAAATCCGATCGAATTCGATGCCCAAAATGTGTTTCTTATCACATCTTCCTACCAAGTTTGATCCATTGAGTCGCACCACAACACCTTCATTTCTTCGATCGAAAATTCTCCTGTGTGTGAACATTTTTCCCGCCAATTTTGAGAATTTGAATTGTTGAAGAAGGTGCCCCTTATCCTGGACTGGGGTGCGAATAGCAGATGCCTTGGGGGTGACCTGGGGGTGCCAAAATCAACTTTTCGAGCCGAATTTTCCAAAAATGTTTATTTCCTAAAAATACATAAAAACACAATATTAGTACAAAAATAGAGTTCCAACAATACTGACATTGAGGACAAATTAGACACAAAAATGTGTCTATCAAATACCCCCAAACTTATTATTTGCTAGTCCTCGAGCAAATTTATTCTTGAAAAGTGACCGAGTTAATCTCGGGTGGGTTTATCAGAGGTGTACCCACAAAACCATACTCCAGACCCTAGCTATCTACGCAGAACCTTGGAAAGCACTAAAGAACCTCCTTGGTTGGCATACAATTATTGACTCTAAGAGGAAGAACCCTGATGCGAAATTCCAATTGTTGTACACGAGTTTGCACTCAAGCATACTAAAATTCATATAAGTGACAGAGCTCTACTAAGATAGTTTCACGATGGACATCATACTCGGAGTCAGACTAATCACATGAAAAGATTAAGAAGATGGAAAGAAAAATGTAGATGGTTGAAAAGTGAACGGTGTTTCCCATATCTGTCTGAAGGCCTCTGCCAAGATGAACCTAACCTAAATGACTGAGATACCGGTCTGACTAATTAACACACTGGCATATACAAGGGAACCAGTGGTCAATAACTTAAATCTAGATCAACAAACTGGCAAATACAAGGGAACCAGCAGTTGACTACACATAACAATAACTTTTTTTTTTTTAACTTAACGGCATGAATAGATCTTTTTGATCCAAGCGCATGCTTCTTGTCAGCAGATTACACGATAGTTCCCACGGGTCCTGCATTCCACGCTTGCTTAGGCGACGGAAACAGGGAGAACACACGCATATTGCTATCCAAGTGTTAATACTTATTCCGATTGGTCTAACTGGTCCGGTCTCTTTTTTTTTTTTTTTTTTTTTGGTAACTCAGTCACTCTATTTCACCCTAGCAAAGGTAACAACTTGAATCGTGTGCCCCACCAAATCACTTGAAACAAAGAAAACTAAAAATAGAAAGTGAAAAGGACTCGACGAGATATGGCGAAACTATCATGTTATTTCTAACACCTGAGCTCTGTGCTTTTATGAATAGACTCTATAGATGTTTCCATCTAGTCAGATTGGTTCCTCAACTCCTAAAACAAAAATGTTTCCATCCACTTAGATTGGTTAGTGCTATCCTAATACGCATAAATTTCTAGGCTCTGGAGTTTATTTATTGCAACTTAAAACTAACAAAAAGTTTCTTCCCCACCCCCAAACTTAAATCTAACATTGTCCTCAATGTTTCTAATGAAAGAGCAGTACCAAAAGTAACAAAACACGAGGAGAAGTTGGAAAGATAGTACCTGGGTGAAGAAAATCAAAAACTAATATACAACATACAATCCGCCTCGATGGTCAATCAAGGGTAAACAGGGTCCTCCAGAGGGACCTCCTCAACATCACCTGTAGGAAAGGGCTCTAAAAAGGGTTTCAATCTCTGACCGTTAACCTTCGAAGAACTACTACCATCCGGTGACTTAATTCAACAGCTCCATGAGGAAAAACAGTGCGAACAATAAAAGGACCCGTCCACCGAGAACAACTTCCCAGGGAAAAGATAAGCGGGTATCATACAGAAGAACTTTTTGACCTGGAGAAAATGACTTCTTAAATTTCCTATCATGCACAAGTTTCATTTTGTTCTTATACTCCTTCGCACTATAGCATCTCTACGAATCTCTTCCAACTCATTGAGCTGGAGTTTCCTATGGGCTCCTGCCTGTCGAGTGAAAAATTTAGCTGCTTAACAGCCCAATAAGCTCTATGTTCTAACTCAACAGGTAATGACATGCCTTGCCATAAACAAGCCGATAAGGCGACATTCCAATAGGGGTCTTAAACGCAGTACGGTAAGCCCATAAGGCATCAGTAAGCCTAGACGACCAGTCTTTCCGATTAGGATTAACTGTTTTCTCTAATATACGTTTTATCTCCCTATTGGAAACCTCAACTGACCACTAGTCTGTGGATGATACGGGGTAGCTACCTTATGTAATACCATATTTCTTCATAAAAGCCTAAAAGGTCCATTACAAAAGTGCGACCCTCCATCACTAATTATAGCTCGCGGTGTACCAAAACGTGTAAGTATATTTTTCAAGAACTCTATCACAACCCTATGGTCATTGGTTTTACACGCAACCGCTTCAATCCACTTAGAGACATAGTCTACAGCGACAAGGATGTATAGGTTACCAAAAGAATTAGGGAACGGACCCATAAAGTCAATACCCCACACATCAAAGACCTCAACAATCAAAATCGGGTTCAAGGGCATCATGTTCCTACGGGAAATGGTTCCTAATTTCTGGCAACGTTCACAAGTAACACAGTAACTATGGGAGTCTTTAAACAACGAAGGCCAATAGAATCCACACTGCAATATCTTAGCAGCAGTCTTCTTAGCACTAAAGTGACCCCCACAAGCATGATCATGACAAAAGGAAATAATACTGGACTGGTCACTCTCAGGTATACATCTCCTAATAATCTGGTCTGGACAATACTTAAACAAATAAGGATCATCCCAAAAGAAGTGCTTAACCTCAGCTAAAAATCTAGAACGATCTTGTTTACCCCAATGTTGGGGCATTCGACCAGTAACAAGATAGTTCACTATATTCGCATACCAAGGTAATTGGGTAACAAAGAACAATTGTTCATCAGGAAAGCTATCCCTTATAGGAAGGGAATCATCTGGGGAACTAACAACTAGCCTAGACAAGTGATCTGCTACAACATTTTCGGCACCCTTTTTGTCTCTAATGTCTGGAGAAAACTCTTGCAACAACAGAATCCACCTAATCAATCTAGGTTTAGTATCCTTCTTAGACAAAAGATATTTTAAAGCAGCATGATCAGTATATATGATGATCTTAGAACCTAAGAGATAGGGTCTAAACTTGTCTAAGGCAAACACAATGGCTAATAGTTCCTTCTCGGTAGTGGTATAGTTCAACTGGGCATCATTCAGAGTTTTGCTAGCATAGTAAATCACATGAAGTAACTTATTTTCTCGCTGACCTAGCACAACACCAATAGCATAATCTGAAGCATCACACATGATCTCAAAGGGTAGGTTCCAGTTGGGTGCCTGGACTATGGGGGCGGTAGTGAGTAATGACTTAAGCTTCTCAAAAGCCTCTAAACAAGCATCATCAAAGACAAACTTAACATCTTTTGCAAGCAAATTGCAAAGAGGTCTAGACATCAAGCTAAAATCCTTAATGAAACGACGATAAAAACCAGCATGCCCTAAGAATGACCTAATATCTCTTACGGTTTTTGGGACCGGTAAAGTTTTAATAAGGTCAACTTTGGCTCTATCTACCTCTATACCCTTTGAAGATACAATATGCCCTAGAACAATTCCTGAACGAACCATAAAGTGACATTTCTCCCAATTAAGCACTAAATTCTTTTCCTTACACCTAGTCAAAACTAATGACAAATGATGCAAGCACTCATCGAAAGATGAACCAAACACTGAAAAATCATCCATAAAGACCTCTAAGAACCGTTCTACCATGTCAGAAAATATGCTCATCATGCAACGCTGAAAAGTCGCAGGGGCATTACATAGCCCGAAAGGCATGCGTCTATACGCAAAGGTACCAAATGGACAGGTAAAAGTGGTTTTCTCCTGGTCTTCTGGGGCAATAACGATCTGATTATATCCAGAGTAGCCATCTAAAAAGCAGTAGTGACTATGTCCAGCTAATCTCTCTAGCATCTGGTCGATGAAGGGAAGGGGAAAGTGGTCCTTCCTAGTGACCTTGTTCAATTTCCTATAGTCAATACAAACACGCCAACCCGTGGTCACTCGGGTCGGGATTAACTCATTGTTATCATTCTGGACTACAGTAATACCAGATTTCTTGGGAACAACCTGAACGGGGCTGACCCACTTACTGTCTGAAATAGGGTAGATAATGCCTGCATCTAATAGCTTAAGAACCTCAGTTCGAACTACTTCTTTCATATTGGGGTTTAGTCGACGTTGCATCTCCCTAGAAGGTTTGGTGTCTTCCTCTAAATAGATCTGATGCATACAAACAGTAGGACTTATACCCTTAATGTCTGCTATGGTCCACCCTAAAGCTTCCTTGTTGTTTTTGAAGGACGGTTACTAGCCTACTTTCCTGATCTCTATCCAAGTCGGAAGAAACAATCACAGGTAAAGTCTCAGACGGGCCTAAAAACACATACTTCAGGGTATCTGGCAATGGTTTTAGGTCCAACTTAGGAGGCTCTTCTAAAGAAGGAACTAGTAGACTTAGAAACTGGTAGTGGTTCGAACTTAGGTTTCCATCCATTACTAGTATCTAACAAAGGGGTTGAATCTAACAAAGCATTCACCTCATTAATCACTTATCATCATCAAAATCAATCCCAAAGTGAGCTAGGCATTTCTCTAATGGATCTTCTAACAAAGTGTTTGGTAATGACTCCTCGACTAATGTTCCTATCATGTTCACCTCTTCTATATTCGAGTCATCTAGTTCAGAGGGTAGCTTACTAATATTAAAAATGTTCAGCTCAATAGTCATATTACCAAAAGACAAATTCATAATACCATTTCGACAGTTAATGATCGCATTGGATGTAGCTAAAAACGGGCGACCTAAAATCACTGGTATTTGGTTCTCTGGGTCAGGGACAGGTTGGGTATCTAGGATAACAAAATCCACCGGATATAAACTTGTACCTCTATGAGAACATCCTCGATCACACCACGAGGAATTTTAATGGACCTATCAGCTAACTGAAGTGTCATCTGGGTAGGTTTCATCTCACCAAGTCCTAGCTTAAGGTACACATGGTATGGAAGTAAGTTCACACTGGCTCCTAAGTCAAGCAACGCTTTCTCAACACGGTACTTACCTATTGTACAAGCAATGGTAGGGGACCCTGGGTCTTTATACTTAGGAGTAGTGGTATTCTGAATAATAGAACTCACGTGACTAGCTATGAAGGCTTTCTTCTGGACACTGAGCTTACGCTTTCGCGTACACAAGTCCTTAAGGAACTTGGCATAAGAGGGAATCTGCCTAATTGCATCTAATAATGGAAGGTTGATATTAACCTGCTTAAAAACCTCCAATATATCATTAAAGTTGGACTCCCTCTTAGTCGGAACTAGCAGCTGGGGGAACGGGGCTCTGGGAACAAAGCCGCTCATCAGGACCCTCATTGGTCTCTTTGGAGACTCTATCAGTCTCCTCATTTTCTGGCTCATAAGGGTGAACTAAGCATGTTCACTATCAGGCATGGACCTTATTATCAACTTTCCTTCCACTCCTAAGGGTCGTAACAGAGTTAACATGACTGTACGATTTCTCTCCTCTAGGGTTAGGATCAGTATTACTAGGGAACCTTCCTTCCTCTCTCTCATTAATATACTTAGCTATTTGGCCGACTTGAAGTTCTAATTTAGCAAAAGACTGGGCACTATTCTTAAAATTCTGTTTGGTTTCTCTTGAAATTACCCTGGCTTTTTACTAACATTTCCTGGCTTTGTGATAGCATTTCCTGGCTCTTCCTTAATATACTAAGGGTTTCCTCTAAGCTATTCTATTCTCAGATGGGTTCTGGGTCTGTCCTGAAGGGTTCTTAGTATAACCAAAACCTGGGGGAGGCTGAGAATTACTAGACTGGCCTTGATTCTGGCCCTTAGACCAAGAGAAATTAGGATGGTTTCTCCAACCAGGGTTGTAGGTCTCTGAGTAGGGGTCAAACTTCTGACGGTTCTCAAACCTAGCATTGTTATAGACAGCATGAGCTTGCTCTTCACTAACCTGACCTTCCCAAAATGAGTTATCGGGCTCTATTCCACAACTAGAGATTTGAGAGGCTCTATTAGGTTCAACAAGGGACTTATTTTTAGGTTGACCCATTTCTAACGCTTCTAACCTTCTAGATAAAGCAGCAAACTTAGCATCAGACGCAAAACTCGTATCTACCACATTGGTGCTACTTCTATTGACCAAGAGTCTTTTAGGGGGTTCAACACAAGATTCCCACTGTTGGGATTTTTCAGCGATAACTTCTAAGAAGGTGAAAGCATCATCAGCACTTTTACTAGTGAACTCACCAGCGCACATAGACTCAACCATGGCTTTGGTCGAATAGTCTAAACCATCATAAATAATTTGTACGAGTTTCATCTTATCAAATCCATGGTGAGGACACTGAGATAGGAGATCATTGAATCTCTCTAAAAATCTATAAAGAGACTCTCCCTCTTGTTGCGCACTAGCACTAATTGTCTGCCTAACAGCTGCAGTTTTATGCTTAGGGTAGAATTTCATATAGAAAGCAGCAATAAGTTCCTGCCATGTTTCAATGGATTCAGATGGTAGGTTGTTCAGCCAGGTCTTGGCTTTATCTCTCAAGGAAAAGGGAAACATCTTAAGTTTCAAGACTTCATCAGTAAGGTCTTTTATTCTAATTGTCCCACAAATTTCCTCAAAGTCCCTAATATGGAAATAAGGGTTCTCATCATCTTTTCCTAAGAATATAGGGATCATTGGAGAATACTAGGTTTTATCTCGAAATTAGCCGTAGTGGCTGGCAATTTAATGCACGAAGCTCGGTTGTCCTAGTTGGGAACATGTAATCTTTCAAAGTTGCCATCGCTGGCACAACAGAAGTACTAGGGGTTATGAGATTTTCACGAAGAGACAGATTCTCAAAACTGAAGTTTCCAAAAACAGGGCTCTCAAAAGAACAATCTTCGAGCTCCCTGCTTAAATCAGAAGAACTACTAGGTTTTTCGCTAATCAATCGACCTAGAGTCTCTTTTCCAAGCCCTATTAACAAAATCGGGCATACACTAAAAAAAAATCAAAAAGAAATAAAAATCCTAACAGGAAGGTTCTAGCAATCACACAGCAGGCTGACTCGACTTTACCACAGCAAACCTAGAGAGTTCTAGCAAACAACAAGCATGATGGCTCACTTAGATTGTTTCTAGACCAGCTTCTATCTCTCGAAGGGGAATTCGTTACAATTTAAGCAAACCCCTCTGGAATCAATCCGAGTCAAAGTAAGTTGAATCGAGGCGAGGGAAGCTTAGTGGAGCTTTGATACCCAAGGCCTCACCGCAGTACAAGGCGGCGCAGTCACGCATTCAACTCACAGAAACCGTCATGAACTTCGAAGTATGCTAAAAGAATAACCAATATCCTTCGAAAATTTTCCTAACAAGCTCGATACCCTATAGGTCTCTTTCTAATCAGATTTTAAAGCTTGGGTTCGCGTTAGGTTTTGTTCTCCTAAAGCGGGCAAGAAGGGAGCGGTGATGAAATCCGAACCCTTATCTTGTTTAGGCCAGGCCTTGCCCTTTACTAGGAAAATAAAGACAGTCCAAATTCGTCCTCAATCAATGATCACCTTAAGGAATACAGTAACTCGCTTACAGGAGATTCGCGAGTGTTTCGATTGGACTTACCTCCCGTACCAGACGGGGGATGAACCGTTGTCGTCGACTCGGGCCACGACTCCTATGCCGTGTGCGAACCCGAGGGGCCGAGGTGATATTGTAATCACCGTCCTTCCCTGCACACAGTTTGTATTTAACTACCCTTCCGTAGGGTTTAAAAAAATAATAATAAAGTCCAAGAGTCCAGTCCAAAGTCCAAATAAAGTAAAGTGCAAAAGAAAAGAAAAATAACCTAAAAAAAATAAAAAAAAATCTCTCTCTTTTTTTTTCTCTTTTCTATATATAAAACAAAAAAAAAAAAAATTCCTCTTTCGCTCCTTCCGCTTTAAGCTTTTCCTTCCAAGGTCCTTAGTACTCCACTTCGAACCTGCAAATCAAAGACAAAAAGAACCAGTAAAAGGAAAAAAAAAAAAAAATAATAAAACCTAAAAAAAAAAATCTACCTAAGCACAGGTCCGCGTCGGCGGCGCCAAAAACTTGATGTATTTTCAAATGTTGTTGTAGATAGTGGTAAAAACTGGGTTCTTTTCGAACTTGTGAAGGTAACTCTTTTTTTTTTAGATTTAAACAAATAAATAAATAAGAAGGAAATTAATAGCAATGTCAAGATTTAGAAGGATTAAGGCTCAGGATTCACTACCACTCAAGTTGATTGGTTATAAATAATATTTCAAATTATTATTAAGCTCTTTTTCTTATTAAATCACTTTTTAATTTAAAAGGTGTCCAAATATTAAGTTGTAATCCTTAAGCATGATTTATCAAAGAATTATTCTAAGCATAAAACATCAAACTGATTCACAACTAATTAAGAAAACCATTTTATCCTCTTTTTTATATTTATCCAAGTGAATTAAATAAAGTAAATAATTAAAGAAATTATAAATAAAAATATTACCAATCAAACATGAGTGAATAGATCCTCCATTGCCTCAATCACCAAGAATTTAGCCGCTCATCATGTTGGAAAAACTCTCAAAATATTTCATTGATGCTCAAAAGTGTTTTACAATGAGAGAAAGACAAGAAAATGATGTAAAACAGGATTCTGCGACCCACAGAAAGCGTCCAGAATCAACGACAGAGCTAAAGTGCTGTTGTCGCTGAAGAACTACAACCCAAGGATGACAGTCGATGTTACTGTTGATAAACGACTGTCCTTTAGAGTCTGTTCTTCACGTTCTTCCTCCTCGCAGCAGCAGCAGCAGCAGCAGAACCAGACTCTCTGTAACTTGGATTTTCTTGCTCTGTAGTGCTCTAAACCTCTCCCAATTCTTCCTAAACTTGACTAGCCCCTTCTTCTCGACACTAGGGACCTATTTATACACAACAGGTCAATCCAATCCTTGTAATAACTCCAAGAATATCCGGCCATAAAAGAATATTTTCCGATATTTTTTTTTCTTTATTTCTCTGATTCGTTACGGATTGTTTCCTGGTTTATCTCTTTCACGCATCATCTCTGAGTTGTAGGAGAAGTTTCCAGCCAATAGAGTTAACCCATGCACGTCTCTTCCATCCAACAATTCCAAAAATAGGATATCTTCCCTATTTGAAAATATCTTCCCTGTTTTGATTCCCACCGATTATCTAACCAAATTGGACCGAATCCAACACCCATACCAGCTCTGTCTAGGCCCTAGTAACAAACCCATTTAATTTGGGCCATTGAATCTCACTGGAACACCTTCGAATCATCAACCCTAGTCACGGCAGTTCAAGACAATTTTTTCCCGCCAAAACGGTTCTTGATGTTTTCATCACCTGGTGATTATCCAGCCAAATCCGATCGAATTCGATGCCCAAAATGTGTTTCTTATCACATATTCCTACCAAGTTTGATCCATTGATTCGCACCACAACACCTTCATTTCTTCGATCGAAAATTCTCCTGTGTGTGAACATTTTTCCCGCCAATTTTGAGAATTTGAATTGTTGAAGAAGGTGCCCCTTATCCTGGACTGGGGTGCGAATAGCAGATGCCTTGGGGGTGACCTGGGGGTGCCAAAATCAACTTTTCGAGCCGAATTTTCCAAAAATGTTTATTTCCTAAAAATACATAAAAACACAATATTAGTACAAAAATAGAGTTCCAACAATACTGACATTGAGGACAAATTAGACACAAAAATGTGTCTATCAATTGCTAGTTTATTATCCAACAAATACACTCGAACAGTTTACCAAACACAGCTCTGATACCCCTAGGGTCACACCTCCAAAATTCCTTTGCAAATTTCTGCGAAAGTGTAACTTGGCAGCACAAGTGGTTCTGTGAATAGCTTCACCCAATTGCACTTCAGCCTTATATGTTTGTACCAATACAAACAGCTAACTCTTCAGGTTTACCACCGGAAGTCTTTAACCTTCTTTTTCTTCACTCAAACTCATCAAATGCACCCCATAATACATTCAATCCATGCCATCCTTTACCAACAACAATCAACCAACCAAGAACACTTAGAACATGACACAATCAACTCTTTTTATCGCATCAAAGGGAAGAAATACAAAACTTAGTCTACTTGGAACTTACACATAATTGTTCACCTTTGAACCAAGCCTTAGTCTTACAAAAACTCTCCTATTCACTCACATATGCAAACTCACTATCACATATGTTTTCCTTAGCAAGCCTGCCGAATTTTCCCAGCCTTAGGACTATTTATACAACAGTTTTACTTGGCCAAACCGTGCACAACCGTTTGCACACGCTAGGGACAGCCATTTGTCCATAAAGCAGTTCTCCAACCGCCAATAACTGTGCCAACTGGCCAGTTCTTCTCTAACCCGCGCCAGCCTTCCAACACATGTTCTCAAGCAGTTATAAATCTTCTCCCACGCTTATAAACTCATTTATAGCCGTTCTTCTTCATCACGCATCATTGGCATGCTTGTGAATCTCATAACTGACTTGCAACCGTCACTTGAGCCATGTTGCACGCTTGATGCAATATGCTGGATTCTGTCTTGCACCAACGCTCATCCATCTTGGCCCTGCATGTTTATCACTCTAAACTCATGCACGGACATTTCTTAAGCTCCAAACATCAATGCCAGCTCCATTAACTCACTCTAGTTTCTCATGTGTCATATACGTTCCACTACGCCAATTAGCTTGACAACAGCAATGCAACTCTTGCATTACCAACTTGTTTGCATTATTCAAGCTTTGGAAAACCTTGAATATATGCCATAGACCAAATATTGATCTATTCTTCATTCATTCAATATCCTTGAGCTTGGGCTAACTCAATTCCATGGATATGCATCGATGCCAACATCGCATGTTGCATCTGTCACTTTGGCCTCAACTTGCCATTCCCTCAATGAAGCTTCATGTGTCAGACAATCAACTTCATTACTTGTCCAATGTGTTTTACAGTGTAGCGCCACTCTTGCGCTTCACTGGCCCTGCAGGGTTATATCATTCTTGGCACTTGACGGTCTTTACAGAATACCGCTATTATGGCTTCGTTGTACTATTATAGCTTCGTTGTGCTATTATAGCTTCGCATTGCGCCATTACGGCTGAGTACTGACTTGGCCTGCGTAGAAAAATCCCACCAATTACCACGGCCTATAATGTCGTGACTAAAATGTTGTATATACGCTCATAGCATACAAGATTGGGTCTACTATCCGCCCGAGACAAATAATCTACAAGCCGTGGAAAATGAACGATCTACTGCCACGCCCAAGCTAAGTCGTGGAAATATGTCATCAATGGCTACAAATAATATGAAACCGTGGCAAGAAGACCGTGGCTAAAACTTAGCATTTCTGCAGTGAAGATGCCCCTTTCTTATCTGTGTCAGCAACTCCCTTGTCCTTACCTCGCCCTGATGGCGCCTGGCTCTTCTGTACTAGTTCACGACGGGAGTCATCTTTGCACTTTAACAAATAAGTACACAGTTCCTTGTCCTCGTCATTTAGTGCTCCGAAAACGTCTGTCTCATCATATGAATGACTGCCATGAATCCGTAACCCTGTAAGAGCGACCACGTCCTCTAGGACGATAGTGGCTTCCCCCCACGCTGTGAGAAGGGTGTGAACGGGAGGAGCCCAGCGGCAGAAAAGCCGTATTATATCACGAATGCACCTATTCACCTCCCGTTTAAGAGACGAGTATATAGCTTCATTAATACCCGCCTTCTGAGAGCAGCAACGTGGCTTGAGTTAGAGCGTATACAAGATGCCAAATGTGGCCACACCTGGGGAGTCTTCGATTTAGAGCGGATGTCGATAGCAGGGAGATTATAATCGCCACGATGGATGGCCATCCGGGGCACAATCTTGAACGCGAAAGTGTCCATGGTCTCTGACTAGGGGCGCATAAGCCATCCGAGATCATAAGGGTAAGGAAGCACGTGCGGATTTAAAAAGCGATAGATTAGGATATCATCTAGAGGGAAAACGAGTTTACCTTCACGGAGTTTTCTAAACCTCATGGTGCGTTTTAAGGAAAGGCCGCTTGTGAACTCAACAATAGTATACAACCTGCGGTCTACTGGGGCGGGTAGGACGATCTCATCCTGATCAGAATACTCGTATTCCTCAGAGCCATCATGCCTAGGTTGCTCAGATTCGCTAGACTCCTCGGACGAAGAACTACTGGAAGATCTACTAGACATAGCGAGTGTATCGGTACGTCTGGAAGAAGGAAAGAAGAAGAAAAGTTGAAAGGAAAATAAACTGACAGCTTTATATATAGAAAGCCCTAAAGATCGAACGTGGCAGTTATGCACGGGAGAAAAGTAACCGTCAAAAAACCAGAAGGAGAAGCGGTTTTGCACGATGAGGAGTCGAAACGTCGCCCACAACCATAAGTTCAACAAAGGGAAAAGACCCACCTCGTTAATGGACTATAAAAGAAGGCGCTCAAAGAGGGTTCTTTGACTATTGGGTCATTAAACAATTGACCCCATAGTCAGGGGACTAATGTTGATACATGAAAAATAACACCCCTTAATGGGTTTAGGGTGTTCCTAAACAAGTAGCTAAACTAGGTAAAAGCATGGGGACTTGGGGACTAAGCCCAAGTCCAACAAGAAAGTATCCACTAGAAGGGGAGGACAAGGAAGGAATTAGTAAATAAGAAGAAGGTTATCTTAGAAATGGCATTAGGAGTAATTAAGGAGGTCTAGGACACATGGCATGATGTCATAAAAGAAGGGGCTTTTTGGAAAGCCTATATAACAAAGGAAAAGGTACAATGGAAAGAAAAATCTCTCTCTTACTATTCTTAGCAAAGTGAGGTCACTTAGTTAGCTAGGACGGGTAAAACCTCAAACCTAAATTCACCCTTCAAAAGTTTCCACAGGAAAAAAAAAACTAAAAAAAAAAAGGAATTTTGATAAAGTGCCCCCGTTTGTTGATACCCAAAAAAATAATGCCCCCGTTTTTCCAAACCTTATTAAAATGCCCTTGTTGTTTACTTTCACGTCTTGGGCCCACATATTGAGTCAATAGTCGTTTACCAAGTCAAAAAAGACGAGTCAAATTACCATAAAATCCACACTAAACCTAAATCGAGTGAGAGAATAAAACTCATCTTCTTTCATTCTCAGCCGATAGTACTCTTCTTCCTTCTCTTCTGTTTCTGAAATTGAATAAAGACGCTGATGATGTTGAAATCATGAGCTTTTGTTGGTGGTCCGAGTTGGATGAGAAGCAAGAATTAAGGGTTTCACAGTTTAGAGATTAGTGGGTATTCATCAATCGAATTTTGAGAGAAAAGAAGAAAAGGGGTTTTTGGGTTCCTGAATTCTCAAAGTTCGACAGAGAAGAGGGTGCTGCTAATCGAATTACAGAAGAAGAATAAGCGGATTTGAATAAAAGTTTCAGATAAAGGGATAAATTGAGGTTTTGTGGTCAAGTAATAGATGGGTTTGATGATTCGAGAGGCTTGGAAGGAATAGAAGAACATGGAGAAATAATATAGGGTTAGGGTTTGATTTGAGCGAAAATTCATGAGGTTGTGATGATGATTGTGCTGATGGTGAATGAAATTGGTGTTGGGGTTTTGTTCCGCAAATAAACCCATATGGATGAAAACAGACTCTAGGTAACAGTTTTGCAGCAGAAAACAGTGATCTAATGCTGTCAAAACCGTGGCTAAAGGTCAGTTTCGGGTTTGGAATGTCTACATAGTTTATTTGTATTAGGAAACTTGTATGACGGGTTGGATGAGTGTTTTCCAAGTTTAGGATTTTCTAATTAAGGTATGAGTCTATTCTTAGAAGTTATCTAAGGCTTGGGGAGCAAGGATTTAACTACTATATAAGAGGGCTTATATTATGAGTAGAAATTTCATCCTCTTGTTAATCCTCTTGACAAGAGTGATAGAAGGTCACAACCGTTGTATCCTACAATGGTTGGTGATGGGGCAAAATCTATGTGATAAGAGTGACTTGTAGTGAGAACGAGTATGAGAGAAATATAGGGTTTCTAGGGTTCATATGGAGGAAGCTAGAATTCATGATGTTCTTCATGTTCTTGTCTAAAGTCGAAGCAACCATGGCGGTGGAGGTTTATGGAATAATAAGTACAAAGGAAGAGGTAAACTCTTCGTAATATGTCTTATTGTTTCTAACGTTTAGCGCTAGTGGGTTACATAACTAGTTGATTATGTGATGTGTGTCGATGTAATAACTTGTTATGATAATGAAGATTCTCGGCGTGGTTTTGGCCGTGGATGTAGCCTACAAAGGTGAACCACGTAATCTTTGTGTCGTGTGTGATTGTCTATTGCCGTATTGATTATATATTCGTGCTAGTATTATTCGATCATGTTAATATAAAGATGTAAGTAAAAGGATTTGAGATAGTTATCTAAAGTAGGATGTTTCATGGAACTGACTTCTATGAAAGCATGCCGGTTCGAGATTAACGTAACCTCGGTTTCCCGATAGTTGGAGCAGTTGATGATGATTTAGGGTTCCTAGAAGAAGAATCTAAGTCGATTTCAGATTCCAATGTTGAATTGATTATGTTTGCGATTTTGTTCGAGGGATTTTGTGCTACGTGATCAATATTCAAGTACTGGGTTGTCTTGAATGCGCACTTTTGCATCTCTTGGTAAGTTTTCATCCATGTTCATATCGATATCAGTGTAAATGGGTTGTTAATGCTTCAAGGAAAGAGTCTAATTCGCAAATTACTATTGCTTTATAGATTTGTTTGATTTTATTTGTTTTTATCTTCTTAAATTTATTGCTATATCACAGTAATGGATTCGAATCAACCAATTCAAAGTATTGGGGATATATTGTTGTTGGAACACAAAGTGTTTGCGTAATTGTCTCAGTAAAAAGTCAGTGTTGATTGTGGTTGTGTTGTTGCCAATTCGTATTTTGTTGGTTCGAACCATGGAGTTGATGTTGTTGTTGTTCTGGTGAGTGCAGGTTGCCTGAGATGATATTGCAGGTGGCTGCTTAGATGTATGCTTAGGCACAGGAGGTGGATATGCAGGTGGCAGTTGGTATGATCTGAATTGATTGTGCTCGAGTTGGTAATGCAGTTGCAGTTGGAGCTGTTGAATCTGTGACTGAGATGAAGTTGCAGTTAATGTTGCAGCTGGATGTTGAGATTGTTCGATTCACTGGTGAATTTTAGAGATGGAGAAGAAGATGTTCTCTGCTGGTGATTACATAATGGAATGGGTTGCAATTGCAGTCCATGTTAATGGAGGAGCTGAACTATAGATGTGTGCTTAGGAATGAATTGGTACAATGTGAATGCAAGACTGAAAAAGAGATGGTTTGATGCTCAATAGATGTATGTTAGGAATTTACAGGGAGATGTTGATTGAATTGTAAGGATTTGAGTTCGATTGCTTAGCTCAAACTGGTGACTTTACAAGCTGAGTCAAAGATGGAAGCATAAAGGGGTCTCAACTGAAGTTGCAGTGAGATGGTTGGTGATACTTCCATGGATAGGTAGTGATGAATTCAAGCTTTAATTGACGAAGATGTTGAAGCTTAATGATAAGCGGAGTACATGATTGTGCTGGTCTGGAGTAAGGGAAGACAATGGATGTGCAGATCTGAATTGCAGGTGATGGATGAGCAGTTGTGGCATTGAAGCTGCAGAAGACTGAAGAGATGGAGGTAATTATGGAGTTGGTATGGTGAAGATGAAATAGCTGTATTTGTTGCAGTTCATGGAAGTAATGTATAAAAAATTTGCAGGTGGTTTTGAGGTTGTGCAGTTGATATTTAAATCAAGGATGAAGCAGCTGAGAGTGCAATTGCAGGAGATAGAGAAATGGAATGATGTTCTGAATGTATATGGACTGATCATGAGAATGGTTGAATGCATGTTGATGGACTGGTTTGTATTGTATAGCATGGTGTTGGTGTTGCATGCAATAAGAAGAAGTGAAGTAGATTTGGAGCAGCAGAAGAAGGGGCCATTATGGCTGGGACTAGACTCGACTCGGCGTTTCAAATATGTGATTCAAGAAAATCCAACTCTACTCAGGAGGAAGGGCTTTTTGGACATTTTGACCCTTCCACCTAAGCGTTAACAGCTGTTAACTGCCGTTTACCGTTTTTTTAATAAAATGGTCAAGGAAAGGGTACTTTAACAAAATTTTAAAAACACGGGGACATTTTTTTACTGTAATGTTAAAAGTAGGGGTACTTTATCAAAAATACAAAAAAAAAACTAATACCAACCCATTAATTGTGGCGCAAGCATGGTGATCAAGAAGAGTCTTAGGCTTTCTATCAGGCTTCAGCACAATAACAATGATATTCTTAATGGAGAAAACCCAAAGGCAGCTAATCCTGTCAATGATATTCTTGATGGAAAAAAGATTATTTCCGCGGAAAAGAAAAACTATCATCACTGCTTATTTGTTGTTCCTCCCACTTTCTTCCGCTCACCGTTTTTTTCATTCTCTTTGATTTTCAGCGTAGTCATTGTGGCTTTTAGATCCTATTCTTATTAGCGCGAAGCATAATCATGAAACAAAAATTGGGGTTGGCTCTCAATTTTGTATTCGTTTTTTTGATAAGTTTGATTCGTTTTTTATTGTTTATTTTTTCGTGTTTAATGTCTTTATTTTGTTGGGTTTGATTAGGGTTTTGATTGATGATGCTGAGGAAGGAAGTGATAAGCTGAGGAAAGGGAAATTTTGTCTATTAGAGGAATTAAGCTTTTTTTGAAGGAACTAAGCTTTTTCAGACTTTTCATTTCAAGTTCTTTGTTTTTCACAGTTAGGGTTATTCCTATTTTTCATATGCTAATTTGGGTTAATAGGGTTCTTATACTGTAACAGGTTTCAAGTTATAAAGAGGAAAAGAAGAAGGAGAGAAGGGTTCTCATCCTAATCTAACATAATGGTAATCGTCTCTCTTCTTTTCTTCATTGATCAGGTATTCTCATAGCGCTAGCTTTGTTCTCATGTCATGACGTTTAGTGTAATGGCAACTGCAAGATGAAACTTAGCTTATATAAAGACAACTCTCTTTATTGATGTTTAGAAAATCTCTCAAAACTAAACACAAGCTCTAATCTTGCTCATATGATCAACCACAACTTTGGTGATCATATATATATAGAACTATGAATTCCTTTTCCTAGTCCTATTACCTTATTACATGTCTTTACTTTTCTTAGAACTAGATGACTTCTAATTCCCTTAGGATTACATCAATTTCCTAATCTTGTCCTAACCAGCTTGTTAGTAACTTCTATGTTGAAGTTTAACCAACATTCTCCCCGTTAAGCTTCAACCTTACCCCTGACATATCTTGTACTCCAATCAATTGTCTCATTTCTTCAAACTTGATCCGAGCTAATGCCTTTGTCAATATATCTGCTTTCTGCTCAGTTCCTGGTATGTGTTCAACGTTGATGATCTCCTTATCGATACATTCTCGTATGAAATGATACCTTTTGTGAATGTGTTTCGTATTCCCATGAAACACTGGATTTTTAGTGAGTGCAATTGCAGACTTATTATCAATATTGATGAGAACTTTTCCAGGTTCTCTTCCTTTGATTTCACCTAACAGTTCTTGAAGCCATATTGATTGTTTAGCTGCTTCTGTTGTAGCCATAAACTCAGCTTCGCAGGACGAGAGGGCTACAGTGTCTTGCTTCTGTGAACACCATGTAATAGGTGCTTCACCTAGATAAAATATATGACCAATTGTACCTTTTCCATCATCTTGGTCAATACTATGACTGCTGTCACTATATCCAACATTTTCTTTTGATCTCCTCGACCATACTTCAATCCACAGCTGATTGTTCCTCTTAGATATCTCAATATCTGCTTTATTACATCACCATGAGACTTGCGTGGACTATGCATATAACGGCTTGCTATTCCCACAGAGAAATCCAAATCTGGTCTTGTGTGTAATAAGTATCTTAGGCATCCAACATTTCTTCTATAACTCGTTGAATAAATCTCTGCTTCTTCTTGTGCCTTTGAAACTTTAAGTCCAAACTCCATTGGTATCTTAGTTGGATTACAAGTTTCAAGTCCTGCTTCTTTCAGAATTCTCCTTGCATAAGCTTCTTGTTTAATATGAAACCCATCTACTCCTTGATGGACTTCTATGCCAAGGTAATAAGTGAATTTTCCGAGGTCTGACATCTCAAACTTTGATGACATTTCTCTCTTGAACTCATTGATCACCTTAAGGGAGTTGCCAGTCAAAAATAGATCATCTACATAGACTGCAATCACAAGAAGCGTTCCCTTTTCTTCTCTTCTGTATACTGATGTTTCTTTAGAGCACTTAACAAATCTGATTTCTCTTAAGATTTGATCTAACTTTGTATTCCAAGCTCGAGGAGCTTGTTGATTAAGTTTTTGATTGTGGTTGTAGTAATGAGGTTCAAACTCTCGGACTTGTGAAGATTAAATTTAAATATTTAATAAAATTATATACAAATTTATTAACAATGGGTGCGAGAGGTAACCAAGACACTAGATTCCACTATTATGCAAAATTAAATGATAAATATTTCAAAACTCTATTCAATTCTTAAGTCCTCTTTTATCTTTAATTCACTATCAATCATACAGATTCTCAAACATTATTTGTAAGCCTTAAGTATAGATTATCAAGAGATTAAACCAAGCATAACCTATCAAACCGAATAATAAATAATTAAGACAATCATTCAAACAATTTAAAACTCTGCAAAAGCAGCGATTAGGTGAATTATATAATTAAATGAAATAGCTACCCATTTATGTTGCGTGAATAGATTCCTCCATTGCCTTGGTTACGACTGAATTAGCTCATCATAGTATAAATGCTCTCAAAATAATTTATTATGGCTCAAAAATGGTTTACAAATGATGAGAAGAATAGAAAATGGTGTAAACAGCTAATGTGTGACCCACAGGAAGCGTCACACAAGAACGATAAAAGAGAAGTGCTATTGTCGTTGTGGTTCTAAGACCTACACCTATGACCCACGAAGACTTGTCGTTGTCACTGTTGAAAAACGACGGTTCCTGGACGTCCGTTCTTCATGTTCTTGAGTTGCAGCAGCAGAAAACTTTTCCTGCAACTCGTGATTTCTTCGTTCTCTTGTCTCTGCTAACTCCCCAAACTCTCGACACCCTTCTCCTCAACCCCAGCAACCTATTTATACTCAACAGGTCGACCAAATCTTTGTAATAACTTCAATATAATCCTGCAGTGAAGAGAATATTTCCGATATATATTTTTTATTCTTCTGACTTGTTACCTGATTTGTTTCCTGGTTTATCTCTTTCACGCGTCTTCTCTGAGTTGTAGAATTTGTTTCCAACTAATACAGTCGACCCATGCACGTATCTTCCATACAAAATTTCCGAGAATAGAATATCTTCCCTGTTTTGAGAATATCTTCCCTGTTTTGCATCCCACGATTATCCAGCCCAAATAACTCGATTCGAACACCCATACCATCCCCGTTAAGCTATAACAGGTCCAACCCAATGAAAACTAGCCCTTGAATCTCCTTATATCACGTCCAAAATTTGCTTCAACAATTACGCAGGTGAAGAACTATTTTTCCCGCCAAAACTCGGTTCAAATGGGGAAGAAAATGGTAGCCCCCTATCCATAGTAGGGGTGCGAATAGCAGCTGCCTTGGGGGTTACCTGGTGGTGCCCCTTAGTAATTAGGTTACCCCTTATCCAAAAGCGAGATTCCGAATAACACTTGTCCTCCGGGTGCCAAAATCAACTTTTCGAGCCGAATTTTCCAAAAATGTTTATTTCCTAAAAATACATAAAAACAGAATGTTAGTACAAAAATAGAGTTCCAACAATACGGACATTGAGGACAAATTAGACACAAAAATGTGTCTAACAAATACCCCCAAACTTATTATTTGCTAGTCCTCGATAAAAACTAATAAAAAATAAATAAAACCGAGTTAATCTCGGGAGGGTTTACCAGAGGTGTGCCCACAAAACCATTACTCCAGAGCCTAGCTTATCTATGCAGAACCTTGGAAGGCACTAAATAATCTCCTTGGTTGGCATACTTATTGACTATAAGAGGAAGTACCCTGATGCGAAATTCCAATTGTTGTACACGAGTTTGCACT
Organism: Papaver somniferum; assembly: GCF_003573695.1. NCBI lineage: Eukaryota > Viridiplantae > Streptophyta > Magnoliopsida > Ranunculales > Papaveraceae > Papaver > Papaver somniferum. Next base: position 145,931,209 of record NC_039367.1, on the reverse strand, counting down.
CAAGCATACTAAAATTCATATAAATGACAGAACTCTACTCAGATAGTTTCTGGACATAATAAACCGGAGTCAACCAATCACATGGGTAGATTAAGAAGATGGATGTTGAGAAAAATGTGGATGATGTTGACTAAGGTGAACCTATCCTAATGGACTGAGATACTGGTCTGGACTAATATCAACACACTGGCAAATACAAGGGAACCAGTGGTCGATAATCCTAACTCTAGGTCAACTCAGCTGGCATATACAAGGGTACCAGTGGTCGACTTTATTGTATTTATTCCGGTTGGTCTGGTGGTCTGGTCTCAATTTATTTATTTATTTATTTTATTTTTTTGCATATCAGTCACTCTATTTCACCCTAGTAATGGTAAAGCTAAAAGAAAAAAAAAAGTGATCAGGATTCTTTCGATGTTTCCATCACGGGGATATGACGCAACTACCATGTTTTCTTTTTCTAACACTTGAGCTCTGTGCTTTTATGAATAGACTCTTTAGATGTTTCCATCTAATCAGATTGGTTCCTCAAATCCTACAACCAAAATGCTTCCATCCACTTAGATTAGTTAGTGCAAACCTTAATAGGCATAAATTTCTAGGCTCTGGAGTTTAATAATTGCAACTAAAAAGTTTCTCCCATACCCCCAAACTTAAATCTAACATTGTCCTCAATGTTCTAAAGATGAAACTAAAAGCATGAAAAAGGAGAAATTGTTACCATTTGAAGCGAAAGAGTTAAGGAAAGATATTACCGTGTTGCATGAGCATGGGATACCTCCCAAGAAGTGTTAAGTTTAAAGTCTTCAGCCAGACTTAGGAAAGGATTAGTCAACTCGAACCGTATAACAATAGCCGAAATAACTGTGGGTCTTCAAAACTAAATAGAGCTGACCAAAGGAAACTGCAATGAACCAAGAAAGTGAACAAGACTAGCATGCCCTTACTTAGTTTCCTGATTAATAAATTTATATCTAATTTTGGTTCAGGTTCAGGTTCTATGAAAGGTTCTAAATAGAAATTTTTCATTGGCTGCGTTTCTTCATAGGTGGGATCTGAATCATTAGGTCCTAGAGTCTGGAAAAACTCAAATATGATCTTAGAAGCGCACAATAATAACCTAAATAACTGGGGATCCCCTAAGCCAATAAGATTTGACTTACATAATTGACCACAATGAGAGTAGTGGTCATTCTTAATCAAATGTGTCGATTCTAATTTCCTAAAGCATTTAGGTTTAGTCTCACAACTTAATATTCGACACATTTGGAATATAAACGTTCCCACAGTTGGAAGAAAACTATTTGGTGGGAAAACAAAGTCAATCTGGGGATCATAACCTGGGCAAACCACATCAACCAGAGGATGGGTTTCTAACGACTGAACTTCTTCCTGGACATCATTAGGTTCGGGAAAACGAGTATGAAGGTAATCTTGTAAAATTGTCGAGGCAGAGATATCAAGTCCTAAGTGAAGGGAATTTCTGATAGTTAAAGGTAAGGCACTAGGAAGGTGATAATCACCCCCAAACTTAGAGTTTTCAGTGTCTCTAGATAGACTAGTTACAATCTCCCTAATTTCTGGATCATTAGATTCTTGAAAATGGTCAATTGATTCTTCTAATTTATTATCAGGTAGTGCATATTTACTCATCTCTACGGTAATATCTTCTTCATCTAATACTATTGTTTCTAAATCGCTAGACTCTAAAACAGCATTTTCGGAATAAACCCGTTCCTCTAAACCACTATCGGCTTCGTAATCAAAAGGAAAAACTACATCGTCTAAAACGGTGGTATCTCTGTCAAATCCTCGTCCTTTTGAATAGGTGAATAATCATAAAAATTATTTGGATTTGAACTAGAAATAATATAACCATTATAAATCTCAATTGGATTAATAGATTCCTGATTACTATGCCTACATATTTCAGATTCTTCATTACTACTATCCTCATCATCATAATAGTACAAAGATGATTGAACCTTATCTAAATAAGTATTGTATTTTATTCTAGCCTCGTCCTCTAAATTAGGCAAATATTCACTATTGATATCAAGGGTAGAATTAGAAACCCTATTTTGGAAATTTAGATTATTTCGAGCAGCATTAGCCAACTGTTCATTTTCTGCCTCTAGACGTGCCTGAATTTCACTGAGCATAACACTTATACGTTTACCACTCTCGTTTATCATCTCAGAATATCGTGTACACTCTTCTTTTGAACTATTCATTGCAACTAAACGTTTATACGTCCTTTCAATCCGTTGTTGGGTCTCTTCTAGAGATGGAACAGGTTCAGAAATATCATAATCAGGACTAGTTTCCAAAAACGAGTAACCAGTACTACAATGTTCCTGATTTTCTTGCTCGTAAGACCAATTCGCGTGTGGATAGTAATTGGGCTCACCATGGTATGAACCATAACCTTGAAAAGGTTGGCGCTCCCAACTACTATTCCCACCATGGTCATAAAAATGATGATGTCCATATTCAAATTCATATCGATACTCATTGTATTGGCTTCTTTCATACCAGTTCGACATTCTTAATTGCAAGGGAATTCTACACAATCACAAACAAGGCTGACTCGACCAAATCAAACCTACTGATTTCTAGCAAACAAAAAGCATGATGGCTCCACTTAGATTGTTTCTAGACCAGCTTCTAATCCTTCGAAAGGGAATTCGTTACAATTTAAGCAAACCCCTCTAGAATCAATCCGAGTCAAAGTAAGTTGAATTGAGGCGAGGGAAACTCAGTGGAGCTTTGATGCCCAAGGCCTCACCGCTATCACAAGGCGGCGCAATCACGCATTCAACTCACAGAAACCATCATGAACTTCGAAGTATGATAAAAGAGTAACCAATATTTTTCGAACGACTTTCCTACTAAGCTCGTTACCCTATAGGTCTCGTTCTAGTCAAAATTTTAATCTTAGGTTCGCGTTTGGTTTCGTTTTTCTAAAGCGGGCAAGAAGGAAACAGTGATGAAATCCGAGTCCTTATCTTAATTTGGCCAGGCCTTGCCCATTACTAGGAAATTAAAACAACCATATTCAAATCCTCAGCATATATTCACCTTAAGGCATATAATAAACCCGCTGACAGGGGATTCGCGGGTGTTTCGAAAGCTTACCTCCCGTACCAGAAGGGCACAGAACCGCTGAAGTCGACTCGGGCCACGACTCCTATGTCATGTGCGAACCCGAGGGGCCGAGACGATATTGTAATCGTCGTCCTTCCCTGCAAACAGTTTTATATTTAATGTACCCTTCCTTAGGGTCTAAAAAAAATAAAATAATTTTCCAAGTCCAAAGTCCAAATAAAGTGCAAAAGAAAAGAAAAATAAAATAAAATAATAATTACAAAAAATGCAAGGTCTTTAAAAAACAAATAAAAAAAAATTCTCTCTCTTTCTCTTTTTTTTTTAATTTTTTTCTTTCGCTCTTTTTTTTTTGCTTTGTCTTTTTCCTTCTCTTTTAGCTTTAAGCTTTGATTCCAAGTCTTTAGTATCCAACTTCAAACCTGTAATACAAAGACACACCCAAAGAAACGTAAAAAGAACAAATGAAATAAAAAAAAAAACTAAAAATTCTACCTAAGCACAAATCCGCGTCGGCGGCGCCAAAATGATTAAGTTTTTGATTGTGGTTGTAGTAATGAGGTTCAAACTCTCGTACTTGTGAAGATTAAATTTAAAGATTTAATAAAATTATATTCAAAATTATTAACAATGTGTGCGAGAGGTAACCAAGACATTAGATTCCACTATTATGCAAAATTGAATGATAAATATTTCAAAACTCTATTCAATTCTTAAGTCCTCTTTTATCTTTAATTCACTATCAATCATACAGATTCTCAAACATTATTTATAAACCTTAAGCATAGACTATCAAGAGATTAAACCAAGCATAACCTATCAAACTGAATAACAAATAATTAAGACAATCATTCAAACAATTTAAAACTCTGCAAAAGCAGCGATTAGGTGAATTATATAATTAAATGAAATAGTTACCCATTTATGTTGCGTGAATAGCTTCCTCCATTGCCTTGGCTACGAGGGAATTAGCTCATCGTAGTATAAATGCTCTCAAAATAATTTATTATGGCTCAAAATGGTTTACAAATGATGAGAATAAGAGAAAATGGTGTAAACAGCTAATGTGCGACCCACAGGAAGCGTCACACAAGAACGATAAAAGAGAAGTGCTATTGTCGTTGTGGTTCTAAGACCAACACCTATGACCCACGAAGACTTGTCGTTGTCACTGTTGAAGAACGACGGTTCCTGGACGTCCGTTCTTCATGTTCTTGAGTTGCAGCAGCAGAAAACTTTTCCTGCAACTCGTGATTTCTTCGTTCTCTTGTCTCTGCTAACTCCCCAAACTCTCGACACCCTTCTCCTCAACCCCAGCAACCTATTTATACTCAACAGGTCGACCAAATCTTTGTAATAACTTCAATATAATCCGGTAGTGAAGAGAATATTTCCGATATATATTTTTTATTCTTCTGACTTGTTACCGGATTTGTTTCCTGGTTTATCTCTTTCACGCGTCTTCTCTGAGTTGTAGAATTTTTTTCCAACCAATACAGTCAACCCATGCACGTATTTTCCATCCAAAAATTCCGAGAATAGAATATCTTCCCTGTTTTGAGAATATCTTCCCTATTTTGCATCCCACGATTATCCAGTCCAAATAACTCGATTCGAACACCCATACCATCCCTATTAGGCTATAACAGGTCCAACCCAATGAAAACTAGTCCTTGAATCTCCTTATATCACGTCCAAAATTTGCTTCAACAATTACGCAGGTGAAGAACTATTTTTCCCGCCAAAACTCGGTTCAAATGGGGAAGAAACTGGTATCCCCCTATCCAGAGTAGGGGTGCGGATAGAAGCTGCCTTGGGGGTGACATGGGGGTGCCCCTTAGTAATTAGGTTACCCCTTATCCAAAAGCGAGAGTCCGAATAACACTTGTCCTCCGGGTGCCAAAATCAACTTTTCGAGCCGAATTTTCCAAAAATGTTTATTTCCTAAAAATACATAAAAACACAATATTAGTACAAAAATAGAATTCCAACAATACGGACATTGAGGACAAATTAGACACAAAAATGTGTCTATCACTTGTCTTAGACCATATAGAGCTTTTGATAACTTATAAACCTTATGCTCTTGTCCTTTTACTTCAAAATTTTCTGGTTTTTCAACATACACATCTTCTCGCAATTCACCATGTAAGAATGTTGTCTTAACGTCTAAGTGGTGAATTTCCCATGAGTTTGATGTTGCCTCTGCAATTAATAAGCGTATAGTTTCAATTCTAGCAACTGGTGCAAAAACTTCATCAAAATCTATGCCTGATTCTCGTACATATCCTTTAGCTACAAGCCTTGCTTTGTATTTATTGACAGTATCATCAGCATTCCGTTTTATTTTGAAGATCCACTTAAGACCAATCACTTTTACCCCACCTGGCTTATCAACTAGAAACCAAGTCTTGTTTCTGTTGATTGAAATAATTTCTTCTCTACATGCTTGTGTCTATTTAGTCGAGACCTTTGCTTCCTGAAAATTCCTTGGTTCATCATTAACAGAAAGTAGCATAATCTCACATTCTTCTGCAGCTTGAAGGACATAATCCTCCAGATACTGTGGATTTTGTATCTGTCTTGTTGATTTTCGCAGTGGAATGGGTTGAGTTATTTCATCGATCTCCTCTTCTTCTTCTTCTTTATTCTCAGTGTTTTCATTATTCTCTTCTTCTTCTTGATTAACATCATTGTTTCCATTGGTATTGATGATTATGGGTCTTTTGCCTTCATCAATTACTTGACCCCATCTCATGTGAAACATTCCTGGATCCCTACTTGGTCCATCATTAGTTTCTTTCCAGTTCCAGTTTGATTTTTCATCGAATACCACATCTCGACTCACTATTACTCTTTTCGTTGTTGGATTGAATAATATGTAAGCTTTGGATCCAGGCTCAATTCCTAGATGCACAAGAGTCTGAGATCGATCATCAAGTTTCTTAAGAGTTGCAGAATCAACTTTTGCGTATGCTTTGCAACTAAACACTCTTAAATGATGTATGTTTGGTTTTCTCTTTCGCAAACTTTCATATGAAGTCATGTCTTTCAGAGCTTTCGTAGGTATCCTGTTTATTAGGTATGTGGAGTGTCATACAGCTTCTCCCCAGATATAATTAGGTACATGCATAGCCTTTAAAGAACTTCTTGTCATCTCCATTAGAGTCATGTTTCTCCTCTCCACCACTCCGTTTTGTTGTGGTGTATATGGTGCTGTGAGTTGCCTTTTGATTCCATTTAACTCACAGAACTTGTTGAATTTAAGGAAGTGAACTCTCTTCCTCTATCAGTTATAAGCATTTTGACCTCCTCTTTTAACTCTTTTTCTATCAGATTTCTGAAAGCTTTGAATCTTTCAAATCCTTCACTCTTTTCTTTCATAAGAGTAGACCACATATATCTTGAGAAGTCATCTATAATAACAAATATGTATTTGCTATTTGCAAGGGTTTGTGGTGTAATAGGACCACATAAATCAGCATGAAGAAGCTTTAATGGATTTGAGGCTCTGAATGTTGTTGCTTTTGGAAAACCTTGACGCGTTTGTTTCCCAACTAAACATGATTCACAGATCCTTGATTCATCGTTTATCTGTGGTATCCCTCAAACCATCTTGTTCTGAGACAGAGTTTTTAAGGTTCTGAAACTTATGTGTCCCAACCTTGCGTGCCAGTTCCATGTCTGATCTTCCAGTCTCATATTCAGACACAATGGCCTTCCAATCATGAGACTTATCTTGTAGAGTCTATCTGTGAGCGTGAGACTCTAACTAAAAGTCTTCCACTTGAGTCATGAACTGTTAGATAATCTTGTCGCATTCTAACATCACATCCAACTTCTGTAGCTTGTCCTAAACTTAGAATGTTGCTTTGTAAGTTTGGGATGAAGTAGATGTTTGTGACAAGCTTCTGTTCTCCGGTCTTGATTTGAAATAGAATTGATCCTTTGCCTTCAATTTCTACAGAAGATCCATCCCCAAACTTCACTTGTCCTTTGATTTTCTCATTGAGTTCAGAAAAGTAGTGTCTCTTACCAGTCATGTGATTGCTGCCTCCATTATTTAAATACCAGATTCCTTCTTCTCCATCATTTGATTCGTAGTTTTTTGGTATTAGTTTCCCTTCGTTTAAGAATACAACTTCGTGCATGAAAAGAGTTGTATCTGCTTCCCTTGTTTCATTCTTGTTTGCTTCTTCCATCGTTTGTATTCTTTCAGGGCATACATAGGAGAAGTGTCTTGGTTTATCACATCTGTAACAAATAATGTTTGATCTATCCTTCTTTTCTTTCCCTTGGTTTTGATCATTCTGACTTGTTGTTCTATCTTGTGAGTTAAACCTTCCTCCCCTTCTTCGGCCTCTGTTTCCTCTACCACCTCTTCCACGACCTCTTCCTCTTTTCGCAGAGTTTTGTTGGTAAGAGTTTGTGTACAAGAGTTTTCCTTGAGTTTCTCCATTGTTTTCTTCATCAAGGAATTTTTCTTCATATGCTTTCAATCTTCCAATTATATCTTCATAGCTAGTCTTCTTTAAATCTAAGACTTGTTCGAAAGAGTAATCCAATGGTATTGCTTGAAAGAGTAATCCAATGGCAACATTGTTTTTGTCTGGGTCCAATGTACCAGGATCAATTGTTTCCCAAACTTTGTGGATTTTCATCAGTACCTTCATTCTCATGGCCCATACTGTGTAGTTTGTGGCGTTGAGGATTGGAACTTGTATTGATGGTGGCGTGAACTGTTTTACACCCACAATGGTGGTTTCGTTTTGCATGGCTCAGAAACCTCGCTCTGATACCAATTAATGGCAACTGCAAGATGAAACTTAGCTTATATAAAGATAACTCTCTTTATTGATGTTTAGAAAATCTCTCAAAACTAAACACAAGCTCTAATCTTGCTCATATGATCAACCACAACTTTGGTGATCATATATATATAGAATTATGAATTCCTTTTCCTAGTCCTATTACCTTATTACATGTCTTTCCTTTTCTTAGAACTAGATGACTTCTAATTCTCTTAGGATTACATTAATTTCCTAATCTTGTCTTAACCAGCTTGTTAGTGACTTCTATGTTGAAGTTTAACCAACATAGTGTTCGTACAAAGATCATGAGGATGGAAAGTAAAGCATGATCTCATGAGAACGAAAGTGTTTGATGAAATTCCGATATGTTCATTATATAGAAACTACAACCCATTTTTTCCATTTGTCAATAGAATATTGTTTGGGATCTACTACAGTGTCCCTCCCATAAATCGATTACCGGATCAGTGAGTTTTTCTTTGCATCTATAGTAGTACTAAAATGAGTCACTGGATTTTCACAGGATATTTGATACGTAGCTGATAATCCACTTGTTCGGAAACATGAGTGTTACAAACTGCATACGAACGATTGATGTGTATCTACAGAATTGAAGCATTTTACACTCACAATTTTTTTTATGTGAACCCGTCAAAGGTAAAGTTTGTAAACGACAAAACTGATGACATTTTTCATAATTTAACTTTCAATGGCGTTGGATCACTCATATTGGGTAGCTATCTCTAAATTGGACTCTATTTTTTGTAAAAGAATTGAAGTGTGTGATAATTCAAATGAGTTTTTTGGCTTCACAATTGATCTTTAAGAATGGAGTTTCAGGTTACTATGTAGTTTGTGGATAGTACATATTTGTGCTTTATTTTTTACTGTGTTTTCTCTTGCTTACTCTTCCCTTCCATTGATTCTATCGAAGAAACGCGATGAAGGAAGTAGAAATAATATGCAAAATTGTTATAGATATTACTTTGAAACGCAACCTCATTAAATTATGATGAAATATAATAGTTAATTTCTGGGTTTAAGACTCTACATCCGCCTATCCTGTGTGAATTTTCGATGGTTGGATTTCAAATTTACGTTAACATTAGTAATTTCTATCGGGATGGGATGAGGTGAAGCCGAAATCGAACTTTACCAAATCAAAAACATGCCCGATACGTACCACGGGCATACAATCTAGTTGAAATTAACATTTGAGTACTTGTCCAATGCTAGGTTTAAAAAGTTAGTTAATCTAGCGCATTCAATTAGTTAAACATAATCAATTAATGGCCCAATGCATAATCAATCAGTCTGATAAATAGTTAAGGAACCATTATTCCCAGTTTCTCAACTGGATTCTGTTTTTCTTTTGTAATTATTGAAAGAGAGCATCTCTTGTTAAATCCCTCAACCCAGCTTTATATAAGCATCCAATTTGTCAAGTTCGTTGGGTGTAGCAACATTAAAACGGTTATCAACCTGAAGCTAATGAGCATCATCATTAAAACCTTTGAAATATGAGACTAACAGCTTGTTTGTTTTTTGCTGATTCGGGGTCTACATCTGACTCGGCCTCTGACTCGTCCCGAGTCAGATGTGAGATAGGTTTTTTTCTTTTGTTGAGTCAGATCTGACTCGCGATCTGAGTTATACCTAACCCCTGACTCATATTTGTTTGAGTCGGGTACTAAAATACCCCTAACTCATGGGAACAAGTCACTGACTCATATTTTTGATCAGATGAGCCAGATCTGATTCAAAAATCAAACATATTGAGTCAGATCCAGAAGAGTCAGGTGATTCAGGAGAAATAAACACGCTCTACGACAAGACAACCACAACTGCAAAACATCAACTTTGTTTCATGCACTATTATCTCTTAGAGCATCTCCAATGGTAACTTGATGTGCATCCTAGGTGTAAGGGTTTCTTTATGAATGTGAGATAAAATTTCTCTGACTCAAGGTTGTCAAAAACAATCCATCCCCAATCATAAACTAAATCTATTAGTTAAAAACATTTTAAACCATTGATTTGGAACTTAAATGTTTTCTTACTTAATTAATAACCCTAGATTTTGATAATTAGGATGTTTACATCCTTTAAGGAAACCTCTGAAACCAGAGGATGGAGTAGAGGATGTGAGAATAACCACCTGACACATCATCCTAACATTTATCTTTGAATTTTCCATTGGAGAAGTTTTTTTACTTAAGAAACAAAAAATCCTACGTGACCTAAAATATAGGAATTTTCCAAAGTCTCATTGGAGATGCTCGTATTCTTCTCCATTGATACCAAGACTTGCATCTAAATTATTCAATTAATAACTGCCGAAACTTTTGTAGATGTCCGCAAACCATTCCCACAGAAGTCATCTGAGTTACAGTTGTACATATGTACAACTAATTACCTTGTTTCCTATTTGAAATCACTATATTTTAGGATATGATATACTCCCTCCGTCCCACTATTAAGTGGCCTATTTACTTTTAGATTTTGTCCCATTATTAAGTGACCTATATCACTAAACAAAGAAATATTTCTAAAATTATCCTTTTAATTGATTACAAGAAATATAAGAAATATGCATAATTTGATAGGCATGTTTATATTCGTTACATAGGTGTTTTAAAATTCTTTTCAATGGTATGAAGTTTGCGAACATCCGTGGTGTAGTTTGAAAGATAAATCATTTCAAAATTTCACTAGTTATTATCCATAAGGGTATAATTATAAAAATGTTTAAATATACTCTTTTTCCTTGCTTGCCTTAAAAATTGTGCAAACTTGAACTAGGTCACTTAATAGTGGGACGGATGGAGTATATTACTTGCCTGTTTTTTAGATTTTTGATGAATTAAAACATATAATATTTTTTTTAATAAATAGTTAATGGTTGGTTTAAATGAACCAATAGGATTGATTTGTTTTGTGCACAATCGTTAAAGGAGTGTGCACAAAATTGGACTCCATAAATCTCATGATGCCCATGGTTGTCATTTTCTCTTCTTGTTTGGCTTCTTAATATAGGCATGTTTTGGCTTATACTATCCCACTCTTGTCAAAAATATTGTACTTAGCAAAATAAAAGAAAATAAATAACTAAATAAATCGTCCAGTGTTAGGATTTTGGATTGAAAATGAGCATAACATAAATCTTGACTCATGAACTTGCGATCATCACAGAGGCTAATGCTTTCTTATTAGGGTCTATATGCTAAGATCGAAGATGAGTTATGATCATCAGGTCATCATTGTTGGCCATTGTCGAATTGTGGTGAAGGCTCTCACAAGTATCACACTTACACCATGTTTGTTTACTCCTGACTCATCTGAGTCGTCTGGATCTGAATCATCTGGATCTGAGTGAAATCACCTGACTCATCTGGATCTGAGTCGATATGTTTGTTTTGAGTCAGATCTGACTCATCTGACTCGGAAATAAGTGAGTCAGTGGTTTGGTCCCATGAGTCAGGAGTATTTTGTAACCTGACTCAAATGAGTCCGAGTCAGGGGTTATGTCTGAGTCAGGGGTCGAGTCAGATCTGACTCAAAATGGAAAACAAACGGTCTGACTGCTGACTCGGTCCGAGTCAGGGGTTGACTCAGATTCAGACGCCGAGTCAGCTGCAAACAAACAAGTTCTTACCGAATTCCTTGGAGAGTTGATGGCCTCAGTCAGGATAAAAGTCTTCCACCAATCCTAACTCTTTAGGCTTTAACTTCATTCATGGAGATGCAAATGGTATTGCGCATGCTCTTGCAAAATATGCTCTTCAGCATCATATCCAGGAACTTTGGATATCTCCTCAATTTAAATCCTCTGCTGTATTACTTCTCTCCTTGATGCAGTATAGCTAGCTAATTGTTTCTCTTGTTGTTTATTTATCATTTGTCATATGTTTTTTTGCCTTTGCTCCGGCAACGCATAAAAAAAAAGGGAAAAAAAAATCTTAACCAGCTTTTCTATCGACCATATAGAAATGTTATGAATGTTATTCCTTTTATTTACTTTTACTGCTTTGGTTGTCATGTACCGGTAATAGTACTGTTATCCTTTTGTATCTTATTCCTTTAGAATATCCCGTGGATTATTCCTTTAGGGTTAGTCTCCTTCCTTAGGTGTTTTCCTATAAATGTAAGTCTGATCGGTCTCTTTCCGACAACTTGTATCATCAATAACTCTTATAACTTCATTACATATTAGTATCATTCATCGATATATCTGCTCATCATTAGTCTACATCGGTATGATTGTCTTACATCATCAATATCTCTATTATACCATGGTATTGCAAGGAAAACAATAAATCTTTTTCCTGGGATTTGTGTATTACTTTCACCGTCACCATTTGTACTTCCTCATCAATACCTCGTCATGACTGCACCACTTAACAACCGTCTTAATAGTAATACTTCTCAAAAAGACTCGAAGAGAAACAGAGGGAGGCGGTTTTGGGAGACGAAAAGGGAGGCTGCGGCTAGGAGCCGAGGGCAGCAGCAAAGGCTGTCTAGGGTTTGGAATTTCATTTTCTCTCTTTTGATTCTGATTAGCTAGAGTTTGATTTGAAAATGTTTATGGCTTTTGAGAAAGCCATGTCTAACTAGATTCATGTTAGGGTTTAGGTAGAACCAAATTTTGTTATGAAAACTCTACATTTATATGCTTAATAATGAGTTGATTGATTAGTAGTTTTTCTTCATTTGGCTTGGTATTCTATTGTTGATGTGATTTTCTAGATCATTTATGCTTTTGAATTGATATTGCGTGCTTCGGTTAAATCCTTAAACGTGGTATGCAAGGATAGATAAGTAATGCTTTAGAATCACTACTCGTGAAGCGAAGAAACTAGAGCGGAGAAACAATATTTGAAAATGCATGGAATATATTTTTAAAGATTAGTAGAGTTTGCATAATTAATTGGTGGAAACCGAAAATCCTAACAACCTTCTATCATTCTGTTTTTCGTTAAAATTATTTATTGTTTCATTTTGTTTCGGATTTCTGAAAACTCATTAAACATTATATATTTGATTATTTGGTCTTGGTATTAGTTAGAAGTAGTATTTTCACACTCCTTCTGGGAACGACATGTACTTGTCATTGTTCTACTAGTTAGACACTGTGCACTTGCAGTATTTTATTGTAGGTTTCCCAACCTACCAAGTTTTTGACGCCGCTGCCGGGGAGTGGTTGCATAATACTCTCTGATTGATATCAATTTTTGTATATAACTTATTTATTTTTTTGTACATAATTTTTGTTTATTCTTCTTTTAGATTTCTTTTGGTTCTTTTTACGCATTTTATTTGATTTTTTTAGGTACCTTAGCCTGAAGTGTTGGGGGCGAAAAGAAAGTATGCACTCGCAAGGTTTTTGCAAGAGCCACTCGGAAGATCCATTAGAGGTTTGTTTAGCTCATTTTTGGGTATGATTTTGATGATGATAGTGTTATTTGTGAAGTCAATGCCTTATTAGACCCAGCACCGCTGTTAGACACTAAGAAATGGAAACCCAAACTAGAACCTCTAATTCTGCCCGAGTCTCGACTAGTTCCATCAATCGATAAAGCTCCAACCTTGACTCATCTTGATAATATTTATAATGACACCGTTGTAAATGATAGTGGGTCTATGAGTCATGATACCATTGCTCCAATGAGACATTGTTCAGCGAGTGAATTTGAGCTAATATATGTTCGTCTGCCATATTTTGCTGAATTTGAACCAATATCATCCGCGAAAGTTATTTCCTCGGACTTAGAGCCAGATTTAGGGAGTTTAACAATTGTTCAATCTGATTTGCTTCATGTTTCCACATATGATTGGGAAAGTTTGAATTATTTTCCAAATAAGATTGAATTCAGTTTTAGGTCTCTGGGTACTAATCAATCTGGTTGCAGGATTATCTTTTCAGCTAAACTGATATGTTGGGTCAGTCCCCGACTTTTCAGACTCTGTATATATGATTGGCAACTTACTTTGGGGTTCCAACCTCACCTTGTTTGAGACTACATGCTACTGGCAAGCAGGGAAACAAATACCTTTCGCTTCATGGGAGTCAACCCATCAGATTTGTTCCCTGCACTCTATCTTTTACTTTTATTGTATTTTAAAATTTCCCACCTTATTCTACGTTGGATGACTCAATTACATTGAGGACAATGTAATGTTTAAGTGTGAGGGTGTGAGACTTTTGTTAGGAATTTCTAATAATAATAAAAAATGAATGGTCAGCTGTGTAGCGGATTTAAAAAAAAAAAAAAAGTGAAAAATGAATGATCAGCTGTGTAGCGGGTCTAAAAAAAGTATTGATTATTATGATTGGTAGGGTCATGACCAGCTGTGTAGCGGGTCTTTTTCTTTTTCTTGCATACGATGACCAGCTGTTTAGCGGGTCTACAAAAAAAATGATCAGCTGTGTAGCGGGTCTTTAAAAAAAAAAATTATTACCATTATCATTTTTAAGGTTATGACCAGCTGTGTAGCGGGTCTTTTGTAGGTATTTTCTATGACCAGCTGTGTAGCGGGTCTAACTCTCTCTTATGTGATGACCAGCTGTGTAGCGAGTCAATTCTTTGTTTTGCTCGAGGACTAACAAAATATAATTATGGGGTGTTGATAAGCACGTAAGTGCTACATTTTATACCCATATTTATACTAGGTAGGACTCGACATCTTTGCTAATGATACCATTTTAGTGCTTTTGTAGAAAGTACAAGTGAATTCTGATCATCCCGAAAATAAACGTCTAAAGTTGGAGATTAAAAAGGGTTTGCGACAAAAGCCACCTGCTCGGCTACATCAGTTCACAAGCATTTGCGTCAACTCCCCTTGGGCCTTGCTAATGATGAGACGTGGCCACTTACTCAATGCCAGGGACAACACACAAACTGAATTGTATTTGTTCATTCAAGCTGGCACGTGAAACTCCACTTGCACCATGCCTTGTTTCTTTATTAAACAGAAGAAGGAAAATTCAATTTCTTATTCAAGTTGATGAAGACGAGAACTAAGTAGACTTGGGTGGCTGCCTTCGTCATCGATTACATGGGTTAGTGGCAGGAAATCAGTGCAGGCAGTCGCGGGTTTGGTTCTCCACAACTGGTGGTGGCAGTCGGCTGAAATGATGTTGCCGTGAATATAGAGATATGGCCTGAAATGATCTTGATCGGGTAGGATGCATGATGTTTGGCTGCTGGCGTTGGTTATGGCAGCTGTAAGGTAGTGCTTCAGTCGTGCATGGAGATGTTTACGAGATGATAGTCAGCCAAGCTTTCATGATCTATTGAGTTCGGTTGATTTGATGAGTACTGCGACAACAATGGATTTCGGAGATCGATTCTGCATCGAGTAGTCTGTGTGTTGTCAAACGACAGTGTTAAATGAGCTGTGCAGGGTGGTGATTATTGCAACATTAGCTCTTGCAGATTTGCAAGCTGTTGAGGAAGAAAGGAAGTTGGCACTATGGCCGGAAGAGATGCTCAACTGGCTAGAGAACAACTCGTTGCAACTGGTGATGCAGATGGTAGAAGTTAGCTGCGTTCGATGCAGCTGGCGTTTGTTGCTGCGACTGGTTAATTCATGATCGAGAATTAGAGATGATTTTGAGGGCAGTGATGGTGTTTATGTTGAACTGATGCTTGCAGCTGTGTTCGATGGGTATTCTCCATTGGTGAAAAAAAGTGGTGTTTTTGCTGGTACTCGAATACGTTTGCCTGAGATGCTCGAGTGGAGTTAGTGATATAAAGATGGTGGAGCCGGAGACTTGAATCTGTGTTGGGTCGACTGAAAGTGATGCTGCGGTCGAAGTCAAGAAAGAACCTGAATTTGGCAAGGAGCAGTTGGTGTTCGAATTGCAATTGGCAGCAACAGATCAGGGAGGAAATGAAGACGAACTCTAAGTGGTGTTGTATCAGCTGAACTATCTACGGACTAAACTGAGATGGCATTTGGTTAAGCTGTGTGCAGTCGGTGGTGGAAGTAAGTATTGAAAGCTGAGTTGTGAATGTAAGATGGAAGCAAATGTTAAGGTCGTGTTAGCCAAGTGCTGTGGGAGTAATTTGTTCTAGCTGTTGCTGCCGGTGGAGATGGGTATGCCCTTGATTCGAACTGAAGCTGGGATTATTAGCGAAGAACTGGTGATCTAGACGAGTTTGTTATCTAGAGGATCAACTGTAATGGGTTTACTGATGATTGGAGAGAGTTGATCCATGTAAACTGAATTTGCTTTGTTGTGGTTGAATTGGTTTCGGTTAGTAAATAAGATGGTGGCGCTGTACGTGGTAGAGTGGGACGTATGAACTTCTACCGATCCATAGTGCAGCAGCGAAGATGAAGAACGTCAGCCGGAACTGGGAGATGAGAATGAATCGGCAGTGTAGAAGTTGCTCAAGATGCTGATGTTGACTCGAGTGTTAGGTACAAGCAAGATGAGTTAGTTTTGCTGCCATTATAGTATGGCTGGTTTGTACCTCGAACTCTCGGTCTCAATTGTACAGTAAGTTGGCAGCAGCAAACAGTGAGAAGTGGCAGTGCAGAGAAGTTGAGACGTTGACAATGACTGAAATTGGTCTTCAAGGTGAATCTGTATGTGTTAGACAACAAACAAAAAGCAGGGACCTGATGCTCAGTGATTGTATGAGTCCGCTGGGGTACATGGTGTTTTCGTTGAGCAGGAGGAAATGGGGAAGAATGCAGAGCAGTTTTGTGGTCGAGTTTAGCCATGAAGAAGTGATGCTATGGACCTGTGGGGCTCGATTTATTGAAGTGATGACGAGATTATAAAGACAGTGAAAATGGAGGATTGTCTCGCAGTGCAGAAAGATGCTCAGTTGCTCATGAAATAGGGGTTGGCTGAGCTGGTTTGAAAGAAGGTGGAGAAATGTTGTCGCCAGTGCATTAAGCACAGATTGTGGGGATTGCATGGATTGTACTGGTGTTGATTTGGTGGCTGCATAGAGAGCTCGAGGTGGAGAATGAACTGAATTCTGTGCCGGAAAGTCAGACACGAGACTCGATTTGCTGTCATTAATAGAGGAGTATATACTGATCGTGTTTGCATGAATGGAGATGGGAATGAAGACCAATTCTAAGTGGTGTTGGGTGCAATAATCAAAAACAAAGAAAAATCAAATAAGAAAAAGTTATTGATACTTAGCTCCTTTATAATGGAAGTGATTGCTTTGACGAAACGAACAAGCTCCCCGTATCTCCGCAACAGCAACAAGGCAAAACTTTGGAAAATAGAGTGAGTCACGTGTTCAACACGCTGTCCTTAAGACATTAGCGCCCGGCTACACTCAAGAGTGATGCTATAGCCCTCACAGGACGGATATCTCCAGGATAAAACACCCTAATACACCTACTACTAGCATATGTAGTAGATGCTCAACTTGAGCTTGGCAACTCCGAAAAAACCGTTAAGGTAAATCGCGAATGCTTAAAAACCGCTATAAAATATTTTCCCTTAGGGGTCCCTCTAAAATATAGAGCAACCCCTTTCCCATAGATTTTACAAAAGTAGTGAATTTCTTTATATAATTGACAAATACAACTTAAGAAGAAAAACTCCCCGATGTGGGACTAAAAGCTTTATATAATTTCTTAAAACTACTAAAAATTGGAAACTCCACGATGTGGGACTAAAAAGTTTCATTCACAAAATAAAACAATAAATTATAATTTTTTATTAAAACTTTAAAAAATTATTTTTTTATTAATCGTTTTCCAACAATCCCCCACATGAATGAAAACTCAATAAAACATGAAAACACAGATAGATCTTGGTAAATAAACATCCCAACCTCACGATCCAAACAGACTGATCGTGCAAGTGTTGAAATCATACTAGTCATTTCTACGTCCTCTCCCTCACACAAAAGTGTGTTGACCCCAGGGTCATACTATGGATTGCATAAATCATAATAGTATTGAGAGCTTTCATCTTTAATTCTCACATGGTGAGACTATTGGTATCTTTCACCAAAGTGAAAAAGCATGAACTAGTGAACCCTTAGTGACCTTTAGGTCCTAAGTTCCAGTAATACCAAAACCATCAAAATGAAAATCACATAAAAACGCAGGAAATACCATTTTAGGCAGAGGTGTCCATGAGGTCTTGAACCTTTGCTTAGTGAGATATTACCAGAATTACTTGCTAGAGACAGTGAACTATGTCTTGAACTGCTAGCATTTGATGTAATTCGTGATAACAACCACGGGTGATATCTCCAAGATTGCTGCCAAGCTCGTGCCGTTTTGTCCGTTTTGGCCCTGGACGTATCATGTTTCTCAGAATGCTCTAGAGAATCAGCTCATATTCTCACAGGAAACGACCCACTTCCTCATTCAGATAGGTGAGTTTCCATAAAGAGTGCTACTGCTACACCCCACTTCAATCTTAAATTGAAACTATAGAACTCATTAAGACTTATTAAAAAGTCATCCTCCACATGCAGTCACACTATCACGTCTACACCATAGGGAAGGGACAGAGAATGAAAATCTCTGATAGTGTTTACCTTTACCCACCACAAATTAGTTGTCTCATTCGAAACCTTGATCATGGGATCTCCAGTCAACAAGGTTGAGTATCCTTCATGGCAAGTTTAATATATGAGCTTAAGCCCCAACCCCCTCGATGCATTTTTAACTATCTCTTTGTACAAACCTTTCGTCAAAGATTGCGCGATATTCTCCTTGGACTTTATCCAATCAATGGAAATAACGCCGATTGAGATTAGTTATTTCTTAGCTTTAACTATTATAGCTTGGCTAACACAATGTATAGATATAGCTGGCACAGGCCTATGCCAAAGAGGAATGTCTTCTAAAAATCATCTTAGGCACTCGGCCCCCTCTCATGCTTTATCTAACGCAATACTCTCAGATTCCATAATGAATTGAGCGATATGTTTGTTTGGAAATCTTCCAACAACAAACCCACATGTTAGAGTGAAACCATATCCACTCGTAGACTTAGACTCCTCTGAGTCAACTATCCAGTTTGCATCATAAAGTCCCAAGGACAACAAGATACCTTTCATAAATCAAAAGAGTATTTTAGGTACCATAATACTCTACTCAGTGCATCTGAATTCTCTTGCTCTGGACTACAATTATATCCACTTAACTTACTCACAATATAGGCAATGTCTGGACTCTTACAGTTCATTAAATTCATCAGACATCCTATAACTTTTGAGTATTCAAGTTAAGATACTCCACTACCCTTATTTTTCTGAGACTACAAGAAAATCGTACGAAGTACAAGCAGGTTTACAATCAGACTGATTGTATCTCTTAAGCACAACTCAACATAATGAGAACGACTAAGACTTATAAATGTTTGATTATCTTCTAATCCTCATCCCTAATATTACATCAAAAGGGCCCAAGTCTTTCAAGTCAATGTTCTCATTCAGTGCATGTTTTTAGTGGAATTGATCACATCTATGTTTGTATCAAGCATATCATCAACATACAAGCATACAATTACACAGACATCCTTAACAAGTTACTTGTAGACATACTTGTCAGATTCATTAATTTAAATCCACTATCTATTATCACATGATTAAATTTTCCATGTCACTGTTTACGTGCTTATTTGAAAACCATACAAAGATTTTTCAAATTACAAACTTTGTATTCACAACCTTTCACTACAAAGTCTTCAGGTTGATCTATGTAAATTTCTTTACCTAATTCACGGTTTTAGAAAAAGCTGTCTTAACATCCATCTGATGTATCTCTACGTTCTTTATGGAAGCAATAACCTTAGTATCTCAACGGAAGTATTTCCATCACAATTGAATTAGAATCAAGGAAATCTACACCTTCTTTTAGTTTATATCCTTTAGCTAAAACCCTTAGCTTAATATTTTTCCACAGTTTCATCTACCTATCGTTTCCTCTTAAAGACTCATTTACATCCCATGGTCTTACAACCTGGAGGTAAACTAGAAAGCTCCCAAGTCTGGTTCCAACGGACTGAGTCCATTTCACTAAATGAAGCTTCTACCAGAATGGGGTTTCAGTAGATATTAAGGCTTCTTTACAAGTCTGTGGCTCAGACTAAGCTAGGCATGTTGAAGTCGGTTTCATAAGAAGTCTCAAGTCTAATTATTTTCTTCTCTTAGGCTCAACATCAACTTCATCTTCCTTTAAAATAAGTTCTGACTATTTGAAGATAAATCTAGGGGATCAACAACACATCTCTAATGAGGTACAAGTTTAGAATAAACATGTTCAAAGAACTCAGCATCCCTAGATTCCGTAATATATTCACACCAATGTCAGAAAAAATCAGAACACACAACCAAAAATCTATTTGTAGAAGTATACTCAATATACCCTATACGAAACCAATCAACATTTTTTGGTTTCAATCTAGTTCTTTTAGGAAGAGGAATTACAATCTTAGTCAAACGCCCCACACTTTGACACATTCATAAGAAGGTCATCTACCGTTCCATAAACCATATGGAGTTTCATCTGATTCTTAAAGGGTACTTTATTCAGGAGGATATACTAGTAAGAGGACTGCCTCCCCCCACAAGGCCGCAGGTAATCCTGAACTAATCAACATGGAAATTATCATCTCCTTAAGGATACGGTTGTTATGTTCAAGGCTTCTAATTGGTTTCCAACTTCAAGTTTTAATACATCTTAAGGCTTCTAAGGCGTCATCCTTATCCTAAGCAAGTATAACAAGATAGTACCTCGTACAATCATCTACGGAAGTTATAACCATCTTTTACCACAGTGGTTTTGGGTTGAACTCATGTCAACTAGCCTAACTGAATTAATTCTAAAGGCTTAGAATTACTCTGAACATTTGTGCTAAAAGATTTTATAGCATATTTTGATTCTTCACAGATTTCCTTTTGTGTTCAAAATCCAAACTAAATTTGGGTACGAAGCCTATGCTAGCCAGTTAAGCATTGACTTAAAGTTTACGGTTCCAAGTCTACCACGTAAAACAATCAATCACACAAAGATATCACAAGAATCAACTACGTTCACATCATCAGTTTTTCCGTTAATCTTATATAGACCCAAAGTCCTATAACTCTTGCTTAAAAAATCACTGCCTAGTTACAACAAGTTTTCCAGATTCAATTAAGATCTTAAATATTTTTCCATCTACAACAGAACAAGATACAAGATTTTCGCATATGCTCGGAACATGAAAACTTCATTCAATGTGAGAACATACAGATATGAGCTTCTGCTCGACCTTTTCCTTTTATGCAACCTCTATTGCATATGAGTTATTCAATAAGAGTTTCTCGACATCCCCTATCCTATGATAGGAGGTCAAGTCTCTTGTTTCACAAACATTCTTGGTGGCTCCAGAGTCCACCTACTGGTCTCTCACATTGGTTATTAAAATAACTTCCGACATCATGCCACCAAACTCGTTCTAGTTTGTTTCAACTAAATTAGCATTAACTTTCTACTTATTAAGGTTTTGTTGTCTACAATTTACTGCCGCGTGGCCAGAAATTTACAAACATAACACTCACCCTTAACTAAAGTAATTCCGGATTCAGGTTTACGAAATATACCTTTATCATGAAGACCATGCTTAGAGTTGCGTTCGATGTTCTCACCTTTGCCATCTTTGGAAGATTTGTTTCCAACCACATGCGGCTATTAGCCATGTCCCTCGGAGATGACACCTTTATTCACAAATCACAATTCCAAATCAGAAAGTAAAATATGAGTTTTGAAGATAACATCAATATATACAAACTTCGTTTGAATCAGCGTTTCAAAAAACTCATGGTTACCCCACAAAAATTAATTTAGTTAACAACAACTTTCTGCTCGTCAGAATTTTTCAGAAACGTTTTTCTGTTTTGTAAAATATCAAAAAAATACTTTTACAACTACACAAATTCTGAAATTTTACGCGGGTAACTATCAGGATGTCTACTACGTTGTGTCAAAAAGGTTCATCGAAATTCCTTCTAGATTAAAAGATAAAATTGAAACTATACAGCTGACCAGAAATTCGTTTTTGTTTTTTCACTCCACAATTAACATCCATGATTCACAAACCAATCAATCGTTTTCGATTATTACAAACGCTAATGTCTTAAGATTGTTGGGTGCAATAATCAAAAACAAAGAAAAATCAAATAAGAAAAAGTTATTGATACTTAGCTCCTTTATAATGGAAGTGATTGCTTTGACGAAACGAACAAGCTCCCCGTATCTCCGCAACAGCAACAAGGCAAAACTTTGGAAAATAGAGTGAGTCACGTGTTCAACACGCTGTCCTTAAGACATTAGCGCCCGGCTACACTCAAGAGTGATGCTATAGCCCTCACAGGACGGATATCTCCAGGATAAAACACCCTAATACACCTACTACTAGCATATGTAGTAGATGCTCAACTTGAGCTTGGCAACTCCGAAAAAACCGTTAAGGTAAATCGCGAATGCTTAAAAACCGCTATAAAATATTTTCCCTTAGGGGTCCCTCTAAAATATAGAGCAACCCCTTTCCCATAGATTTTACAAAAGTAGTGAATTCTTTATATAATTGACAAATACAACTTAAGAAGAAAAACTCCCCGATGTGGGACTAAAAGCTTTATATAATTTCTTAAAACTACTAAAAATTGGAAACTCCACGATGTGGGACTAAAAAGTTTCATTCACAAAATAAAACAATAAATTATAATTTTTTATTAAAACTTTAAAAAATTATTTTTTTATTAATCGTTTTCCAACAAGTGGTACTACGGGGTTCAAGTTGAGCTGGTTCTGAGAAGCAAGTTGGTGGTGCGTTTCAGGTGAATAAGTTTAGACGGACAGAGATGACTTGGCCTCACTAGTCGCTGTAACTGTGCAGCCGATGGGTGACCAAATTGGAACGGACAAGGAATAGAATAATGTGGCCTGAGTTTGCACGGATTTGGGAATTTGGCTGAAGCGTTTGTTGCTGCGACCATTTATGCCGGGGATGATCGAAGTGAGCTTTCGTTGCTGCTATGACCCTAACGAGATTCAGATGGCAGGAGCAGGGTGAAGACACTTAGCCGGGCAAAGTGGGTTGGGGTCTCAAACTCTCAATCGGTGACGCAGTTTAAAAGTTCAGGCATCAGAGTGGTGCTGCTGACTTCGGAAGAGAGTTTGTTAGTGGACTGGGCCTTGGCAGACAAATATTTGATGGGTTTTATTTTGGATTCTTTCGCAATACCTTAGGCAGTAGGTATAAATCAACAAAACGAAGAGAAACAGAGGGAGGCGGTTTTGGGAGACGAAAAGGGAGGCTGCGGATGGGAGCCGACGGCAGCAGCAAAGGTTGTCTAGGGTTTGCAGTTTCATTTTCTCCCTTTTGATTTTGATTAGTTAGAGTTTGATTTGAAAATGTTTATGGCTTTTGAGAAAGCCATGTCTAGCTAGATTCATGTTAGGGTTTAGGTAGAACCAAATTTTGTTATGAAAACTCTACATTTATATGCTTAATAACGAGTTGATTGATTAGTAGTTTTTCTTCATTTGGCTTGGTATTTTATTGTTGATGTGATTTTCTAGATTATTTATGCTTTTGAATTGATATTGCGTGCTTCGGTTAAATCCCTAGACGTGGTATGCAAGGATAGATAGGTAATGCTTTAGAATCACTACTCGTGAAGCGAAGAAACTAGAGCGGAGAAACAATATTTGAAAATGCATGGAATATATTTTTAAAGATTAGTAGAGTTTGCATAATTAATTAGTGGAAACCGAAAATCCTAACAACCTTCTATCATTCTGTTTTTTGTTAAAATTATTTATTGTTTCATTTTGTTTCGAATTTCTGAAAACTCACTAAACATTATATATTTGATTATTTGGTCTTGGTATTAGTTAGAAGTAGTATTTTCACACTCGTGGGAACGACCTGTACTTGCCATTGTTCTACTAGTTAGACATTGTGCACTTGCAGTATTTTATTGTAGGTTTCCCAACCTACCAGTGATGGATATGGAATCACCATATAATATGTTATTAGGAAGATCATGGATACATGCGATAAAAGCTGTGGTATCAACGTTGCATCAATGTATTAAATTCCCCACACCAAATGGAATAGGTGAAATCAGAGGAGATGTTGACAATGCGAAATTATGTTATCAAATTGAAGTACAACATTATGAAGGACAGGCAAAAAGGAAACAATTTCGCAGAAAGTTGGCAAAGGAAGCAAAGAAAGAAGAAGAATTTAGAGTATATATGATAAGGGCAAAAGAATGAAAAGGAATACCCAGCGAAATTTCGGAAGAAGGAGAAGGACCTATGAAAACAATAAAAGAACCAACATCAATGGGAGAACCTAAACCCAGTTACACTGCCGCAGAACCAACTAAAGAAATAAACGTTGGGACTATAGAGGAACCTCTAATATTGAGAATTGGAACCAAAATGGATATGGAAGAAGAAGAAAGAACAGTTAACTTGTCGCGAGAATATAAAGATGTTTTCGCAGGAAGCATGAATGAGATACCGGGAATGGATCCATCAATTGCATGCCACAAGTTGGAGATTAACAAAAATGTGAGACCATTTAAACAGAGAATAAGAAAAATTGCAACAACTTACCATTCCCAAATAGAAGAAGAATTATAGAAAATGCTTGAGGAGGGAATCATAAGAGAAGCTAAATACCCAGAATGGATAGCGAATATGGTCATTGTCCCAGAGAAAAACAAAGGAATCAGGATTTGCATAGATTTCACTAATTTACAGAAAGCTTGCCCCAAAGATAGTTTTCCGTTACCAGATATTCCTAAAATGGTGGAATCCGCAGAGGGAAATGATAGGGTATCATCTTTAGATGGGTACAAAGGGTATAACCAAATCCCTCTCGCTGAAGATGATCAAGAACATACTGCTTTCTTTTCCCCTAGAGGTTTATATTGTTACACAAAAATGCCATTTGGTTTGCGAAACGCGGGAGCGACATACCAAAGAATGGTAGAGAAGGTGTTCGCAAAATGGATACACAAAACATTAGAAGTATACATGGATGACATGTTAGTAAAGAGTAAAGAAGCTAAAGACCATGTACAAGATCTGAGGGAGATTTTTGAACAAATGCGGCAGTATAACATTAAATTGAATCCTGAGAAGTGTACTATTGGAGTTGCATCGGGAAAAAATTTAGGCTACATTGTATCAAAGGAAGGAATACAGGTTGATCCAGAAAAAGTGCAAGTAGTTCGTGACATGCCAACACCAGCAACAATAAAAGATGTACAGAAGTTGAATGGGCTTCTAGCTTCGCTGGGGAGATTCATTTTCCGATCATCAGACAAATGCAAATATTTTTTCGATATACTCAAGAAGGGTGCGAAATTTAAATGGACTGATGAATGTGAAAAAGCTTTTCAAGGAATCAAAGAACATCTTATGAATACAACTATTTTACAAAAAGCATAATCAGGAGAAGAATTATTGATCTATCTTGAAACGACGTCGCATGCATTAAGTGTTGTGTTATTGCGAGTAGACGCAGGAGTGGAGAAAACCATTTATTACATTAGCAAAACTTTTAATACTGCCGAGAAGAATTACTCAAAGATTGAAAAGTTAATCTTAGCATTAGTTTATGCATCATTTAAGCTCCGCATATACTTTCAAGCACACAAGATAAAGGTATTAACAAAAGTACCAATTGAATCAGTGATGAAGAATTCTAAAAGATCAGGAAGAGTGGAGAGATGGAATGCACAAATAGGCCACTTTGATATTAAATATGAAATTTTGTCTTCACCAAAATCACAAGTTGTTGCAGATTTCTTGGCAGAATTTCTTTTAGAAGAAGATGAAGCAGTAGAAGAAATGATGGATGTAGAAGAAGAACATGGAGATCCAAAAGATTTATTAACAGAACCAAATAGATGGGAGATAATGGTAGATGGGTCATCAAATTGTGAAGGAAATGGAGTTGGAATTGTTTTAATTTCGCCAGAAGGAATAAAAATGGCTTTTTCATTCAGATTGTAATTTGCATCCACTAATAATGAAACAGAATATGAAGTTGTGATACATGCCTTAAAATTCGCAGTAGAAATGAAACTAGAAAATGCCAGGATCACTAGTGATTCGCATCTAGTTATTCGCCAAATAAAGGGAGAGTATACTACAGATGAACCATCCTTGAAGAAATACAAGAAGCTGGTTGAAGAATTGTCAGTGAAAATCCCAAAAATAAAATGGAGGCACATTTCAAGAAAGGATAACAGACTCGCAGATGCTTTTACTTTCATCTCAAGCATGATGACAGATCCAACTGCGAGATGCATAAAAATACAAACACTTTTATCACCATCAATCAATAAAGAAGAAGAAGACGTGGACGTGATGATAATAGACAATGAAGAAGAAGAACAAATGAACAATATCGCAGACTGGAGAATGGAACTTCATGCATATTTGGCGAAAGGAGAAACACCAAGAAATAGATTGGAAACACACAACTTAAAAATCCGTGCAACGAATTATGAATTAAGAGATGGGTTGCTATACCGAAAATCCTTTAATGGACCATCACTCAGATGTTTGACACGAGAGGAAGGAGAAAAGGTGCTAAAAATGTTACATAGTGGGGATGCTGGCAATCATAGTGGAGGAAGATCTTTGGCACATAAAGCAAAAATGCAAGGTTATTACTGGACATATATGCATGAAGATGCAAAACAAATATCAAGACGTTGCGAAGATTGTCAGCGGCATGGAAAGAAAATACATGCACCTGGAGCACCATTGTCATCTTCAACCAGTGTGTGGCCTTTTGGAAAGTGGGGCTTAGATATTGTGGGGCCATTTTTACCAGGATCTGGACAAAGAAGATACTTAATAGTCGCAACAGATTATTTCACAAAATGGACAGAAGTGAAGGCAGTACAGCATATTCGCGACAAAGATATCTTTACATTCATATTCGAAAATATCATTTGCAGATTCAGAATTCCTGCACAGTTGGTATCTAATAATGGGAAACAATTTGAAGGACATAATATAGAAATGTTACTTAATGCATTCAAGATAAAATGTGGAAAGTCTACTCCTTTGTATCCACAAGCTAATGGGCAAGTAGAAGCAACAAACAAAATAATTGCAGATATACTAAAGAAGAAATTGGAAGGACATCACTGAGCATGGTGCGAACAAGTACATAATGCAGTATGGGCTTATAATACAACTAGAAGAGAAACTACTGGAATGTCACCTTTTTGTTTAACATACGGAGTTGAAGCGGTGTTACCAACAGAAGTTGTAATTCCGACAACAAAAAGAGAAGCTTGTGAGAAAAATCTTAGTGCGGGTTTGATTTTAAATAAACTTGATGAATTAGAAGAAAGAAGAGAAAAAGCTTTACAATATATGGAGAATTATCAGCAAAGATTAGCCCGAGAATATAATAAACGTGTCAAAATACGCGAATTTCAACCAGGAGATTTAGTTCTGCGAGAAACACCAATATATCAGCGAGAAAATGGTGGAAAATTAGCGAAAAAATGGGATGGACCTTACATCATTAAGGAGATAGTTGGAACAGGAGCTTATAGATTAATGGATCCAGAAGGAAGAGATGTTGGTCATAGATTAGACAGACCATGGAACACGTTGTACTTAAAAAGATATTATCTGTAAGAAGCTTTGAGAAGTTATGGATTATGAAAGAATAATTGCAAGATTACTCATATCAAAACAAGATCATGATGTGCGAATTTTTCGCAGAGATAATCACAGAACAATGACATAAAAGAAAGGGGCAAACCTTTATGGCGTACACCCTAGTTCGCGAATAAAATTTCGCAAGAGGAAAATGTAAGACCTAAAGTACTTCATATTAAGGGGTACCTGTTGCATGGCTCAGGGAAAGGCTACACCGCCACCGGAACCTGAGTCATGGAGATTTGGGGTCAATAAAGCCCATCTGGGAGAGGAACCTTGGATTATCAGCTTAAGCATATGACTTGGGTTGGGCGACTAAGGTAATAAGGACTCTCCCAAGAAATGCAGATCTGATCAAGGCGCCGAGGTACACGGTTGAGTCAAGAGTGCCAGGGACGTTTGAAGCGTACCTTGACATTCTTGACAAGTCTTGGCTTATACTGCACTCGGCCTGAAGAAAACCCCACTTAGGGTGCAGTCTTGTAACCATAAGACCTATAGGTAAAAGGGATAAGAGGTTGCGAAAACAAATGGTTGTTGTTAAGACTGGATGAGAGGAGCTAACCTTGTATGGTAGAAGTACGCCTCCTTGATGGGGCAACCAGGGGGGAGATAACGGCGGCACCCTCCATTAGGGAGATGATAAGTGTCTTAAGACGCAAATGTCATGGGGCTTTTTATTCGCAAGGATATTAAGGCTTGTCATATTTGTGCAACAATCCTGAAGAGGCAATAATACAAAAGAAAAGGATAAGACGAGATCAATGGGTTTTCGCATGAAAGTGCGAAGACGTCTTGCGATTTCGTCGCAAGACGGCAATGTCATGGGGCTTTATTTTCACAAGAATATTTAGGCCTGTCATATTGTCGCAACATTCCTGAAGAGGCTATAATACAGAAGAAAAAGTTAAGGCAAGATCAATGGGTTTTTGCATGAAAGTGCAAGGACATCCTGCGATTTTGTCGCAATGACAAGAGGTGGCATAATAAGACCTTTAATTAGGAAGACAAAATAAGACCATATGATAAAACAAAGTATTTATAATTATTCGTAACAGATTATTTTTTGCACGAAAGATAATGAGAGGAAAGTATGGGAATAAATACACAAGAATCATTATCTTTCTCATCAACAAAATATTAAAAAGAAAAGTTGATTCCAAAGTTGGTTGAAAAATGTAACTTGTAAAAGTGATAAAAATAAGACAGTTCAAGAAGACAAAGCTAGATAAGAAGCTTAAGCTTCAGTATTAATTTCAGTAGCAGGAGATAACAGAAATTCTTTGCCAATATTCTCGCAAGCCTCTCCTTCATTTCGGTTTTGATCTTTGCCTTGACTAGTATCTTGATTATCTCCAGCAACTACTTCTTCAGGAGAAATTTCTTTCTCATTTTGATTAACACCAGCAGATGCTTCTTTAGAAGGAATCTCTTCTTCATCTTCCAAGAAATTATCCTTTGCACCACTTTCGTAATCATAATCACTATCAGCAGGACGAGGAACTTCATCATCATCTACTTCTAAAGGATCAATTGATGTATGAGGAAGAGATTTGGACAATAAAATGTCATTTACAAGGACTTCAGCACGAAGATGAACTTGGCGAAGAAGTGCTCTCTGATGATTCCCATCTTGAATATCCTTAAAATAAGCAAGATAATCAAGTCTTCTTTCTGCTCGGTCGCGAGAACCAGTAAGGGCAAAGACGAGCAATGCATTTTCTTTGCGAATTTTGGCATATTTAGCCTCCAAAACAGAAATGGAAGAATGAAGATTCTTCTCAGACTCTGCGAAAGATATAATACAAAACTTCATTAAGATAAAGAATTCAGAAAGATATGACAAAGAAAAGATAATTAAGGCAGTCAAAATATTATGACTACCTTCCTTTTGCGAAATAAGGTGTTGAACCAAGGACAAACAACTATTCTCCCAACGGTCCATTGCGTCATCAAATTTATCTCCAACTAAACCTTTAAGTCGAGACTGAATATTTTTCTCTTTAGAAATAAGAAAGGCATTTTTCTTCGTAAGAGAAAAATAAGATTCTTCTAATTTGGAATATTGTTCTTTAAGCTGATTCGCCTTTACACTTAAAGATATTCTACCTTGAATGAGAGTATCTCTTTCAGCGATAGATGACTCTGTTACTTCTTTAAGTTCATTTCTCAAAGAGCGAAGAGATTGCTCTTGGTCATCACATACTTTTTGAAGAATACTAAGTTGTTGCGAAGATATCGCCATCTTGTTTAAATAAGTTCTCTTCTCTTGGGATAAGGTTTTATTCTCATCTGATAAAGTTTTCATCCCTAAATTAGCTGTAGTTAAAGAATAAGAAAGACGAGATACTTCATTACTTAATAAATCTTGTCTTTGAACTAATTGGGTATTTTCATTGGTAAGATTATTTATATGATCAAGAGAATATGAATAGAGGTTATCTAATTGGTTATATTGATCCATCAAGATTTCTTTATCAACACGGGCTTCTTCAACAGCGGATTCAAATTGATATCTCTCCATTATTCGTTTCTGGTTTAAAGTTTAACATGTGAAAGAGGGATTTCAAGGATAATTAAATATCGGAAGGATAAAACCATTAAAAAGGCAAATTAAAGACACAGATAAGAAAATCAAACCTCTCAATTCATCATACTTCTTGCGAAGATTGTCACGATCCAGCAAAACATTCTGAAGCTTCTGATTTTCGAGACGAAGAGCATTACATTCTTTTTTCAAAGCTGTCTGAGAAGCAGCTCTGTCAGAACCCAAATGCTTGCTCAGAATTTCGCAAACATTAGACTTGATAGGATCAATAGAAGACTTCTTGGCATCATCCAGAACTTCAGATAAAACTTTGAAGGCAATATATATCCCTTCCACGCTTTCTTTCGAAAGAGGAAGAGACTTAGGTAGAGAACTGGTAGAGATAGAAGGTTGAGAAACATTCCCAATGGGAAGAGAAGATATTTCATTCACAGCAGGATCAACAAGGGGAATTTCAATCATTGAAAGGTCAGCTGGAGAAATGAAGTCTGAGGCAGCTTTTTCGCGAATTGGAGATAAAGGTTTATCTTGCGAAGATGTCGCAGGAGATTTAGAAGAGATGAGTAAGTGGAAGGGAACAGAAGTTAGAACAATTTTAAGGTGGCGAGATTTCTTAAGAGGTTTATTAACATCTTTATCACCCTGCGAATTACAATCCAGATAAGAAACAGAGGCAACAATATTGTATTAGAAAAAGACAGTGTTTCTTACTACCTTCTCATTCACAGACTTTCTTTTATGCGCAACAACCTTATGGTGCGATTTGGGAATGTTAGGGTTCTGAACTGTAAATCTAGTGTTGGAGGCGCTTTTGCTGAAATAACAAGAGTATGGGAATCACATAAACAACATCAAATAAGGCAATAAACAAGATCAATTTCAGCAAAACTCATAAAGAAGAAAAAAGAAAACTAACCGTGATGAATTAATGGAAGACAATACCAGGGAGATTTTTTCGAAGAAAATTACGAACTATGAAGATCTGCAGAAGAAATAGTATGAAGATGAAGAAGAACTTAAAAAGATTGAAGAAGAAAGAAGAAAAGTTGCAATAATGGAATTTGCGCAGAGAAAACAAAAAGAAGGGAAAAGAGAGTGAGAAGGAATATATAGAGGGAATTTCTCCTCGAGAAAATAAACACGATTAATACGGAAAGATATAAGAGGTTAAAAAGCAACGGTTACAAAAGACGGGTCGAGAAATAAATGGAAGAAAGAATACGTGTGATAAATGCAGAATATGAAGAGGAGAACAGCTGCGACATTTCTCACATCATTCTCTACTTCGCAGAAAAGATATGAGAAGAGGAAAGATGTAGGATCAGAATCTCGCAATGACAATGTTTCAGCGAAATTATCAATGACACAGCACAACAGCGTCGCAGAACAATTTCAGAAATGATAAAATAAATGACGTCAGCTAAGATCACGAGAAAGATATGATAGTCCTGCGAAAATTAGAGAGTTTGCGAAGTTAATATTTGTAAGGTTGTGAAAATGTCGCAGACCATACCCGAAAATAAAGGACAGATTAGCTGTCATCCACTATGTATTTCCTTATAAATAGTCGTTCGAGTTGTAAAGAGAGGGAGAGATCTTTTTTGAGTAAGAAACAAGTAAATAGGAGAGAGAAAGTCTAGAACAGAGATCATTCTTGATTTCTTTATCTTTTCTTGTAAGAACATTCAAAGATTGATCAATAAAATTAAGAGTATAACCTAAAAATGAATTGATTAATAATGAAATTATATGAGGGGTGTAGTGTAGGATTTCCTGCAACTACACTCTTTTGTGAGTTAAATAAGTACTAGTAAATGAGCTGGTTCAGGAATAAATGAGTTGTTGCAATACTTAGCTCCTTCATCTTTCGTAGAGAGAAAATGAGGTGGCCAGGAATAAAATACACCCAATATATGTAATTAGTGGATAAGACTAGATAAAAGAGTAAGTTTACATTTTCTGGAAAATTGATTTATTTAAGGTTGAAATGCTTTCTTGGTTATAATTTCATTTGTTTGTTAAGTATATTAGTTAGTCTATACGGTTTATGTGCATTCAATTTAGTATAGTCTATATGGTTTATATGTCATGAAGGCAAGCTTCTAAAAATCTTCTTGATTGTGCTATTTTGTATGTTGAGTCATTATGACGTGACCCTGATTCATATCAAATTATTTGAAATATATCTCAGGATTTCAAGACGAGATGGGAACAAAAGGAGTTTGAAAGGTATTTCTTACGTGTTGATGCGATGCAGAAGACTATTGGAAGTGTGAGTCTAATTGAATTCCAGTTTCATGTTATATTACAAGTTCGGTTCATATTAGCCCATTTGTGTTCGTCTCTTAGCTGGTTTCATATTACCAACTGTAAATGATAATACTGCAAGAGTTTGTAATGATTATGGAAATCAGATCTTTGTTTTATGTGTTGTATGTAAATGGATACCCAAGTAGCCTCAGGAGCAGCAAACATATCTTCTCTGTATTCGGTGGTGTTAAAATGTGTCAAACTGGTATCATTGAAACAAGTAGGGAGTTACTTTGAAAAGAGTGTGCATTATAGAGAAAAACATATGTCAGGACTAAAGTAGCAATTTAGAATTACAATTTCTCTTTTGCTGTTATTTACAAATGGTAGTCCTTCTGAAAACAATCAATCTTCTTTCTTGAAGTACAATATTTTGTATACAAGCTGTTATAAATCCTTTACTGCTTCACAGTACCTTAGTGGCTCTATGCTTTATCAATACTTGGTATCTAGAAACACCAGACAGTGTGTTATACACTGTGAAGGGAACATTGTGAAGGGTTTCATTTTAGTTGGGAGGGATAAGTATAGATAAACCTTGTCACCTGGGATTACTTAATGGTAGG
Organism: Papaver somniferum; assembly: GCF_003573695.1. NCBI lineage: Eukaryota > Viridiplantae > Streptophyta > Magnoliopsida > Ranunculales > Papaveraceae > Papaver > Papaver somniferum. The sequence continues at coordinate 145,898,180 of NC_039367.1, read as the reverse complement.
GAAGGTACAAGATGTTAGGATGAGCATTTTTGAACTTGTGTACAAATATTTTTTCCGCCCATGTTCATATGAACGAAAACAAACATACTAGTCCTTGGATGCAGCAGTCTAAATGTTTTAGTCTTGGTTGTTCATCCTTAAATACTAATGTATTAGTTTTAGAATAGAGTTCCTAAATGTCAGCATGCCTTGTTATCATGTCTGCTTCTTTGTTTCCTTCTCATGGTTTTAACTTTAATTGAGGTTCCTGCTTGGTGTGCATCTTAGAGAATTGGCAATGCTGCTGCTCAATTCCTGACTGGAACATAGAATTCTTTGTATGATGAATTTTTCTTTTCATAAGATTGGTCTTCGGATTTGTCCTTGTTGGATATTTTATTTTTCATGTTTTGCACTGCCGGTTTTAATTGTTTGGAGTGTGTTCCATTTTCTAATTACAGGTGAAGATATGGGAAAAGCTTATGTATGCCTTTTGTACTGAAAGATGGATCTTGAATTAATCTACAAAGTCTAAATCCAGTGCTACGAAGACACCAAGCTGATGAAGTTCTTCCCTGAAATTGTTCGAAACCTCTGTGACCAGGACGTGCTTGCAGAAGATACAATTATTTGTTGGTTCTGCTAAGGATTAAACCCCAAGGGAAGGTAAGCAGTTGAGATATCACTTGCTAGATAAATCATAAACTTTGTTAAACTGTTTGAATCTGGCTATGCGTGCAAAACTCACAAGCTTTGTTTAAACTGCTTGCATCCTTAGCCACTTCATTGTTTTCAATGTCATTGATTAGGTTTCTGTTCTTGCAGACAAAGATTTGTGAAAGCTCTGGAACTCAATGGTTAACTGGCTGGAGGAGGCAGGAGATGGTGCTGATAATGGATGTTACTATTCAAGCCTGAAGGTGGTAGTGCTACAGAGAACAGATTACACTGGTCAGAACTACAGATTACACTGGTCAGAACTACAGATTACACTGGTCAGAACTACAGATTTTAATTCTTTGTGTAATTTGAAACCAATGAATCAATGAATGTTAAATTGATTGATTATTTGTGTGCAAGTTTAATTTGACCCTCATTTTTATTTGATTTGAAATTTGGTTTTCATTTGATTCTCATTTGAGTTTCATTTCAGATTTAGTCAGGCCAGACAGCCAATCTGGATTTATTTTTTTTATATTAAGATTTATATCTATGACTGATTGAAGACAGTCATAAAATTTTGACCGTTAAACTCGGTCGTTGATATAAGATTTTCAACGACCCCAAGAGGCATGTCAAAGTTGAAAAAGACGCCCAAACACCGACCCTTTCTTCGACCGACAAAGCAAGTCATAGATACGAGTTAAATGACTTTCTTTGTCGGTAGCGAAACTACTGATTTCCGCTAGTGCTAGCTACATCTGTAACTATATTTATCTCATATCCAATCTCAATTCAATACCCCACCAACCTCAACAGCATCATTGTTCATTTCTATAAAATATAACCACCTACACAGGCAATCCCTTCTACTACAAACCCATTACTTAACCTCATAAACTTCTCACATATCTTGTTGCTGGAAAAACCACTATCACCAATCTATAATACTGACTCAATTCAGTTTTACTCTTTTCTTTCCTTCTAGCTTCCACTGCACAGTTCAACAACACCCACAATTCTCTGTTCTTCAAGTTTAACATCATCAAAACACACAACAATGTCATAAGCATCTTTCCTTAACTCAACACAACCCCATTCCTCTATCAAACAACCTTAATTTACATTACCAAATAAATCCACAGAAACCCTAATTATGACTCTTGATTTCACAATTAAACCAAAACTGGAACTCCATATAATTCATCTAATTTCAATTTAACAAACCCATGAAGCACTTAATCAATTTGAATTCACTTAACGTAATTAATCAAAAGAAAACAATTCTAAGAACTCTAATTTACCTCTTTCTCCAATTTTATGAACTGAACCAACTGCCGAATCAGCACCAACACCAACACCATCATCTTCTCTTGATTCTAATTCTCTTAATCATCCAAACCCATCTTTTATCTCCTCTGATTTCTCTACTGCTTCAACAAAAGCCTAATTCTTAATTCGTCAAATAACTGCTCTTCTTGTTTAATTCAATTCGTTAATCTTCAACGTTGTGCTTTGCTTGCCAGTCAGTTTTGCGTATCACTTCCTTTCTTTCCTTCCCCAGCGCAGATGAAAGAGCCAACATGGCGTTCAATGCCCTAACTCCTGATTCAATTCTCAAACAACTCTACCACTTCAATCGATCTACAAACTCTAATTCTTAATTTGGGGAAGAACATAACACAACCCTAATTCTCATATAATCTCCAAAACAACTTCAAAACTTTAATTAAACTTCAACCCTTCTCTGAATCGACTGAACCCACTCATTATTTCTTCTTATTCATCACTAATCGTAATTCCAGTTCATAACCGAAACCCTAACTTAATCTTCTCTAAATCATCTCTTCTCTCGAGTATGAATCATCTTAAGATAACTTCTCCATCACCATCAATTATCCCATGACACTCTCCATCTTATACTGATAACAAAGCCTCTCTTTTGATCTCTCAAAATTGCCGGAAAAGAAGAACATGAGAAGAAAGAAAAGAAGAAGAAGAACGAGAAAGAAAGAGAAAGAAGAAGACCGAATGAGATTATCTGCTCGAATGGATCTGATAAGGCAAGGACAAATGATAAAGACATCCAACAAAATGATATGGGCATCCAGGTCGATGCAAACTATGTAAAGACTATTTTGCCCTTCATATGTAACTGATAACTACTTCTTCGTCTGTCATTTGAATGACACCTTCGATAGTCCATTCCACGTAACTAGTTTCGTATTTAGATCTTTGTTAGATTAATTTATATTAATTAATGTTCGCGTTAAACTAATTGAGTCATTAGTGGTTAAAACGTCTTTTGATCGTATGTTGACAGGTCTAATAACGTTGACGAGCTTTAGGGTCCTTACATGCGTCACGGGTAAAGATGAAAATGGTTAAAGCAAAAGCTCACCAACACATATTTCGAGAAAAAGATACGCGAGTAAACTCGGCCCGAAATAGCAAATGTGTATATATGAAAACTATCATACTTATGCGACTTTGTCTCAAGAGTAAGAGATAGAATAGACTTTTGAGTGACAGATAAGTTCAAGTCTCCACATAACAATTTGTCGGATGAAGTTCCACTTATTCCTCGAGTATTTCTTCGTCTTCGTAAGATGATTGCCATGGAGTCTTGAGCTCAACTACACTTAATTATCCTAGACCGAGACTTAGTCATAAGTAAACTAGAAATCAAGACGTATAGTTTTGATTACTAATATTTACAAACATGCTTGATATAGCAACGCATGCGAGTTAGACCAAGCAATGTTGCTATATCAAGCAATGCTCTAACAAAAACTGCTACTCCTCCTTCAAGACCTCATCGTGTTGGTGAAAAACTCTTGACTGCAACAAATCGAGGGGAATTTGTTGATCCGGGGACTCTCAAGATCCGTGTACGGAATGATTCTTAACCACCATCGGAACCAAGTGATTGAGATGAAACTCCAGATGAACACCAATCAATTCGATCTGGTAGAAGAGGTGATGATGATGATGTTGATGAAAGAACTCCGGCTGCTGGAGGAGGTAACAATGATGATTATGATGATGGTGATCAGGACATGCTACTTGTTGGAGGAGGTAATGATTACCATATGCCTCCCCCTCACTTGATGGTTATACTGAAACCAGGTGATCCTCCAAAGGGGACTCCAGAAGATGGTGGAAATGTTCTTTTTGGATACAAAGACTCATGGGCATGTCAAATCCATAATACTATCGTAAGTAATCTCAATCCGTCTTTGTTTTTATTTAAGTGTATTTATCTTAAATTTGCGTCAAGTGTTTGTATTTCTTTTCATATTTTTTTTTGGTATTTAGGATCACAAGCATGCCATCCGTCTCATGAGGCACCAAGCTTCATGTTTAGTGACTAAGAATTGAGATCTTGAGGATGAATGTGACGAGGTGAAAGTGATTGTCAAGAACTCCGGGTTGTGGCCTGCGGTAGAGAGTTCGAATATTGAACATGATAGAGTTGCCGTATCTGCATTCTGTGAGAGGTTCTACGGAGAGACTGATACAACGTTATTCCCATTCAGTGAGATGGTGATAACTCCCAATGATGCTCATCAAACTCTAGGCCTCTAGGTTGAGGGAAAAGCAATCAGTGAGGGCTTCGATAATAAAATTTCTTGGGAGGATATTTACAAATTGAGCAAGAAATTATTTGGTTGGAATCAGATTGAGACGGAGTCTATGCTTGTGATGAAGGATGGTCATCTAAGCTAGAAGTTTAATCTGAAGAAGTTGAGGGACACATTATCTGGGACCAAGAAAATCTTTGATAAGGAAGGAAGGGTGAAGTCGGTGCGAATCAATGCTACCACGTCAGCTTATTTGCTATACATCCTGTGCAAATGTATCTTCCCTGACAGTTCCGGAAGCTTGGTCGACGTCAGATAACTATTGGATACCTTAGATAATGTGACAATTGATTTATGTCCAAGAAGAACCTCATTTCGATGCTGAGCCGTTGTTTAATTTGTTAAGGGATGACTGCACTACGTCCCAAAAAACTATTAATGTCGCTTATGCTCCACCTCCAGTTCTAGAAAATTGGAACAAAAGACGTGGTTGTAAAGTCGATACCAGTCTTTTGGACGAGGTAACCGAAGGTCATGAAGCTAATGAGAAATACATGATGTGGTACTTGGGTTAGGCTCGTCCTACTGTGATTAGGGAAATGACTGCTGAAGAATTGGCTCGTAAGAGGAAGATGGCATCGAAAGACCTAGCAACAAGTCTTAACTTCTTTGTACGTATTTTAGAGTTGCTCTTACTGTTTTACGATTACATTACAAAATCATTCTATTAATTGTTTGTTGTTTAATTGAAAATATAAGGAGCATTTGAAGAGCCTTGTGAGGGTGATGTGTTGCGCGAGAGAAAGATGAGAGCCTTTGTCGATTGAAGAGCAAAGCAAGCACGTTGACTATGCTAGCAATGTTGACAATGAGGATGCCTATGAATTATTCAAGCAAGCTGATGCTGAAGTAAAGAGGGAAGAAAAAGCAAGGAGGGAAGCACAAGCCAAGATGAATGCTGACAATAAGAGGGGTCGTTCCCGTGGTGGTGAAGGTAGTAGTAGTGGTGGTGCTCCTAAACGGGGCCATGGTCGTGGTCGTGGTGGTGAATGAATGCATTACTAGTTTATTTCTTTATGTTGTGGTAGAAAAATGTTAAGGTTAACAGTTGGACCAATGTTTTTTTTAAAGGTTTATGGGACATGTTTCCGTATTTTGGACAAAAAATGCTGGATTTCTAGTTGTTGAATGAACGGTTTGTTTAGCTATGTAAAGTTTCAATACCGCCGGCATGCTTTTTTTAAGTTTACATTGCCGACTACACCAGGGCCGGCATGGTTATGAAATGTCAGACTGTCGGCCCTGACAACAAAAATTATTTCCATACTAGGGTCGGCAAGGTAAGCAGATTAATACATAGCCGGCTGTTTTACAACCGGCAAGGTATTATGTTATCGACCCTGTTGCAGAAATTACCTTCTCATGTTGCCTAAAATCATTATAACGTCGGCATGGCTATAAAATATTACCTCGCCGACTATATAATAGCCGGCACGCTAGTGACCAAATACCACTCTGACGGTTAAACAGAAGAAAATGAACTCCTGATGCCTAAAATCATAATAAGGTCGGCATGGTTATAAAGTATTACCTAGCCGACTATACAGTAGCTGGCACGCTAATGACCAAATACCATTCCGACGGTTAAACAGAATAAAATGAACTCCTGATGCCTAAAATCATAATAAGGTCGGAAGGGTAAGAAAATAAAGACCCTTCCGGCCAAGGTTAGTCGGCATGTTGGGAATCAAAATCCGCGTCGTCGAATTCAAAATTCAATTTTTTTGCAAGTACAATTTCATTGATTGACTTGTACTTAGGCACTATAACGGCCAAATTTGGGCACCATCCTATAAATACACTACTTCTCTCTACAAAAAAACACACAACTATTTGCATACACTCTCCAAAGCTCATATCATCATACACTCCATCTAACTTACCCAATAGCTCTCTACATACAACAATGACTTCATTTGATTCAAATGAAAATTTGGCAATCACCAAAGCTTGGTACGCGGAAACTCGAGTTAGACATCAGTCCTCCGTAAGGGTGGATGCCGTAAATTTTTGGGCTAGGGTATACAACAAACTTAGGCAAGAGTTTGGGAATCCTAATGGAAGAAGTGTTCAACAAGTCCATGATAGGCACCTAGTCATCGAAAATGCGATACTTGCTTATTTAGCTCTCCAACCCCGGATTTTCAATGCTACCAACTTCAACTTGTCTATTGAACAATTTGTAAGTGTTTTTGTGGTTTATTTTACGTGATCCATGTTGTTTGATCTTCCTACTAAACACCACTAACAAATTAAGCTTGTGTTTTGTTTTCGTAGCATGAAGCCGTGAAAGCGTGCTACTTGGAGGAAATGGGGGAAGCATTCGCATTCGATGCAAGTTATGAATTCATGGCCTCCAAAACCCGGATTATGCCCCGGACTTCATGCAGGCCGGAGATGAATGACATTCCTCCAACGAAGATTGATGGTTTTAGTGTAGGTTTTGTAGGTAGATGTCTATGTAAACCCTCACGAGACTATAACTCTTCCACTAGGGTCGCCTAGGAGTTAGGTTTTATGTTTCAATCGATGTAGTAACCAAAATTGCATGAATAAAGTGTATTATGTTTTCTGTTGGGTATAACTACAGGTCGGCAAGGTTACATTGCCGACTTTTCAACAACCGACAATATTAGAAATCATTAGCATGCCGACAACCGACAGTGTTAGAAATTATGTGCATGCCGACTATATGATAGCCGGCTTGGTAGAAAATATTTACATGCCGACCGTAAGATTGCTGGCCCAAGATAGTCGACATATTCTTCATTCAAAGATCCTTCCGGCCTAAAAAATGTCGGTGTCTTCTGCATCCGCGGACCATGCCCGCTATATTTAGTCGGCATCTTATTCAAACCTCAACCATGCTGGTGAAACTTAGTCGACACCTTATCCAAACCTGGACCTTGCCGACCTTTCACATTTTCAAAACCAAAATTTTTGATCGAAATCAAACTCATAAGATAGATAAAAGGTTTAATCTATTGAATTCTTATTTTCAAAATTTTAATCTAAACTCAATTAATTAACCTAATCAGAATTTTTAATGTTAATTAAACAAGGACATACTAGCCATTTAGAAAATACAAGGTTAAGGAATGACTTCTTTTACTTCAAAATATCTTGGGTTTTGTCTCATTAAGTATACCTCAATTAATCCGATACCCCAATCACGTGAGGATTAAAATCTTGGATCAAGATTTCTAGGAGACTTAAAACATGAAAGGCATCCCTTATCACACTGCTGTAAAATCTACTCCCAAGATTTTTCACTTACGTGGTCAGTATAAGGCTAACCCCTACGGGCTAGATTGGACTGCTACATTGGCCAAAAAGTGTTACAAATCAAGAAAAAAGTGTGGGAAAAAAGTTAACACTGATAGTTGATAGTTCTCTCTCCTAACAAGTGCTGGCATTCCAACTATCAGCGAGATTGAAATGCTGAACCGTTCAGCGCTCAAAAAGTGATCCCGATGCTGATTCATTCAGCGCGGAATGATTTTGAAGTAAATATTTCCGATGGAAACATACCACCTCATGACACGTGTATGTTGGGGTCCGACCAAGAGTAAGTGGGTTTGTCCTTCTATGCATGTATCGGTAGTCTTTCTTTGCTTTTAATTATTTTAACATTTTTTTAATCTAAAGTAGTGGAGTATACTCAACTACACGAAAGTACAGGCCTTTTTTTTAATGTTTGAGACGCTGTTTCATTCAGCGTTAGAAGAAAATATGAATGGACGATGTTCCGTTCAGCGATCTAACTGCTAGATTAGTAACGCCATAAGACTTAGGAGGTTGCCCTATCTGACATGGATGGCCAATTTAGCAGCTAGATATCTAGCCCATAGGACTAAGCCTAATCCATACACGACTGGCTATGGGGAAATGCTCTCTTCGATGGGTCACTTCAAAACTGTCACAGGGCTGTTCATGGTCGGTTTTGGTTCGGTTTCTAGCCAAACCAAAACCGAAACCAATACTATTGGTTTTTAAAAATCTAAACCAAACCAATCCATTAACCATTGGTTCGGTTTCCAAATGGTTCCAGTTGGTTTCGGTTTGTCCCAGTGGTTTTTGGTTAACCAATAATTATGTAAAACCAAAAAAAAAAGAAAACACAAATTTACAGAAATAAAAATCATAGTTACCGATAGTACTGGTTTACACAAATTTACAAGACAAAAAAAAATCAAGAATAGTTAAAGCTTACTCCAATTCTAGAGATCAAAAGAAGATATATAATATATCTTAATTTAGTTATTGACAAATAAAAAAGAAGGAAGACGGGAAGAAAAAAGTCGAGTAGCAGCGGCTGTAGTTGGGGGTGGAGAAGAGAGGCGACTGAGAGAAGGAGAAAGAGAAAGAGGGAGAGTATCATAATGAAATATTAGATTTAAGGTTTCTATTTATCCTCTAAATCAATGGGTAGAATCTAATACTTGTAAATCAACGGTAGAAATTAAGTTTAAAAATTAATCGGTTTTCCAATGATTTTTGGTTCGGTTTTAGAGGTCAAACCAAACCAAAACCAACACTATCGGTTTTCCACTTTCTACACCGTAACCAATCCATTAAGAAATGGTTCGGTTTGATTTCTTTCTAATTAGTCTGGTTTGGTCCGGTTCCAACGGAAAACCGAAACCATGTTCAGCGTAGCAGAGGGTACACTAGCACTACTATCAGAGATGGGGAACTGTGTAGAGGAAGCTTTGCCTTGCCGAGAGCTAGGGGTTGACCACTAGTAATAGCCCCTAATTTGGTGTAGGGCAATTCTGTTTCTTATACCACTCGGAACCAAGAAGAACCATTTCATTTCTCGATAAGTCTGCTCCTGCTCGACCTCGAAACCCTAGTTCTTTTCATACTTCGATTTACAGTTTCTTCTGCAATTAAATCTCTGAGATCGCTTCTCGTCGGCAACAATTTCAATGGGGAACTTCAATATGCTCCCAAAAGAGATCATGTTAGAAATCTTCTCCCGCGCACCAGCTGAATCTGTTATTGAGTGCAAATCGGTATCAAAATCATGGAGAAATCTGCTTCAACGTCCATCCTTCCCACAGATGCACCTGAATCATCTCAATGATCCTGATGCTGCTCATGATTCGGGTAATTTGAGTTTGATATTCTATACGAAATGGTTATTAGGTAAAGAACCGTTTTATTATACCGAGTACGATGAGAATTTAAACCGTTTTACTAGAACAACAAGGATCAATGTAACACCTCCATTTGAGTATTATGATATCCTTAATTCATGTAATGGTTTAGTTTGTTTCAGTGCATACCTTGGAAATTGTCACAATATGCAACCGGCTTATATCTGTAATCCCATCACAAGAGAGTATACTGTGATTCCAAAATTTGAAGGAAAAGACTTCTTGGCTGGATTTGGTTACAGTCCTTCAACCAATGAGTACAAGGTTGTTAGAATCAGTAGAGACAAGGGAGACCCAAATTATGGAATTGTTCAGTTATACACTCTTGGCAGTTCATTGGATGGAGAAATGGTAGAAAGATGGACTACGATCTCATATGTTTTGTTCAACTTGGTGTGTCTGCAAATGGAGCTATTCATTGGATGGGCCACAAAGATACCATTGTTGCCTTCGATTTGGTCGATGAAAAGTTTAGAGAACTTCCATTGCCACCTTGGTGGCCAGATGCTATGTTTGGAGTACATGTTGTGAGCAATTTTGTATGTGTATCTTATCACTATCCTGATTCCGAAGGTTCCGAGCCTTTTGACTTATGGGTTTTAAAGAGGAACGAAAGTAATCTTCATGAGATTTGGCGTAACGAGTTTAGTAATTGCTATGGCAGGCCAATCAGCTTTACAAAGAGTGGCGGGGTTTTAAGCTATGATCTTCGTGATAAAAATGTGTATAGGTATGCTCCAAAAGCTTCTTCTTCCAGAATGCTTGTGAATTCCGATAAGAAGTTTACTGTTGGAGTCCCTCACAAGAACACCTTAGTGTCACTGAAACCATTGGAAGAAGAAAATACGAAACTATTGAATTCAGGTGAAAGAGCAAGATATAGCTGGGGCCCTAGGGAACAAGAAGCAGCAACCATTAGCCAACGGAACAGAAGAAAGAAAAAGATCTCTTAATAATGAATATATAAACTGGTATGTTCCATTCTGATCTTTTAGCTCTTACAGGAATTGGAGAACAATGAATCTTTTCTGAACTTAACTTAATTGACAATTTGTTTTACTGTTAGCTTTTAATTGAGATAAATTGCGATGCTAGTTACAGCTATCTTGTTTAAGAAAATAATATTGACGTATATGAAGAAAAAACATGCAAACTGACTGGTTTCTCAATGGTTCCTACTTGTTAGCATAAGTGAATGACATAAGATAAGAATAACAAACACTAGTAGGCAGAAGGGGGTGATGCTCTTTTGAGAAAGACAGTAGATTCTTGGAGATAAGCGTATTCCGTTAACATGTTTGATTTCTATACTACTGCTGAGTTTAGCTGTTGGTCTTAGGTTAGCTTTTTTGGTATTCAAGGCTAGGTACCTCACACTCTGCCTGCATAAGGATCTATGATAGAATTACTTTGTCAGGGAGTTCTTTGGCTATCTCTTTTGATTGGACAAGTTCACCCATACTTATTGAATCTTCACATATTTATTTCCATGCTTTTATCAATTTATATGCTGCAATATGAGAATCTAACATTCAACAATTTCTTTAATAATTCATCAGATTGTATGTGTACTGCTTTAGGCTTATTTGTGCTTCGTGTGGTCGTGATTATTCTGACAAGCTTATTTTTTGCAATAGTGTTGTTCAAATAATCCATTAACCTGAAAACTCATAAGACTCCATGACCTGCCTTGCATGACTCTATACTTCAGGTCTCTAGGCTATTCATATCCAATGCAGGACCAATAGCAGCTCAAACGGGACCTAGCATTCCAATGTCAATGATTGTCTCCACTTCCTTTTGAGTCTCATAAGTACCTTGCACACCACTTTGGTAGTTGTCACCCAGTTGAGTCTTGCCCATTTATAACCCTTGTTGGGCCAAGCATTCTTAACTCACACCATATGTGTTTATGTTACTTTTACATGTTTTTGTATCCGTGAACAGAACGCATTTTGTATCCGTGAACAAAACGCATTGGAGGATTTAGTGCAAACTTCGCTTATGCAAACAGAACTGGATGAGTAGATCCAGGATTTTTTTCCAAACAGCAGCATCCATATTTGTATTGTAGAATATTTGGTTCCAAAATATGCTAGGCTACTAAGTTTATCCAAGTACTTCTCTGTAATCAATTATATACATTCCCTCATTGTTTCCAAAATGTTGTTGGCTTTGTTGTTTATGATCTTGCACTTGTGTCAGAGGATTGGTCTGTTCGACCTTATTATGTAACAATATAGCGTTCAGTCATTTCTATGATAATGTACTTGTACTACCTCTATATTTATAATCGACATATTGTTTTAAATGTTATGCTGAATGCACCATTTTCTCCTTGTCCAAGTTTCAATTATATCCCAATATTCTTCCCATGTTTCTCTGTGTTTATTCTGTGGTGTGTTATGTGTGTTGATTCACTATTTGTTATCACTTATGTATGTCTTGAATACTTCCCTAGCTAAATGTTAATATTGCTTTTGTTTCAATTTCAATTCCGGAGCTTAATGCCTTGCGTCTATCATCTTTGTCAATTTTGCAGGTTGCAGAGTTGGTATTTACTTCTTAGGGTCGGCATGTCTGGTGTAAGAGAAAAGTAATGGAGAAACAACTAGGTCTCGCAGCCAATTTAATCTGGATGAAATCGTTAATGATTTGTTGCAAACAAGTAAACAATCGGAATTAAAAACGGGCAGTGTCGCCCAGTCGAGAGGGGTATCATGATGTCTCAAGGTTAACATTTTATCTTTTTATTTTTCCTCTTAATTTAAAACTTGGTTTTGCTTATACTCTTCCAGTGTTGGGATTTTGGCTTGAAAATTTAAGTCTTGACTTGCTTTGTGTGTTGACCAGTTAGCATTGTGCAATTTTTCATGGTTAATTTAAATGAGGTTGAATGTTACAGGCTTACAGATGGGGAAAAAAAGAAAAGAAATACAAACTCACAGGTGAGGAGTGAGAAAAGTAATGAACTTCTGTAACTAGGACTCTGGGCCAATCTTGCAAGACCAAGCCCTTCTTAAACTCTGGTCAGGATATGGAGTGAGTCTGTCACTGAGATGAAATATAAGATGTGTAGCAGTGTAGGGGGGGGTGTCTGTGGTCATCCCCCCACTTGCCACATAAAAGGTATGGCTGCTAAAATATTTTAGATCTTGATTTAAGATTACACCTAATCTTGATTCAAGATTACACCTAATCTGATTATAGTCCCACTTTAGGATTGTTTTTTCGGTTAAAAGCACTTTGTAACAAAATTATATCCAAATTTTACCAAACATTTTGTTTGGTAAATTTTTGTCAAAGTCATTTTAGGCATGCTTAGAGCCTCAACACTAGCTAAAAGCTGAATAGGCAGACGTTATGGACACAAGTAATTCGATTCTATATTTTAAACTAATCATTTTATTACTAAGAAGGCAAATTTTACCCTAAAATACTGCTAAAATAATAAATAATAATTATAATAATATCTTTATTAAAGCAAACATAATTGTAAAATTATTTATTAAATAATAAAAATAATTACAAAACAAACAAAATAGGTATCACTAATTTTAAAATTTAAATTAAAATTTAAAATATAATTTATTGTAATTACAGTGTATTTAAAGCTAATTTTTAGAATATGTCTATTGTCGTCATTAACTACATTACCAACTCTTTAAAATACCAGTTTACCAAACATAATTTAGAGTTTGTTAATTTCACATTACTTTTTAAATTAGAGTTGTCACACGTCATGTCGCTTTATTTTCACATCAACACACACCACATCACAACATAATAGCACTTCTCTAAAACTCATAGTAATACCGAACTACCCTAATAACATAAAATTCAGTAAAGAACGCATTAAGACAATATAAATACTACATCAGATCATTTTAGAATTATGATATGTAATTAAGAACTAACTAGTTATCTTGTGGAACTTCCTCATCAAAACCAATTCCTGGTGTACCATCTATTCCCGACCTTGGTTACCATTCTTCTCACTTCCTTGCTTCATTTCCTAAAATTCTAACATTAACTGAAATCAGTGGCGAAGGCAGTTAAAAGCAACGATGTGCAGTTGCACACCCGGCTAAACCAGATCTCAACCCTAAATTTGTCTTAATTTTCTGAGATTTTGGAACCCTAAGCCTATTTTTGTTATCTTGCACCCCTAAAAAATATTTTGCTTCTCCTTAGTAGAGTTTCTGACTCCGCCACTGACTTCAATAATTTGTTTAGTGGTTCGGTTATGGACATACGGAACTGCTACACATCCCGCAGGTTATCCCAACAAAAAGAGTAAGGTAGGACCCTTCCCAATTCAATGGTTTATTATGGACGGAATTTGTGTAGATCGCACCCTAGTGACCCCGCTCTCTGTCGAGATAACCCACGGGATACAACCCGCTTGGTGTAAAACATTTTCGATGGAGATGTTTGAAAAGGCGGGGGTCTAACAACCTCACCCAATATTTCGATTAGCAATCTGTATGGACAACCTCCAATATACTTTTATGAGAATCAACTAGACAGTTAGACTCGATCAATAGAAAAGTATATCAAAGAGTTCTTATATCTCTATCTCTTGATTTAAATCTTACTCAAGCAATCTGCGAGTCTCGATTAAATACAAGAGAGATAAACTTGGACGGTACCAAAGACCAATGTCCAAGGATCAATCAATTTCCAATCAACAACCAAAGGTTGGATTTCACTATTGATCGATACAACGCACAACCTGTGATATTTCAATTATATAACAAAATATAATGCGGAATAGAATTACACAGACACCAGAAGTTTTGTTAACGAGGAAACCGCAAGTGCAGAAAAACCCCGGGACCTAGTCCAGATTGAACGCCACACTATATTACTACAAACTAACTTCGGTCTGGAATGTAGTTGAACCCTAATCAATCTCACACTGATTCAAGGTACAGTTGCGCTCCTTACGTCTCTGATCCCAGCAGGATACTACACACTTGATTCCCTTAGATGATCTCACCCACAACCAAGAGTTGCTACGACCCAAAGTCGAATACTTTAATAAACAAATCTGTATCACACAGAAAAGTCTACAAAGATAGATAAATTTGTCTCCCACACTTGCCACATAAAAGGTATGGCTGCTAAAATATTTTAGATCTTGATTTAAGATTACACCTAATCTTGATTCAAGATTACACCTAATCTGATTATAGTCCCACTTTAGGATTGTTTTTCGGTTAAAAGCACTTTGTAACAAAATTATATCCAAATTTTACCAAACATTTTGTTTGGTAAATTTTTGTCAAAGTCATTTTAGGCATGCTTAGAGCCTCAACACTAGCTAAAAGCTGAATAGGCAGACGTTATGGATACAAGTAATTTAATCATTTTATTACTAAGAAGGCAAATTTTACCCTAAAATACTGCTAAAATAATAAATAATAATTATAATAATATCTTTATTAAAGCAAACATAATTGTAAAATTATTTATTAAATAATAAAAATAATTATAAAACAAACAAAATAGGTATCACTAATTTTAAAATTTAAATTAAAATTTAAAATATAATTTATTGTAATTACAGTGTATTTAAAGCTAATTTTTAGAATATGTCTATTGTCGTCATTAACTACATTACCAACTCTTTAAAATACCAGTTTACCAAACATAATTTAGAGTTTGTTAATTTCACATTACTTTTTAAATTAGAGTTGTCACACGTCATGTCGCTTTATTTTCACATCAACACACACCACATCACAACATAATAGCACTTCTCTAAAACTCATAGTAATACCAAACTCCCCTAATAACATAAAATTCAGTAAAGAACGCATTAAGACAATATAAATACTACATCAGATCATTTTAGAATTATGATATGTAATTAAGAACTAACTAGTTATCTTGTGGAACTTCCTCATCAAAACCAATTCCTGGTGTACCATCTATTCCCGACCTTGGTTACCATTCTTCTCACTTCCTTGCTTCATTTCCTAAAATTCTAACATTAACTGAAATCAGTGGCGAAGGCAGTTAAAAGCAACGATGTGCAGTTGCACACCCGGCTAAACCGGATCTCAACCCTAAATTTGTCTTAATTTTCTGAGATTTTGGAACCCTAAGCCTATTTTTGTTATCTTGCACCCCTAAAAAATATTTTGCTTCTCCTTAGTAGAGTTTCTGACTCCGCCACTGACTTCAATAATTTGTTTAGTGGTTCGGTTATGGACATACGGAACTGCTACACATCCCGCAGGTTATCCCAACAAAAAGAGTAAGGTAGGACCCTTCCCAATTCAATGGTTTATTATGGACGGAATTTGTGTAGATCGCACCCTAGTGACCCCGCTCTCTGTCGAGATAACCCACGGGATACAACCCGCTTGGTGTAAAACATTTTCGATGGAGATGTTTGAAAAGGCGGGGGTCTAACAACCTCAACCAATATTTTGATTAGCAATCTGTATGGACAACCTCCAATATACTTTTATGAGAATCAACTAGACAGTTAGACTCGATCAATAGAAAAGTATATCAAAGAGTTCTTATATCTCTATCTCTTGATTTAAATCTTACTCAAGCAATCTGCGAGTCTCGATTAAATACAAGAGAGATAAACTTGGACGGTACCAAAGACCAATGTCCAAGGATCAATCAAGTTCCAATCAACAACCAAAGGTTGGATTTCACTATTGATCGATACAACGCACAACCTGTGATATTTCAATTATATAACAAAACATAATGCGGAATAGAAATAACACAGACACCAGAAGTTTTGTTAACGAGGAAACCGCAAGTGCAGAAAAACCCCGGGACCTAGTCCAGATTGAACGCCACACTGTATTACTACAAACTAACTTCGGTCTGGACTGTAGTTGAACCCTAATCAATCTCACACTGATTCAAGGTACAGTTGCGCTCCTTACGTCTCTGATCCCAGCAGGATACTACACACTTGATTCCCTTAGCTGATCTCACCCACAACCAAGAGTTGCTACGACCCAAAGTCGAATACTTTAATAAACAAATCTGTATCACACAGAAAAGTCTACAAAGATTGATAAATTTGTCTCCCACAGATAAACCTAAAAGTTTTGTTATGTCTTTTGATAAAAATCAAGGTGAACAAGAACCAATTTATAAACCAGACTTATATTCCCGAAGAACAACCTAGTATTATCAATCACCTCACAATAATCTAAATTGTATGGTAGCGAAACTAGATATTGCGGAATCACAAACGATGAGACGAAGATGTTTGTGATTTCTTTTTATCTTGCCCTATTGGGAGATATAATCTCAAGTCAATTATTCCAATTGAACTCGTACAATAGAAAATGGCAAGATCAGATCGCTCAACTACAAGAGAAGTAGTTTCGTCTGGCTTCACAATCTTAATGAAGTCTTTCAGTCGTTAATCGACAGGGTCTCGAGAAGAAACCTACGATTAAAGGAGAACAGACTCTAGCAAATCAACTAGTATCACACAGGAGGTGTGGGGATTAGTTTTGCACAATTGCTAGACGTCTCCTTAGATAGTTTTCAAATCAGGGTTTGCAAACCAAGTTACCTTGGTAACAAAGCATTCAATATTCACCGTTAGATGAAAAACCTGATTTATCCAAGCTAATATCTTTCAACCGTTAGATCGGAACTTAGCTTGTCACACACAAATGAAATATATTCATTTAGGTTTGGGTAACCGTACCTAAACGTGTACATTGGTTGGTTCACAAATGGTTGACCAATGGTTAGCCATATGAGTGCTTTCATATCAACTGTATTCATCTTTCTCATAACTAGTTCAAATGACTCATAAGAACTAGTTCAGGAGTTGTTCAATTGCTTAGGTCTTTATACATAGACACAATTGAAACAAAATCGGTTTGGTTCATTTGAATCAATTCATGAACAATATACCCACGGTTTGCAAAGATTGCATTTCTTATAATTTATTGTTTTAAGTCCATGAACTACCGATTTGAGAAATAACCAGCTTGGGTACGTGTACGGGTATGCGTACCATAGCTACCAGATTTTGAGTTGGTTTTAGTTTCCAAACTCAGCAGACTTTTTCGGGTGAAAAAGTTCCGCCAATACGCGTACGAGTACACGTTATCTAAGGTGACTGGTTTTTGAGTTCGTAAACTTCAAACCCAGCAAAATTTCATGGACGTGAACTTCCGCCAGTATGCGTACGGGTACGCATACCCAACCTGTCTCCTTAACCAATGCCGCATGCACACATATGCACGCACTTGGTTTCCGGCACATGGATTTATACACAAATGTGTGAACACACTAAATGCTCACATCCATAAATGGTTACATATTCTCAACTCTACATTTCAATCATTGAAACATTCTTCTATAATGTTATAACAGTCGTTAGACATAAAGAATCGACTATCGTCATCAATTTGCAGGTTTCTGATAACTACTCCAGAAGTAACTTGAAGAATACATCACTTGCAAATTTGGTAATTAGTAATTACAGAATCCCCAAGGCCTGTGTGGCTGGCGTTAGAAGAGAAACAAGCAGTTTTCTGTATGTTGCAAAGACAAAGAGTTGAGTAATGAACTTTTGTAACCAGGACTCTGATCCAATCTTACAAGATCATACCCTTCTTAACGGCCACGTTATATATATATGTTAAGTGTCCCCAAGAATTACAAAATCATGTGTTGAATTCATCAGATATATCATGTATTGGTTCTATCTTTTCTCCAATTTGATCGAAATGTGGAGGAAAAAACCCAGTCAACGTTGTTTGACCAGCTAAATCAAGATTTGGATTGATGAGTCCGTCATTGAGAGCGAAAAACCAAAATGTGTATGGTTTTGCCATCCCTAGACATGTAAACTTCCCACCATACCCACCTATATTTGGTGTACCATCCATTCCTGACCCTGATTTCCTATCTGTTATCTTTCTCTCTAGTTCTAAATGAGTTGATTTCCAACTCTTCTCACTTCCTTGATTCATTTCTCTAAAACTTACACTCACTTTAAGTGATTCCTTGATGGTTTCGCTAAGGTGCCAATCTCAAATGCATAAAAACTTAAAAAGTGACTGTAGTTTTGAGAGAGTCCATAAGTTTAGCCGAATTGGATGCTTTCACGTGTTGTACGAGAATAATTTATGTTGATTGTGAGTTAAATAAATAATTTATACTTTGATTTGATTTGAGGGAACAAGAAAGATAACTAAGTAGTACTACGATGTTAGTAAGGCAGCTATATGTTCCTTTGCCCTGAAAACTGACATTAGTAAGGCTTATAATAAAATTAGCAGGAGACTCTTAAGCCGTTGTCTTAGAGCCTTTGGAATTGTGGGTAATACACATGAGTTGATTATGAAATATGTATCCACAACCACTTTCTTTGTGGTAGTTAATGGGCAAGCTGAAGGATTCTTCACTAGTGAAAGGGGACTGAGGCAAGGTTGTCCTCTATCCCCATACTTATTCATTATATGCTCCCAAGGTATGTCTTGGCCCATTAGAACTATGGAAACTAGAGATTTGTATAATGGTTAAAAATAACTAAATATGCCCCTGCGGTTTCCCACCTGATGTTTGTTGATGATCTTTTGTTGTTTCGCACTCTTGAGCATAAAACTGTGAATACTCTTATGGATGTATTGAAAATCTATGCGGCTTGGTCTGGACAAAGTGCAAACATGCAGAAGTCTGCCGTTCTTTTCAGTAAAGATGTCTCCACCAACAGAAAGAAGGATATTGCGAATCAGCTGGGCGTCAAAACAAAAGGAGAATTTTGATAAGTACTTAGGTCACCATCTTCTTAAATCTGATTATAAACACACTTCCTTTGATTTCTTGGAAGACAAATTCAATAGCAAGATGGCTGGCTGGAAGAAAATTTACCTGACACATGCTAGGAGAACAATTCTCATTAAGACTAAGCTTGGGCTAATACCTCCATACTACATGGTGACATCCCTAATCCCTAAGAAGACTCTAAAGAAGCTAACAAGAACTATCAGGAACTTCAGGTGGGGACACAGTAAAGAAGATAGAAGAATGCATTTCATAAACTGGGAACATATGGAAATTGCAAAAGAAAGAGGTGGCATGGGTATAAGACCTCTACAAAATCTGAGTAGAGCAATAGCGAAGCTGATATGGAAGTTACTAAATGACAAAGATTGTCTATGGACTCAGATGATGGAGGCAAAGTATTTAAAAGGCTGTAGCTTCTGGGAAGTGAAGAAACCAAAAAGGTGTTCATCCACTTGGAGTGCAATGCTGGAGTGTAGAGAAGAAATGAAAAAGGGTTGCTGCTGATATGTTTTTAATGGTGAAGATATTTACATAAAAACTGACCCTTGGGGTACCTGATCTGATGAACAAAATCCCTGAAGTAATCAATGATGCTCACCCTAAGTTGAAGAAGGTTAAAGATCTAATTAATCAGGAAAACAAAAGCTGGAATGAAAACAAGCTGCAACAGCTCTTCAACCAGTCAGATGTCCAAAATATTATGGAGATACATATACCTGCTGCAACTGAATCTGAATCTAAGTACAAGATGATCTGGACTCACCATCCTGCTGGTACCTTCACTACCAAGTCCTTCCTGAAGACCTTAGAAAACAGACAGCCGTCTACTTCTCAGAACAATATCATTATTTGGAAAAAATTATGGAAAGTCAAGACTATTCCTCCTAAACTTCACTTATTCTTATGGAGAATGTTGAAGAACGGACTTGCAGTTGCTGGTAATATTGGAAGACATATACATGTGTCAATGTGGAATGCATATTATGCCATAGGGCTATTGAGACTATTGAGCATTTGTTCATACAATGTCAGGCCATCCAGGATGTATTGTTTGCTTCTCCAATGAGTTTGAGAATCAATCCAGAACATGATAATACCATTCAAAGCTACACCAATGAATGGCTTACTGAAGGAGGAAACTACAACACTCTAAAGATGGGAGCTTGCTTATTCTGGACTATATGGAAGACTAGAAATAACATCACATTCGACAAAGGTAATTTCTCCATCTGTGCAGTCATTAGAGAAGCTTTATACTGGTATAACTTAGAGAGTTGTCCATATGAGAATACTATCTATCCCATTGTGGAAGACATTCTTGGCTCACAAGTTAATAAATGGGAAAATCTTATAGAGAATACTATAAAAGTGAACTTCGATGGAGCTGCTGGTGACAGGGGTCATGGTTGCGGTGTTATTGCTAGAGATTACAAAGCTACAATCCAAGGTTGTCAGATCAAAGAACTCAACTATATGACTGCAGTAGAAGCTAAAGCACAGGGTACTTTACTTGCGGTGGAATTGGCTGTCAACAGAGGTTTTAAAGATGTTATAATTGAAGGCGACTCTCTTATCATCATCGACTGTCTCAGATTCAAACATTATCAACAACCTTGGCGTGTCAAGAACATAATCGGCAGGATAAAAGATCCAAAGTCCTGAGATATGTTTGGGCTCCTAAGATATGTTTGAATATGAGGAAATGAAGAACAGAGTGAAACACATCATAGGAGTAAATACCATACCTCTGGATGATAAATATTTGGGCTCCCCTTTGTTGACTAATAGATTAAAAATAACATGCTTTGAACCTTTCAACTGAATATGTTTTTAACCACTCACATACACCGACACGAAAAAAATGGCCCTACCATTCTTGGGGTTGGGGTAGGACGGATCCCACCAATTAAAGCTATTTATTTCGGTTTTTGATTTATTTGAAATTCTCCGTCTGAGAAAAACTGTCTTTTCGCAAAAATGCTTGATGAACCGATAATTCCAAAGCACCAACAAAACCGACACACACAAAAATTGTCTCCTACCAATCTTGCGGGTTAGAGGTGGGATCCGTTAAAATTGGCTTTATCGATTTTGATTTGTTTGAAATTCTCCGTCTGAGAAAAATTCTTGTTAAATTTAGTCCTTATTTGAAGGAGGTGGGAACCACTCACATACACGTACCCAAGAAAAAGCTTTTTGTTTTACTTTTGCCTACCAAATAACGAGGACTAGTGTTACTAATTTAAATGGACAAACAATTCAAAAACGTCGATCCATTTACCACCGAACGCTATTCTTATTACTATTTTTTGGAAGTTTTTGCGCTTCGATCGATGATCCGTTCTCAATGGTGATGTGGCATATAACTTGGAAGATTGAATTCTTCCACCACAAAAGTTACTCTTACAGAAACCAAATGGCAAGAATGATCGAAAGGGAACAAGGCAGTTAAGATACAAAACCAGATTTTTTTTTTTTTTTTTAAATAAGATAGACTGCTGAAAGGAAACTTAGCTAATCTTCCGATTCAGTCTCATTAGAAACTAGCTCTGGTTGAGTTGTTCTTCCGATAACTGAATCTGTCAGATTAACTCCATCTAAAACTGGTACAAGGTTCATATTTTAAATTACCAAATTCATGAGCTATGACTGTGCCGAAAGCTATGGTAGGAATTAAAAATAAAGGTGCATCAGATAACCAAAAAGCTTGAGTAGCTTCCTTTTTTTCTCTTTTTGCCAATAAGTGTACAACTTTGTTTGCTTTCATGTTAGCATATTAAAAACCCAAAAAAGATACTAGTTGTCTTACTAAATTCTTCTAAGATTGCTATACTTTGCCACTGGATGGATGATTCTCTGGCTTGTAGAAACTTGATTGTTGCTTCGTTGTCTCTTTGGATGACTAGATGTTGTGATTTCCAAAGCTCTTGCTGGGCTGATCCATGCGCAAGGTCATCGATGCCATTGTAATACGGTTATGGGCCTTGCATCTATAAGATGCGACCCGTATCGAAATCCGATTTACAAAAGCAATTTTAAGCCCTAGGAACTAAAAGAAGAATCATTTCATTTGTTCTTTTAAATTAGGGTTACTCTGCGAATCGCATTCTCTCCTTGAAACCCTAAATTAGGGTTACTCTGCAAATCGCTTCTCCTTAACAAAATGGGAAATTTTGATATGCTGCCATTCGAAATTACATTAGAATTTTTATCTCGTGTACCAGCCGAAACGATTCTCGAGCGCAAATTGGTTTCTAAAGCGTGGAGAAATGTTGTTCAACATCCATCCTTCTCACAAAGGCACTTGGATCGTCTCAATGAACTTGATTCTGATGATTCTTCAGGTAATTTGAGTTTGATTTTGTATACAACATGGTCTGGTGAAGAAGAATTAGAACCGTTTTACTATACTGAGTATGATGAGCATTTAAATCGTTTTACTAGAACAACAAGGATCAATGTAAGACCTCCATTTGAAAAATATGATATCCTTCACTCATGTAATGGTTTAATCTGTTTCTATGCATTCCATGACCATGAGAAGCTTTATCCACAACCTGCTTACATCTGTAATCCAATCACCAGGGAGTATATTGTGCTTCCAATAGTTAAACGAAAAGGCTTTCTAAGTGGATTTGGTTGCAGTCCTTCAACCAATGAGTACAAAGCTGTTAGAATCTGTAATGACAGGGGAGACCCAAATTATGGAATTATTCAGGTATATACTCTTGGCAGTGGCTTTGAATGGAGAAATGGTAGAAAAATGGACTATGATGTGATATGTTTTTCTCCACGTGGTGTCTTTGCGAATGGAGCTATTCATTGGGTGGACAACTTCAAAGGAACCGTTGTTGCCTTTGATTTGGCTGATGAGGAGTTTCGAGAACTTCCATCACTACCTCATACTGTTGGTGGTGTTGAACTACGGGCTTTAAGGGGGTTTTATGTGCTTGTCATCACAATGCTCAAATGTCTGACATATGGGTTTTAAAGAAGCATAAAAATAATCCTGATGTGATTTGGAGTAAAGAGTTTAGTAATATCAATGGAAAACTAATCACCTTTACAAAGACTAGTGGGCTTCTATGTTACGCTCATCGTGAGAAAAATGTTTATCGGTATGCTCCAAAAGCTTCATCTTCCCGAATGCTTGTGAACGTTGGAAATGATTTTAATTTTGGAGTCCTTCACAAGAACACCTTAGTGTCATTGAAAGCATTAGGGAAAGAAAATACGAAACTAATGGATTCAAATGAAAGAGCAAGATCTGGTGGGGAACAAGAAAGCAGTGATCATTCTTCAATGGAAAAGAAGGAAGAAAAAGATCTCTGAATGAATATTAACCGGTATGTATCATTTTGATTTTTTAGCTCTTACAAAAATTATATAAGAACGAGTCTTTTCTGAACATAACTCAATTGCCAATTTGAATTACTGTTAGCTTTTAATTAATCTAAACTGCTGTGTTAGTTACAAATATTTCGTCTGAAAAATAATGTGGAAGTATATGCAGGAAAAATCATGCAAACTGATAGATTTCTCTGTGGTTCTTAGATATATAGTATTTGGTTCCTACTTCTTAGCATCACTTCTTAAAATGCTGTCATTACGAGATTAGTGCATGATTTTAAGTTGTTGAATTTGATGGGTAGAATACAAATTATCGTCTACGAAAACGGCTGTTTGAATTGAAAATCATTTTATCCTTATTCGTAAGTGAATGACATAAGAACAGAATAACAAACACTAGCAGGCAGAACCTTGTCACTGTATAAATAGGGGGTGATGCCCTTTGGAGAAAGGCAGATTGTTGGAGATAAGCTTAGTTCACAAACATGTTTGGTTAGTCTACTACTGCACTGAATATATCTGTTAATCTTAGATTTACTTTTCGGCATTGACGGCAATGTACATCCACTCTGCCTATATAAGGATCTATGCCAGAACTACTATGGAAAAAAGTAATTCGGCTATCTGTCTTGAGTGGATGAGTTCACCCACACCTATTTACTGGATCTTCACATATTTATCCATGCTTTTATTATTTCATATGCTATGATTTGAGAATCTAACATTCGACAACTTCTTTAATGGTTCACCAAGATTATATGTTTACTTGTTTGAGCTTATTTGTGCTTTGTATGGTTATGATTATTCTGACGGGCATCTTTTTTCTCGTGAACATTTTATGTTCTGTAATAGTGTTGTTCAAATGATTCTAGTAACCTTAACTCGAAATGAGACACCATGGCTTCAGGCCTCTAGGCTATTCACATTCAATGCAGGACCAATAATAGCTCAAGTGAGACCTAGTATTCCAACTTCAATGATTGTTCTCACATCCTTTTGTAATAGCCACTTTGGTAGCTTTCACCGAGTTGAGTTGAGTTGGGCCAAATGTCTAACTCACACCGTAAGATAAAAATGTATGTGTTTTTGTTGCTTTTACATGTTTTTGTTTCATTGAACTAAATGCACTGGAGGATTTGGTTCAGACTTCAGTGAACTCAATTCGCTTATGCAAACAGAGTCGGATGAGTAGATGCAGGATTTTTTTTTCTTCAGAAAAGTAGCATCCATAGTTGTACTGTAGAATCTATTTGGTTCCAATTATGCTAGGCTACTGAGTTTAACCAAGTACTTCTTTGTAATCAATTAGTTACATTCCCTCTTTGAAGTTTGAACAACGTGTTCTGGATATGTTGTTGATCATGTTGCACTTTTGTTACTGGACTGCTCAGTTCAACGTTAATATGGCCCTAAGTCATTCGGTCATCTCTATAATAATGCACTTATAGTAAACATGGTTTCAAATTTTGTGGTGGATGCACCTTTTTCTCCATTTTCCATGTTCAGTTATTTGCCAGCATTCTTCCCATATTTCTTCTTATTTATTGTGGTGTTTGTTATGTGTGCTGATTTGCTACTTGTGATCACTTTTGTATGTCTCGAATACTTCCCTCGCTATATGTTAATGGATGATATTATATTTTTTTTTTTTTGCAGGTTGCTGAATTTGCCAGCATTCTTCCCATATTTCTTCTTATTTATTGTGGCGTTCCTTGCGTCTATCTTCATCGTCAATTTGCAGGTTGCTGAATTTGTTTTTATTTCTTAGTGTCGCCAAGTTTGGTGTTAAGAAGAGTAACATGCAGTCTTCTGTTATTTCTGTTGCATAAGGCAAAGAGACTAGTAAGGAACTTCTGTAACTAGGACTCATAGCCAACTTAATCCAGATGAATTTGTTAATGATTTGTTGTTTATCAGTTGTCAGTTGTCAGAACTGGTAGTGTCGCCTAGGGTGTCTCCCGTAGGCGCCTGGCTGTATGCATTTTAGTAATCATGATTTGTTAATCTCATGACACCCCATGGTAAAGTCCTAGTGAATGCTATAATAATAACAAACACCAGAAGGAAGAAACTTGTCATTGTATGCAAAGGGGGTGATGCTCTTTGGAGAAGGACGGAATATTTGCATATGCAAACAGTTTGGATAAGTAAATGTAGGAAAAATTATTTGCATGCACAGTTGTGCTAGGCTTCTGAGTTTAGCCAAAATGCCAAATACTTCTTTGTAATCAGTTATCAACATGTATACATTTCCTCTTTGAAGTTTGAACTATTTGGTTTGGATATGTCGTTGGTTTTTGTTGTTTTGATCTTGCAGTTTTGTTGGTTGAATTGTTTATTAAACATATGGAAGCTTACATTTAGTCGTTCCTATAACAAAGCACTTGTAGTACCTCTAGATTGTATACTCAACCTAGTGTTGAATTCACCTATTTCCCCCGTTGTCCAAGTTTCAGCTATTTGTTAACATTCTTCCCTTGTTTCTATGTGTTTTTTGTGTGGTGCCTTATGTGTGATTTACTAATTGTTGTCACTCTATAGCTGCTGAGACTTTAACCTTTAAATTTCTGAAATCCTTTCCTTGCTAAAAATAGGAAGTGTAAGTCCTCGATTATGCTCATCATTGCACTGAAGACCACCATCTTCTATCCACCCTCGCATTGGATACCCCTTATTTGTATCTAGGTGTAGATAGCGGCATTATTTGTTATTGTTTGCTGTTTTCATGTCCTAAATGACCTGGGAGGCCTATATGCCTGCAGGCGGTAGTTTTTGAAAGGCTGCGGGTGTCTTCTAGCTGATGTTTGCTTTACGTTGCTCTTGTTCATACTTTTGTTTAAGACTTGACTGCTTTTGTTCAATTTACTCCCTTCTCATCAAATAAATGTGATGTATGAGGATACTACTCCATAATATTGCTTTTGTTTCAGTTTCAATTTATGAACCTTAAAGCCTTACATCTATGATCTTCTTCTATTTGCAGGTTGCTGACAACTACTCCAGAAATAATTTGAAGAATAGATCACTTGCAAAATTGGTAATTAGTAATTACAGAAGCCCAGGGTCGCGTGTCTGGCATTAAGAAGAGGAACAAGCCGTCTTTTGTATGTTGCAGAGACAAAGAATCGATCAATGAACTATTGTAACTAGGACTCTGATCCAATCTTACAAGACCATGTTTTATATGTCAAGTGTCCCCAAGAATTACAAGTTGAATTCATTAGATGTATTTGATGTCTATCTACGAGGCTTCCAACTTGATCCCTTCCTTACCTACGGAAATGTGGAGAAAAAACCCCGGTCAAGGTTGTTTGACCAGCTAGATCAAGATTGGGAATGATGAGTCTGTGTCATTGAGAGCGAAAATTAAAAATGTTTATGGTTGTGCCATCCCTAACACAAAACTAGACTGGTGTTCAATGTTTTAGATTTGTAAGTGGCATTAATAACTAGATCAGCTAAGCTTAAAACCGATGAACTAACAATAAGTTATGAGTGACTGCAGCTTTCAGGGAGTCAATAAGGTTAGCTAAATAAGATGCTTTCACGTGACTGTGCGGGAATACTTTATGTTGATTTTGAGTTAAGTGAATAATTTACACGTTGATTCCAGCGAACAAGGAAGATAAGTTGTACTCCAGCTTGGATAAGATGAGTTCTGGACCGGGAATATATGAGTTTATGATTTTTATGCAACGTGCAGGATGGGAAGTTTGACGCAATGTAGTCGATCTCGGATTCCGGTTTGTCTCGGTCCCGAGCGAGACACTGGTACAACGTTGTTTCGGGGAGATTTCGTTTCCAAATCTCGGTGTAATCTCGGTTCCAACTTTTATATATATTGTTAAACCATGGTCCCAAAAAAGTTCTCAATGTTTTCAGATACCTGTTGTTGCTGTATGCATATGAACTGGAGTATAATTTACTTGAGTAATGGCCTTCTAATTAAAAAGTATGGTTGCTTTTCATCATCAACACCTTTTGATTGTTCAAGGATATACTAGTAGAACATGTACATATATACAAGAGAAAGTTAGAGAATCTCTAGTCGCAGAAGTTACGTGATATTGCGTGTATGTAGGTAACGGTGTCGATGAATGACTGACAGAGTCCCCATAAAATGATGATAAGATGGTGTTGCTGTTGGTTTAGTCGGTGGTTGGGTTACCTATTGAGTCCAAGACGGCAAACAAATGAACCAGAAGAGATAAAAAGGTGGCGTTAAGAGTGAAAGATCGTCTTTTACCTGTTAACTCTAACAACTTTTTTTCTTTCTCCCTGTGTATGACCTCGGCCGGAATTCCGGTTCATTTTGTCCAATCTCGGCCGGAATTTCGGTTACTTCCCGAGTATTTTCCGTCTCGGCGGAAAGTTGCATTTCGTGTTACATTGGTCCGGAAACGGAATTTCCGGCGGAATTTCGGCCGAGATGGCCGAAATTGACTACATTGGTTTGATGCTACTGATGCCCCATCCTTTTTTCCCATAACATATCCCACATCTAAATCTCAGATCCGAAAACCTTGGTTCCGGACTGAATGCTATGGATTTGTGGGGGAGTCACACATGGTGGGGAAAATATTTTGGTTTACACCCGATTCTTCAACACCACCTGCTAAGGCTTAGTCTAATGGGGGGACCAAGATCCAAGTTTCTCCTTCCGAACCTTCGTTTATGCCTCGTATATTTACTTGATTCTCAGAGTTATCTTCAGTTTGTTTGGGTGAGAGATGGAAGGAACTCTGGCATGTCATTAGGAATGGCGTATCAAAAAGCATCACACGCCATTAGAAACGGCGTATTAGAGAATATTCGCAAATATATTCTCCAGAGCGCCATTAGGAATGGCATGTCACGGTAATAAAAATGGCGTTTTTCCGAATACGCTGTTACAAATGGCATCCCAGTTTTATATTTGTTTGACCTTTTTTTTTAGTACACCACGTTTACACTCTTTTGTTATACAACACTCTTTTCGTGTATACTTTATAGCAGTGAGCGTTGGTTAAACATACGCCATTACGACTAAAGTGATATTGACATAGGGTATCACCAATGATATACATTGGGAGGCAACAAAGCATGTCTGCATTATTGAGGAACATGTCATAAGCGTAGGGGACGCCTATGTGGTCACGTAGGGGACGCCTAATATTATGCCCCACCATGTCATAACCGTGTTCGATGTTTCAAGAATTCATCCATGTATATTCAATTATTTTCAACCCATGGTAATCCACAAACATACAATCTTTATAAAGTACATAAAAAAAAGAAATGATAATAAATATCACAAGTCTCCGTCACCCATAAAGAAAAAAAAAAGATATACATATCAACCACTTTACAAAATAACCCACCAATTAGGTTGGACACACCAAAAGTTTCAAGCTTGTTATAGGGGCGGCATGGTTTATTAGAGGGGCGGCAGTGTGATAGTAATGTCCCTCTAGTTGGTTAGGGGATGTCCTATAGGGGATGTAAATTGACTAGATTACCCTCCCAATTTTTTAACCTAAATCAAAGCTAAATTGAAAATTGGTTTCCTTTCATCTTCTCTTCTCCTCCTCCCATCAACCGCAACCTCCATTAAAACTCTAAATTTCATCGTCTTCGATTAATTGACGATTCGAAAATTAATCAAGCGTAGGTAATGACTTATATGAGGTATGTTTTGAAAACCCAGTAACGATTTGGTTTATTTTGTTCGATTTAATTTTAATTTCTATTAAAAATTAGGGTTTATATATGAAAATTGAAATTGAAATTTCTGGGTTTATGTGAGTTACGGTTGATTTTAACTAAATTACGAACCGTAACTGGAGATTTTGATGTTGTTACGGTTGGTAATAGTTCAATTACCAACCGTATGTTTTTATATCTGAGAATTTTCTTCAGTTAGGTTGGTAATCATTTTAGTTTACGAACCGTAACTCAGTTACGGTTGGTATCGAGCATTTGGTTACCAACCATAACTGAGTTACGGTTCGTATCGAGCATTTAGTTACCAACCGTAACTGGTTTTACGATTGGATTTTTTTCAAATTTAACCAGTTACGGTTGGTAGTTCATCTTTTACGAACCGTAACTTCGATTTACGGTTGGTTATGAGCAAAATTCCAACCGTAATTAGCTCTGAAAATGTAAAAAAAAATGAATTTTTTTACGTACTTTAGATAAATTTGAGCAACAAAAAGCTAGTTGGGACTAATTTAGAAGTATACCCGGTCATTTTCAGGTCCTGGTTCTTCATTTTGTTGGTTAATTTTTTCAATTGATTGAGATTGATCTTCTCCTCTAAACTTTTTTTTTAACTCTAAAAATCTGATTTTGGTTTTGATTTTGAGTTAATATAAGTGAAATTAATCATTAACACTAAACTTGATTATCATCACTAAACTAGATTATTAATTATGAGGGTTAATTTGTCATTTCCAGTTTTTTTGGATAAGGGACACTTGAGTTATACTGTAATGACCCTTTTTATCCTATTACAATGCCGCCCCTCTGATAAACCATGCCGTCCCTATAACAGGCTTGAAAAGTTTATTATAAATTTTTATGGATTCTCATAGCCATTGACAAAAAAAAATGAAAAACAATGAAGGGTACATCAAAAATTCAAAACCTAAGGAGGGCCACCCAGCCACGGCAATGATAGAAATATTGATTTTGTTTTCGCCTAAAAAACCCCATACCTTCTCGCATCTCCTCTCCCATTTATTGTTGAATTCTCATATGCTCCATGCAAATTATTTGGCAGAGTTAATCCCCTTAGTGACGGATGCATCTTGGCATTTGATTGTCGTATTTATCATTTTGCTCCCTACTCCCTTAAAAGAAATTTTACCCGGACTAAGTGGTATTCCCTCTGTCTCCTTTTATCTATCCTATTTGACCAAGTCAAAATATTAAGGAGATCAGAGAAAATGTCATGACTACGCTTATTTAATGCTAGATTATTACTAAAATTAAAAATATACAAAATTTTATTATTTTTGGTAAGGTATAAAAGAAAGTAAAAACAAATATAAGCCATTAATTATCAATCTTATATTTGGAGTATCTGATCTTATATTTAGAGTATGTGCTCTTATGTCAATAGGTATAAGCTTTATTAAGAATCTTACCGCCATAAATCTCAAGACGTAACAAGCCAGTTTCTCATCTTCTTTTCGCAGAGGATTGTTTGCTTTTCACTAGAGCTAACTTAGTAAATTGTATAAATCTCCTAAACATAATAAGTCAATTCACCAACGCATCAAGCCAGTTTCTCATCTTCTTTTCGCAGAGGATTGTTTGCTTTTCACTAGAGCTAACTTAGTAAATTGTATAAATCTCCTAAACATAATAAGTCAATTCACCAACGCATCTGGACAACTAATGAATTTTTCTAAATTTGGTTTATTCTTTAGTAGCAAAATGCATTCTAGGCTACAAAAAATAATGATTAGACTCTTAAAAAGTAGGAAGATTAGTATCTCTGACTCATATTTAGGTGCTCCCCTTTTTATTGACAGATCCAACATAAAAACTTTTGACAAAATTATCCAACAAACGGAAACTAGAGTTGAAAACTGGTAGGGTCTAACCTTGTCGCAATCCAGTAAGATGATTCTAATCAAGTATGTACCGTCCAGTCTCTCCATTTAGCAGATGGGGTGCTTTGCTCTCCCTAAGAAAACTACTTATAGGATGAATTCAATTTAAAGGGATTTTTGGTGGGACAAGCATAATAAGACAAAAGTATGGTACACGAAGAGTTGGGAATTTCTTTGTAAACCCATAGACTTAGGAGGGCTAGGTTTTAAGGAAGTAAATAAGATGAACAAGTCAATGATTGCAAGACTTACATGGAGACTGGCAACTCATCAGGATAATGCGGTCGGTTTTATTACAGGAACACGACCATTTTCCACTGTAAGAAACACTACAATGAATCTTGGATTTGGAAAAGTTCAGCTTGCTGAGAGGTAGGTAACGGTAAGTTAATTTATCTGTGGACAGATAACTAGATACCAGGTTCTTTGGTACTCAACAAAATTTTATAACACTTGTATCTGAGTTTTTAGACTCAAATACACAAAAGTGATGAATGAAAGGGAAGTTAGAAATAACTTCACAACAACTACCGCTGAGAAAATTCTAACATCAGAATATTTACTGATAGGAATGACATGAGGAAATAGGATAGGTTGCGATGGTTTCTAACCATTGATGGGAAATTCACTATCAAAAACTTCAGAATCCTACTCGGGATACCACATTGTCTGAAAAAATTTCCTTTTGGAAACTAAATGTCTCACAAAGAATTAAAATATTTTTGTGGTAATGCATTCATAATGCTTTACGTGTTAGGAAGAAATTAGGACAACATATGAAAGATATAGATATGAAATGCATTTTTTGTGAACATCCATGTGAATCAATCAATCATCTGGTTTTTTAACTGTCCATATGTAAAATTTGTCTATTTTCTTACTCCCCTGACAGGTTTGAATCATAATGATGATATAAATATTTCTCATTTGCTTATATGTATTCAAATTGTATTGCACGAATTTATAATAACAGAGATATAAAAATCATGGCTACTAAGTGTTGGCTCATTTAAAAGGAAAAATGTCTTCGAATCTTTCAGACCAAATCAACCACAAGTTTGGAACTTGCTCTATCAGTTCAAAGGCACTTGCAATACCGGTCCCCTCAAGATTGTAAGCTAGAAAACAGAGTGTATACTAACTCAAATGTTCTAATACAAGAAACTGTTGCTAATGAACAAGGATGGACCGGGTCCTTAGCTAATCAATCCAAAATCAATTTTAATGCATCTTGGATTGATTCTTCTTCGATTGCTGATTTTGGACTAATCCTTCGTAATGATTCAAAAATAGTGGTCCAAGCTAGAGCTGGGACCATCAATACCTCCAATGCAATAGAAGAGGAAGCATTGAGCCTGTTGGAAGCAACCTATTGGGAAAAAAGTATGGACACAAAGTTTTTTTTGAGTGGGAGGGGATTGTCAGAGGGTAATTTTACATGCTCAGAACAAAGAAAACAACATTTTCTGGAGGAATAAGGCTATAATAAAAGAAGCAATGAAGATTTTACAGTCTTGCAACAATTTTTGGGTATTTTTATCCAAAAATAGAAGATGTAATGGAGTAGCAGATGTATTTCTAAAGAAACAAGAACGGATTCAAATGTCAGCATTCCTTACTCCTGCAATCAACTTAGATTTCCAGTTTAGTTATTTCCTCTTTTCCTGGGATTAACAATATGTTGGGTGATACCAATATCTCTGATTGCAACTTTAGATAAGGTTAGCCAACATTTTGGGCAACCCTACGCATCCGTAATTTATTTTCTTAATATACGTAGCTTTCAAAAAAAGTAGCCATACGTATTTTTATTAAAATAGGGAATGAAGATTAATAGGAAAGATATTAGATAGATTTGTTTCTTTATATATGGAGATACTCTTTAAGATTTTGGATTGGCTTTATCACAAAATGATTATATAATTATAGAAAAATAAGGGCATATTTGATAGTTTAATAAGAAATTATGTTAATAAACAAAGCGGACAAATAAAAAAAGACAGACCAAAATAGAATAGAGGAAAAATAAAAAAAACGCCAGAAGAAGTAATTTTTTTCTTTTCTGAGATAGATAAAGTACTTACCATGCTAATTTTATCATCTTCGAAATCATCACAAATAATCAACAATTTACGGCAGTGCTAGACAAAGAAGCATTGTTCTTTCGGCACATAAAATATATCAAGTGTCATAATTGAGAGTTATTTTAGACTCCAATCATGGTACCTAACATCCATTAAGATTTGTTAATTGATCCTTTCATTGTTAAGCCAACAAAACTTCAACTATGAAAAAAGAAAAATAAAAAGTTTTTTTTTTGAGAAAAAGTGAAAGTTAGAAGTACTAAAGGTACAAGCCTACAACAGTAAAAAGGAAAACACTACTGCTTGCACTAGAGGTCTTAACTTTTAAGTAACAGGGGCTTGATTAGTTAGTTACTTAAGCTTATATATTCTCCCTCTTTTCTTTCAATTCCTTGGTAAGCTTCTTAAGTCTCTCATTTCCTCCTCGGTCTCTCTCAAACCATAGTAACTATGTCATTTTTTAGAAATCCTCAGTTGTTTTTATACGATTTCGGTCCCCACGACATAAAATTGGTGGCGATTTATGCCGTATTCGACACCGCTATTGACTCGAAGATAAGAACTCTGGTTTAAATACGAAAAGTTTGTGCACTCGAAGGTGAAGTCGAAAGAGTTAAGAATAAGAAGAACGCCCTTATAAATGATCTAGATGCTAAAAGTACTGAGATATTAACTCTATACAAGCAAATGATTATAGCTTCAACGCAAAAAGTTCCACACTTGAAGGTGAAATCGAAAGGGCGAAAAATGAAAATTATTTATGCAAAGAAGATACGAGGAAAGCAATAAAATTAGAACTTAAAACATCGAAACAGAGTTAGGTGAATAATCTGCAACCCTGTTGGCTTATACGACTATATTAATCATCACCAACTATGTTGTTAAGGAGATAAGCAAATTAGTAAGTATTAGCATGAAATCGTTAGAACTTTACCAACTTATAGTAGTCTATGCAACTTCATGAGTCGTGACTATCTCTCTTCCTAGACACAAGGTTACTTATTTGTGCAACCCGCTAAGT
Organism: Papaver somniferum; assembly: GCF_003573695.1. Taxonomy (NCBI): domain Eukaryota; kingdom Viridiplantae; phylum Streptophyta; class Magnoliopsida; order Ranunculales; family Papaveraceae; genus Papaver; species Papaver somniferum. Next base: position 145,863,881 of record NC_039367.1, on the reverse strand, counting down.
ATTGTCAAACACCATGTAATAAATTCTGGTATGTCCGTCTCTCTTATGCTAATGTGTTGTTATACCAAAAAGGATTATTTCATGGTAAGTGCCTCCCTTGTAGCAATTAAATTATATTAACAAGATTCATATATGCCAAATATGGGGTTTAAGAGTAATTCAAGTTCTGACATGCTTCAACAACAAAAACAATGTTCTGACAATCTAAAAAGTCACATTCTACAATCATTCCACTTGATTCAAATGAGCAAATGAGATTCTTTGCAACCATAGCATTAATTTGGTAGAGCCTTTGCAAAGAGGCTATTTGCACTGATCCTTTTGTGAATTAAATATAAATGCATTTCAAGTACCCTTCAACAAAAGTCTATAAAAATTTAGATAATACCTTTAAGTAACCTTGTGACAATATCTCAAAATGGTATCAACAGTTGAGGAAGGATCCCCTCACATGTTTATTATATCTCACACTTTAGACGTGTTTTTTATGAATAAAAACCAAAAGGTAACGGGTTTAAAGCTAATATTTTGAGAATATGTTCTTCGTACGAAGCTCTACGTTACTGCAAAATATGAGTGTATTCCGAAATACTGAACCTTCCCATCTACTGATTTTAATTTCAATGGTTAAAAATCCGTTGATATTAAATGTTTCATTTCTAAAATAGTAGATGATGGTATTATATGTCTCAGAATGAACTCATTTTTAGTAGATATATAAAGTTCTGTTAGAAGCCATATCCCAAAATACTAAATTCGAATCCGACATCATTTATTTTTATTATTCACAAAAAAACAAGTCTAAAGTGTGAGATAAAACATGGAAATGGATCCATCATGTTAACAATTTGGAATAAATACACTGTACTGAAATTGGAAAAGTGGCTATCCGAAGTGGCACAAGTAACTAGATTAGAAGTCCAACAGAAATCCATCGAGCTATAAATTAAAAGAGAGATATTATAGGTACATACGCAAACTCAATTTAAATCTTGAACCAAGATTACACCAACTCTGAAATTTACAAGACTGATTACATTCACATCTCATAACATAAATTCTAAGAAAGAACACATTTCAGACAGTAGTACTGCATCAGATCATCATTGACATAGTTATTATTATGATGATGTTATTAGACGACTAGTTATCCTGAGGATGAACAAAGCTAGGATCTTTCTCATCCAAAACCAATTCTTGAGTATAATCATCATAAGTTCCACCATTATCCCTCCATACCCACCTTTCTTGAGTTCACCATCCACTCCTGACCCTGACTTCCTGTATTTCTTTCCTTCTACTGATTTCCCACTCTTCTAATTCTTCTCACTTCCTTGCTGCTTCATTTCTCTAAAAACTCACACTTTTTTTAATCAGAAAACAGGGTAACCCCTGAAGTTACATAAAGACCTGATAATGATCTTACATTCCCTGACGGTTGTTCATAAAATTCAAAAATTAAATACCATCCCAGGTACTAGACAGACCTTCTGACAGACTAACAACCGCTAGATTCCTCGCAACACTCTTTTCAAAAGTAGGGATCATAGTAATAGTTTTGATACCCTTCATACATAAGAAAAAGTTTAAATTGTATCCTTCTTGCAACCTGATTGGAGCTTTTGCAATCTTCTTTACTTCTTTCCGGGTAGTTTTAAGAATTTTCAAGTCGTCACATTCGATTTGGACCATCTGGATGTTCAAATCTCGTGCCAACTTGATCGTTTGTGAAGCCTCCTGGCCGTCTAGCTCTTCTCGGCCAATTCCTGCTGCATGGACATGTTTCGGTCCTGAGATAGCCCTTGTATGATCAAAAGTAGTCATAGGAATGCCATAATTATTGTTGATCACATCACAAACCACAACAACATTAATTTTCACTGTTATAATGGGTGGGTTTATTATGTAGTCCGGGTTGGAGATAATAATCTCCTCCTCCTTATGTAAATACCTCATGCATTTGTTATTATTTTTAGCTAAGGCAGTGATATTATACTTGGTTCTAGATATATTTTGTTTGTCTTTCCTAAACACTAGATCACATCTAGTTTTCCAAATCCCCCACATTATAGTGGCCATAGTCTCTGGCCAGTTAAGGATTCCCCTCTCCCTGGTATCGTTTCTGTTAGAGCATAGCTCGGTCAACCTCGCATGCGTTGCTATCTCAAGCATGTTTGTCAATGTTAGTGATCAAAACTATAAGTCTTGATTTCTAGCCTACATAGCTAGGTCTCGGACTAGGATAGAAAAGTGTAGTTGATCTCAAGGACTTCATGGTGATTCATCATACAACGACGAAGATCTATACAAGGAACCGTGGAACTTCATCAACAAAAAGGTATGTGGAGACTTGAACTTATCTATCACTTAAAAGTCTATCTCTTCTATCTCCTACTTTTTATGAGACAAAAGTCGTATGCTATATAGACTAGATCATGCACATTTGACATTTCGAGCTGTGCATTCATTGCTTTCTTTTATCTCGAAATCGTGTGTTGGTAAAACGTTTCGCTTTGATCAAGTTTATCTTCACCTAGTGACGAAAGTCATGAAAAGTTTCAATCACTTTGAGAATTGCTCTGACGTGAATCGGTCTATGAATAACGGTTACATAGCGTCCTCTGAGAATGTCTCAATGATTGAAATGAGAGTTTAGATTACATAACCATGTATTCCTTGAGACGAAGTTTTCGAACTTTGTTAATCAAGAAAAATCGGGAGGATTGTGGAATTGGCTTGCCAAACTGCCGGATGTTCTCGACCGAGAATTTCTGCTGGGATTTTCCAAAACTCGTTTGTGTGCTAAGTCCGCGAACTCAGTCCGCGAACCCAGTCCGTGAACTGGCGGAAGTTCTCATCCCGAGAATTTCTGTTGAGTTTGGAAAACTCAACCGATTAACTTAAGTTCGCGAACTTGTTTGTGAACTTAAGAGGTTATGATCTAAAGATGTGCTCTGAACATGAAACATTAAATTACTAAGGAATGATTTATGCAAACCGTGGCTATAATGTTCATTAGTCGATTCAATCTAATCGAATCATCTTTGTATCAATTGTATCTTGTGTAGTTAGATAAGATCTCATAGCAATTGAACAACTCTTTAACTAGTTCATTTGAGTCAATTGAACTAGTTATGGTGAAGAAGAACAAGGTTAATATGAAATGCTCATATGGCTAACCTTTTGGGTTACTATGTTGAACCAACATACACGTACACGTTTGGGCATGGTTTTCATGAACCCAGTAAACGTCTACCCAAGTGTGTGTGACAAGCTAAGTTTTCGATCTAACAGTTGAGAAATATTATCTTGAATCTAAATCATGTTTTCATCTAACGGTGAATATGGATTTCTTTGTAACTAAGGCAAAATCTCGATTTGAAGGCTATATAAAGGAGACATCTAGCATTGTGCAAAACTAATCCCCACACGTCTGTGTGCTACTAGTGCGCCCGCTAGAGTCGATCTCCATTAACCTTTGATTTTTTTCTTTAAAATCAGGTTAATGGCTTAAAGACTTCATTGGGATTGTGAAGCCAGACCGATACTACTTTATCGTAGTTGTGTGATCTGATCTTGCATCTTCTAACGTACGAGTACAATTGATTGATTGGCTTGAGATCGTGAGAGTTCTCTAATAGGCAAGATAAAGAAGTCACAAACATCTTCGTCTCACTGTTTGTGATTCCTCAACAATCCGCTTGTGTAGTCAGGAAGGATTGTAGAGAGGTGATTGATTAATCTAGGCTGTTCTTCGGGAATATAAGATCGAATTATCAATTGGTTCATGTTACCTTGATTTTATATCTAAAGACGGAACAAAACCTAGGGTTTATCTGTGGGAGACAGATTTATCCTCTTATAGACTTTTCTGTGTGAGACAGATCTGTTTATTATCAAGTCTGTGATTTTGGGTTACAACAACTCTCGGTTGTGGGTGAGATCAGCTAAGGGAATCAAGTGTGCAGTATCCTGCTGGGATCAAAGGCGTAGGAGTACAACTGTACCTTGGATCGGTGGGAGACTGATTGGGGTTAAACTATAGTACAGTCTGAAGTTAGTTTGTAGTAGGCTAGTGTTTGTAGAGGCTTAATACAGTGTGTATTCAATCTGGACTAGGTCCCGAGGTTTTTCTGCATTTGCGGTTTCCTCGTTAACCAACTGGTGTTTGTGTTATTTCTTTTCCGCATTATATTTTATATAATTGAAATAATACAAGTTGTGCGTTCGTGATCATCAATTGGAAATCCAACCTTTGGTTGTTGATTGATATTGATTGATCCTTGGACATTGGTCTTTGGTACCGTCCAAGTATTCCTTGTATTTGATAAAGACTCGCTATTGTTTTTATCTTGAGTAAAAATCAAATCAAGAGAGTGATATTAACTCCTTGAGATACTTTTATCTAGATTGAGTCTTACTGTCTAGTTGATTCTCTAGCAAAGTATTTCGGAGTTAGTCCATACAGATTGCTAAGCGAAATATTGGGTGGTATTGTTAGACCCCCGCTTTTTCAATTGGTATCATAGCAGGCAAACACTTTAAAGACCTCTGTAGTTGCAGGAAATCCTACACTACACCCCTCACAAGATTTCATTAATAACAACTCATTTTTGGATTAACAATCTTAATTTTATTGATGACTCTTTGAAAAATCTTACAAGAAAAGATAAAGGAATCAAGAATAACTGCTGCTCTAGATTTTCTCTCTCCTATTTACTTGCTTCTCACTCAGAAAAGATCTCTCTCCTTTCCTTTACAACTGAACGACTATTTATAAGGAATTGCATAGTGGATGACAGCTAATCTGTCCTTTATTTTCGGATATGGCTTGCGACATTCTCACAACCTTAAAAATGTTAATCTCGCAAACTCCCTAATTTTCGCAGGACCATCACATTTTTCTCATGATTTAGCTGACGTCGTTTATTATTTCGTTTCTGAAGCTGTTCTGCGACACTGCTATGTTGTGTTGTTAATAATTTCGCTGAGGCATTATTGCTGCGAGATTCTGATCCTACATCTTGCCTCTTCTCGTATCTTCTCTGCGAAGTAGATAACGATGTGAGACATGCCGCAGCTGTCCATCTCTTCATATTCTGCATTTATCACACGTATCCTTTCTTCCATCTATTTCTTGACACGTCTTCTGTAACCGCTGCTTTTCAACCGCTCACGTCTTTTCGCATTAATGGTGTTTATTTCTTCGAGTAAAAAAAGTCTTCTTTATATATTCTTCTTACTCTTCTTTCCATTTTCTTTTTACTTTCTCTTCTCTTTTTACTCTCTCTCTGCAACTCTATTGTTCTTCCGTAAGTTCTGCTACTGTAATTCTTCCCTCTTCAATCTTCTTACTTTTCATCCATTCCCATACTCTATATTCAGATATGCCTCCAAGTGGCCAAAACATGAGAAAACTTAAAAGACCCAAAAAGATCTTGCTGAGAAAGGTTTCACACTTTCTACCATTCCTGGTGAAAGTGCCAAGTCAATTCTTTCTATCAAACTTTTCTCTGATCAACATTGTGATGATCAATCAATCATAATTTCGCTAGGTCAAATTCTCGCAGGTCTCCCCATTCCTCTTTATGACCCAGATATTCCTCTGTTCTATGAAATTCTCGCTCACTCGGGATTTTCGCGAGCTATCTTCCAATTGAGTGGGGATTGCATCCGTCTGATGCTGGAGTTCGCTAACCGTGGTGCTGGTAAAGGATCTCTTTACTCCAAAGAACTTAGGGATCCTAAATTCGCAGACTTGGAGATAATTGCTGAAAAATACACAGTAGCGAGTTTCTTTGAAAATTATGAATTGATCTCCATGAAGAAAGAGAATACTCGCTGGGGTATTCGCTTGAAAAGGAAAGATAATATTGATGAAGCTAAAATACTCATGCAAGACATTGATTGGCATCTGGTAAGAACACAACTCCTCGCCAATCCAAAGATGATAAATGGTGTGTTTTTCCCTTGATGCTGAAAGGACCTTACATTGCTGGGTCAAATGTTCTTCCTGAGAATCTCGCTACTTATCAACCTTGGGTATTCTCTTGGCCCGAGAAGGAGAAAGAGGTATGTTTCTTCCAGTTTCGCCACTTTATTTCTTTATTTATCTTTATTCTTTTGTTCGCTGATCTTGCGAATTCTACAGATCCAGAAACTGAAAGATAGCTATCACAGGACTGGGAAGGCTAGTACCTTGTTAGCTCTTCGCTCATACACAGATGAGGTAAGAAATATTCTCTTATGATTTTAAACAATATTTGTTGCCTCTATTTCTTATTTCTATCTGTGTGTGAAGATTATTGCTGAAATAGAAGAGCCTGCCAATGTTGCGAAGACTGGTGATAAAGGCAAAGGTGCTCTTCGCAGGGAAAAACCAACTGCTCCTCCTTCAAAGAAGAAAAATCCGTTCTTCCTCTCCTTCAAATATTCCTTCTCATGAAAACTCCGAGAGTGATGAGGATGATGAGGATAATGATGACCTTGCTGCAAATGAAGATTCTCCATCTGAATCTTCTATGGCTAAGCTCTCTGGCCTCTTTTCTGATTCTTGCAAGGAATGGGAGATAGTCAATTCGCTAATACCTGCAAAGCTCTCGCTACGATTTGCGATGTTCCTTTATTGGATGGTGATAATTCTCTTCGCGGAGTTTCTAGATCGGTGACTCCCAACTTCCTGCATTCTCTTAATAGTCTGGTATGCTTTCGTCTTTTACTTCTTCATTATGTAACTCAAAATCTCTTTCTATTTTAATACTTTTTACATTTTCTCGCAGGCTGGAAAAGCTTCTTTCGCTGTTGCCTCAGATCTGGAGAGGAGACGCGAAATTCTTGAAAAAGAATCTTCAATTTCGTACAAAGAATGAGGAACTGGAAGCTGAAGTCAAAGTCTTCGCGAGAAGAACAAACAACTAGAAATTGATTCTTCTTCGTACAAAGAATAAAATCTCTAGTCTTCAGCAAGCTAATAATCAACTCTATGGTATGTTACTTTTCTCCTTTCCCTTCATTCATTCATCCTGTTGTTTTATCTTATTTGATTGATCCTTTTTGCAGACATTTATGGTCTTTCTGATGAAGCTACCATTCTTCGTTCATTTCCTAATGCCTTGGATAATGATACCCTTCTTGAGCGTCTTAATAAATCTTTAAATAGTTTCTCAAATGATAAAATTTCATCTCTTGAATGAACTGAGATCCAAATTTCGCCTCTTAGAGATTGACCATAGATCTAGTTTAGGCTTAGCCAACCATTTAAGCGTTTTTCTTAATTCTAAAGAGAAAATCAATGAGCTAAGAACCAAAATTAGCGGTCTCATAGATGATAAGGATCGCATCTCTGATCAAGGTGCTAAGGCTTTGGCGAAATTCCAAGACCCTTCTTGAAGTTCAACTTGAACGAGATGAAGCTAACCGCAAAATCGAGCTGCGAAGAGAAAACCAAATTCGTTCTCGTCTCCTTATAAATAATGAGGATGAATTCGCTTGGGCGAAAATCTTAGACGATGCCAGAAAAGATTTAGGTGTAAATGTTAGTCTCCAAGTTGAGCATACAGCCTTGATTAGAGATATGATTTCTGACAGAGAAGGTTATTAACTGTTCTTCTTCACTAATCTTTTGTTTCTTATGAATTTTCATCAAGTTATTAATTGATTGCCTTTTGCTCGCAGATTCTGAAAGTAGATATCGCGAAAGAATTGAGGAACTTGAAGCTGAAAAAGAGGAACTCGCAAAGAATCTTTCTTCTCGCAACGACAAGTATTCTAGATTAAAGAATCAAATCAAGATCACTGTTGCGAACTTTAAGAACGATGCTCTGCATTTTCGCAATCAAACTATTCAAATGGTTTTGATGACCATAGTATTCCTCATCTGATTATCCTTGTCTCTTGGAGGAGATCCCAAAGAACATTCCTAGTCTGACATCTGATAGCGAAGCTGATGATGAAGAATCTGATGGTGATGAAGGTTCTGATGGAGATAAAGTTCTGATGCAGACGAAGAAGGGAACAAGTCTGATGAAGATGATGAAGGATCAACTAAGAAGTAGTCTTTGTTTCTTTCTTTATCTTCTGTAATACTTGTACATTTATTCCTTCTTTCTGTATATTTGCGAATTCTTTTGGTTTCCATATTCCTTAATATATGAGTTTCTTTCATTTTGACCTGCATTCATTAAAACAATTCTTCCTTGCAATACGGTTAATCAACATAATCATTAATTTTGAATTTTTGCGTAAATCTATCATATGGAGACAAATAACATTTTCTAATTTCATTCATTCCCATACTTGCCTCTGTTATTTGTATCCAAATGAGAGATTTTGCAGATTTTTATTTTGTGCCTCAACTTCGCAGTTGTTTATGTATAATTTCGCCATATGCGAAGTGAATTTTGATTCTTTTCAAAATCTCATTCCTGTGTGGTCTTATTTTCCTTCCTAGTTAAAGGTCTTATTATGCCACCTCTTGTCATTGCGACAAAATCGCAGGACGTCCTTGCACTTTCATGCAAAAACCCATTGATCTTGCCTTAACTTTTTTTTGTATTATGGCCTCTTCAGGAATGTTGCGACAATATGACAGGCCTAAATATTCTTGCGAAAATAAAGCCCCATTACATTGTCGTCTTGCGACGAAATCGCAGGACGTCTTCGCACTTTCATGCGAAAACCCATTGATCTCGTCTTATCTTTTTCTTTTGTATTATTGCCTCTTCAGGATTGTCGCACAAATATGACAAGCCTTAATACCCTTGCGAGTAAAAAGCCTCATGACATTTGCGTCTTAAGACACTTATCAGCTCCCTAATGGAGGGTGCCGCCCTTATCTTCCCCCTGGTTGCCCCTTCAAGGAGGCGTACTCTACCATACAAGGTTGGTCCTCCCATCCGTCTTAACAACAACCAGTTGTTTTCGCAGCCTCTTATCCCTTTTACCTATAGGGTTATGGTTACGAGACTGCACCCTAAGTGGGGTTTTCTTCGGGCCGAGTGCAGTATAAGCCAAGACTTGTCAAGAATGGCAAGGTACGCTCCAGACGCCCCTGGCACTCTTGACTCAACCGTGTACCTCGGCGCCTTGATCAGATTCTGCACTCCTTGGGAGAGTCCTTATTACCTTAGTCGCCCAACCTAAGTCATATGCTTAAGCTGAGAATCCAAGGTGCCTCTCCCGGATGGGCTTTATTGACCCCAAATCTCCATGACTCAGGTTCCGGTGGCGGTGTAGCCTTTCCCTGAGCCATGCAACAGGTACCCCCTTATATGACGTACTTTAGGTCTTACATTTGCCTCTTGCGAAATTGTATTCGCGAACTAGGGTGTACGCCATAAAGGTTCTCTTTTGTCATTGTTCTCTGATTGTCTTTTGTAGAATTCATTATCTCTGCGAGATTCTCACATCATCATATCGTATTTGCATTTCGCAATCTCAATTTTGTCATTCAATAAAATGTATTTTTGAGAATTTTATTTATTGCGAGAGTGTCGCAACAAATCAATCATTCATACATTTCTTATTTTATTACCTTTGCATCTCTGCTTCTTTGTTATTTTCTGCTACTGCTTCCTTGGTAGTGGTATGTTCACCATTTTTTATTCTGAGCTAGCATTAGTTTCGCAACATCTCTTCTTCTTTTCGTTCGATTGCATCCACCATCAACTCTCACTTCTTTGTGTCTCTTTGATTTTGTGTCGCCAATTTCCTTCTTGTTTGCTCTTCCTTCGCAGGATTCTTCAGTAACACCTCTTTCCTTCAACCCAATCTCCCTTTATGATTCCTACACCGCTGGGGTGAGGGAATTTGATGCACTGGTGGAAAGTTGAAGCTACACCTAGAATCCCATGTAGCCAAGGTCGACCAATTAATGCATTGTAGGGTGATTCTACATCAACGACACAAAGGATTTCAGAAGATATTCCCTTCAATGGAATTCGCATAGTAACCTCCCCTTTAGGCTTGTTGGCAGTACCATTAAAACCATATATCTTATATGTTGATGGTATAAGATCATCATCTCTTCCTCCCATAGTTTTATAAGTATGATAAAATAAGATGTTCACAGAGCTTCCAGTATCGATTAGAATCCTATTAATTGCCCATGAATCTTCAGCTTCATCATCCTCATCTTCTTTCGGTTTTGGATTAATTTCTAATTTTACTACCAATGGATTATCATGTACCTCTTCACCTTCGGGGATTCTTCTGCGGTAAAAGAAATAATCTGTTTCTGCCATTCCTCTAGTGGCGAGATTTTCGCAATATTCATAATTTCTCTTCCATCATTATCTCTTGCGAACACTCTACTCAAAACATTGTCATGAAAATCTTCAATTGTCTTGTATGAATGTACGATAGAGTGACAGAATAGATTCTTTGCTTTTGCACCAACTTCTATGAAGAATGTTTCCTTCTTTTTCATCGTGTTTACTTTGTGATGCTCTGGTGGTGGTGGCAATGGTTGAGATTGTGGGTGCCCTACCAAAAAGTGGTTTAGTTTTCCTTGATCTATCATTCTCAGAATAATTCTTTTTACATTTCTGCAATCATTTGTAGTATGTCCATGAAAATGATGATAAGAACAAACTCATGACTTCTGTGGTTTGGAGGTGGTTCCGTTCCCATGTTCCATGGTGTTGGTATATTCTCCATCAAAATTATAGCTTCCCATATTTTCTCCACACTTGCATTTAGAGGTGGCATCTTGATTTCTTCCCATACTACCTTGTGACCTCCTTGTCCTCTATTATAGTTTTGTCTTTGACCTCCATAAGTTTCTTGCGGCTGATCGAGTCTTTGAATCTTGTTATTTCCACCACGATTGTAGAAATTTCTTTCTTTTCATACTCCTCTTGATCTCGGCTTCCCATAGCCACCAATTTTTGTTGATTATTTCCCGTCACCTTTTCTTGTTGTACTTGCGAAGTGCTCTCCACTGTGTTTATTAGTTTGGGTAATAAGCTTGCATTCGCTGTTTGTGAATTGGTGTTCGCAACCGGGTATGATTCTGTTTCATTTTGCATTTCCTCTAGAGCAATAGATTCTTCCTTAAGTTCTCGCAATTCAGTCATTGTGATCGTATTCTTGACTCTGAAAATTTGGATATACAATAGATTGGTTGCAAACATAGCATTGATAAATGATAAGATAAGATATCTCTCATCCCCACGGCCAGCCATTTCGCTACACATAGTCCTCCATCTTTTAGTTAGGTGCTTCACACTTTCGTCAATCCTTTGTTTTAATCCAAACACGTCTTCAATACCAGGTCGCGAAGAATTGTTACTTATATATGCCCCCAGGAATGTAGTCTGCAAATGATTGAAGGATGTTATTCTATTCTTTGGTAGACCTTCGAACCATTTTAACGCCTCCCCTGTTAGGCTGGATGCAAAATACTTGCATAATACGACATCATGATTTTCCCATTGCAACATGCACCTCACGTAGGCTTTAATGTGTTGAATTGCACAAGTTGTTCCATCAAAAATGCTGGTTAATGCGGGAAAATTGTATTTCGGAGGTATTCCTCCTAGTTGTACTTCCCTTGTAAATGGAGTTTTCGCAGCTTCTTCTATAGCTTCATCTAATTGTCTTCTGCCTACTTCTCCTCTATTATTTAACATTCCTCTCATTTCTTCTAATTCTTTAAAGATTTGTTTATTTACACCTAAATTTTGATCCATTGGTCTTTTTAATTTCGCTTCCCTTCTTCTGCGTTCATGTCTTTCTTCTCTCGCGAAATTTTGCATTTCTTCTTCATCATCCTCATCTCGTCTTCTTATGCGATTCTCTTCCTCATCTCTATATTGAATTCGAATATGATGATGTCTCTCATTTTCCCCTCCATAATTTTGTTCATTTCTTATCAATTCCATTCGCTGTCTTTCATCCATCCTCTGTGCTCTATCATACTCTTCATTGATATTACCGTTATTCCGGTTTTGTGTACGCCTTCTTTCTCGATTTTCGTGATTGTTCTGGCGAATTGTCTCCTGAAGCTCTTGTTCTTACATTTCCGCTCTCAATCTTTCACGTTCGCAAATTAAACGTGCTTGTTCAGCATAATGTCTTTCAATTTATTCTTCAATCGTTTGTTGATTTCTTTGAGCTTCTCTCTCATGTAAAATTCTCCTTCCTTCCTCTCGATTCCCTTCGCCATCTTGATTATTTCGTCCCTGACATTTTCCATTCTCTTGATTTCTATCATTTTTCCTATCATCAAAAGTTTCATTTTGTGGAACATAACGATCATCAGTCCGTTCTCTATCTTCGCGATGTTCTTCATTAGGATTTGATATTTCTTCTCGAATATTATTTCCAGTATTAATATTTTCGCCTCATCTCTCTTCTAGTTGGTCTTGAATATGATTTTTTAGTACTTCTCGATCTTCTACTTTGTAGTCTCATATTTTCAATCCTCAATTTGTGATTTTGCCTTGTTAGATTTGCACGTTCTTCTGCCTCAGCTCTTCTTTCTTCATGTATTCTTCATCTCAACGTTTCTAACGCTCCAATTTCCTCATCTCCATGAATTATTCCTTCATCTGCTTCTTGATTTCTCTCTACCTGTCTATGGTTTCTGGTTTGCTTCTCTTCTTCTACTTCTTCTACTGAATTTGATTGCCAAGTGTGTATACTCACCCTATCATAATCTGTATTCCTTCCTTGTACTAGTGTTTGTATAACTGGTGGTTGAATTTGATTTTCTCCATTATTTCTCATTCTAGTAGATTCTCCCATTTCACTTCTTTCCCTTCCATCAAGTCTCTTGCTTCTTCTAACAGTAGTTGGTTGTTCCAATGTATTTCTTCTTCTAGCCATTTCTTCAATATTAATGAATTACAAGAGATTATGTAAAATTCTTAACCAATTACTCCAAATCTTCACAAATCTCAATATTAATCTTCAATTTTTTCTAGAATAATCTTCAATCTTCAATCCATCCCTGTTTCTAGCGCCATTATGTAGTTGCAGGAAATCCTACACTACATCCCTCACAAGATTTCATTAATATTCAACTCATTTTTGGATTAACAATCTTAATTTTATTGATGAATCTTTGAACAATCTTACAAGAAAAGATAAAGGAATCAAGAATAATCGCTGCTCTAGATTTTCTCTCTCCTATTTACTTGCTTCTCACTAAGAAAAGATCTCTCTCCTTTCCTTTACAACTGAACGACTATTTATAGGGAATTGCATAGTGGATGGCAGCTAATCTGTCATTTATTTTCGGATATGGCTTGCAACATTCTCGCAACCTTACAAATGTTAATCTCGCAAACTCCCTAATTTTCGCAGGACCATCACATTTTTCTCATGATTTAGCTGACGTCGTTTATTATTTCGTTTCTGAAGTTGTTCTGCGACACTGCTGTGTTGTGTCAGTAGTGGAAAACAACAATTCCGCGACCACCAGGACACGTCATATATACGAGTTAAACGACCTGTTCTGGGGTTCTCTGAATGGGTCGTTTATAAAACGTTTTTTAATTGCACGACCCTTATTGCGTTGGTCTCTGAACAGAGACCGTTTCTTACAGTAACTAGATGTTGACCCGCAATACTTGTCGTAGATTTGAATTATAATATAAAAAAATACAAATTTAGATCAGCTGAAATGTCTGAATGGCTGAATCTGAATTAATCTTACTGGCATTTTAATCAAACAGTCAAGTTAAGTCAAACAGTCAAGTCAGGTTAAGTCAAACGACAGTCAAGTCAAATCAAACTGAAATTCAAATGCAACCTCAAATTTAATTGAAATTCAAATGCAACTCAAATTTAACTGATATTCAAGTGCAACTTCAAATTTAACTGAAATTTATAATCAAACTGAGAATTTTAACATTCATTCATTTTATCCATTGGGTGTAAAATTACACAAAAAAGATGAACTACTGAGTTCAGAGAATACATGTCCAAGATAGCTAAGTTCTGACAACAACATGCTAAACTAATAGACAACTGACAAAAAAACAAAATGATAATTCAGCTCCTCCTTTGACAATGAACTTAATTAGCCAATACTTCACAAATGATATCAAGCAGAGCATCCATGTGTTGTGTCCTTGGTTCACATGCGACTTCCTGCAAAGCAAATCAACAGTACAATGACTTCGTTCAGTTCATAATACACGGTAGAACAAAATAAGTTACTAGACATAGGTCATGTACAACAGTGTGAGGTAATTTGACAGACATTCTAGCAATGGGTAGTAGATGAAAGCACATGTATGAGGTATATTGACATATAGGTCATGTATATAACAATTGGCTCATTAATTGCAGGGATCAAACCATAATCATTTACATTCTACCAGACTAATCAAGACCACAACTATAATTCACGTCACTTGAACAACTTATACAATCCAAGCAAAACTCATTGTAATATACAATCATAAACTCAGCTTACTTTCCAATCCACCCATAGCTGCAATCTCAATTTCCCTGAACTACTACCACTAGATTCAACAACCTCATCATTAACAGTACTAAAAACTTATTTCCTACATCATTTCCATACATACAAATTCTCTGTGATTCAGACATAACTATAAACTACAAACATAACCATAACCTAATCTAGGTCATGTGTGAGGTAAGATTCAGCATGCTATTTGACCCAAATAAGTACCTAGTTGTCAAGGTTCTGACTATACAATGCCTTTAAGATGCACAGGAAAACTCAGAATCAGAGGTTCAAGGTTTGTTGTCAACTCACATGTGTGCAGGGGAGCTACATGATTTCCACCAGTTGAATTATAAGGTGTTGGTCAAGTTCATTCACGTACGTGTATCCCCATTTCTCGTTCCCTTGGAAAGATAACCAATTGTGGAAAATGAAATTAAAACGAAAGTAAAAGATCTAACATAACAAATATGGAATCTACTAGAAGAGACATGTAAGAAGAAATATGATGAAACCTTACCTGAGCTTCTCCACTCCAATACTCATCATCTCCAACAGTTGTCAAAATTTACGGACCTTCATTCTCATTTGCAGTAAAGCCCCTATCATCAGTTCCAAGCACCTACGAAGAAGTAAACAAAAACATTTATCTAGCTAGTAATTGACAAGTTTCTTTTTTTTTTCAAACTGCAATATGAATTTGTGAGTTCAGAACAATACGCAAGTCCTAGTTAGCTAATAAGAAAACACTTTCCCTAGTGTCACTCTCTAGAACAGCTTTAGCTGAACTCATGTTACACCATACACTTTCTCTAGATGCAGATCCAGACACAAGATACTTAGTCAAAGCATACAGATAGGGGCTTAGAGTAAACATGTGAATAATCAGGTGCACTCACCAAGTAAATGCAAGTTTCTTTCCTAGAATAAATATACAAAAATAAGTAAAAGAATACCCTTCTTTCAGAGTCAAAATAGCCATGTGAGTAGCATCTTCAAGCTCCATATCATCAGTGTACCTACAATGAGAGGAAAACTTAAACAACTTAGCAAGGCTTGGATCCACGTGATGCTTGTAAAAAAAATTCCCAGTTAACCATAAGACCATAAAAATACATTATGCTAGTAAAAAATACTGTAATCCATTAGAGAAATTGCTCTCTGCATGATTTCTTACCCAGATTGAGTAAACTTTTGCATGACAGCAGCAGTTTCTCTGACAATTTGTGTAACAGATATTGGTTCCTACACAACCAGAATACAATGAAGTTAAAATATTTGCATAAGTACTGTAACTAAAACAGGGTAAGTATAAATTAGTGTTTGAAGGAAATAGAAAAACACAAAATGCTATAAGATGCATTTTCTTGTCAAAAGACGGTTCTAACAACACAAAAGTAATGACAAGAAAACCACACATCAAGGATGTATCAGTACTTGTATAATTTGTAATATTGTTGTGCCTGCTTCCTACTTTTATGAACCAAAACTCGAGAATCGTGACCCATCCCTGAAACCAAAACCGAATGCACTTAGGCAAGAAAGAGAATTTGATTACAGCATATTGAAGATAGTAAAGCAACATACAAACATTCTCTGTTGGAAGTATACTTGTGCTCTGTTATAAGCATACATGAGACTCCCAAAATACTAGCTATGGCAACTCCTGCAGTACCCTGTAAAAATATATTACTAAGTCAGATCAAAGATGAATTAAGGATCAAAGATACCAAAGCAAACACGAGGACACCCCCAAACCGACCTCTCCTCATATCATATACTTGTCTACAAGAAAATTACTTTGAAAGATTAACAAAGTAACACAGAAACCTAGTCAACTTGGATTAAAAATCATCATTCT
The DNA here is from genome assembly GCF_003573695.1 of Papaver somniferum. Classification (NCBI taxonomy): domain Eukaryota; kingdom Viridiplantae; phylum Streptophyta; class Magnoliopsida; order Ranunculales; family Papaveraceae; genus Papaver; species Papaver somniferum. Next base: position 145,847,598 of record NC_039367.1, on the reverse strand, counting down.
AAGTCATATTGGAACTAAGAATAACATCATACATAATCAAATACTAATATATGTACAACCACTGAAGTATTCATTTTATAACTATCATGATGTTAGAACAGAAATCCCGTTACATTTGACATCAACCAAAACAAAATTACTTCGAAGAAAACAGAACGTGCTTGTACATTAACATCACCAAACCAATAATCCTTTCACATGAATTGAGACAAAATCAGTTAAAATTAAACATATTACTTCATTACCTAGACCCTAATATATGATCAGTAGACTAAATCTAAACAAACAAACCCCAACTTCAGTATCATAAAAACAACTAACATCACCCAAATACCAAAATCAGATAAAACTTTTACCTGATGAAGATGTTCCTATAACTTAAGCTGTCTGACTGAAATCAAACAATAAATACCTGAAATCAAACAAATACAAATAATGGTTAAAACCCAATGAAGACATCCAACCAAAAAGAAAATCAAGTTGAAAGAAAAGAAAAAGAAAATCAAGTTGAAAAAAAAGAAAAAAAAAAATTAAAACTCAAATTATGTACCTGATGAAATTTGTAAAATCAAACCCTAATAACCGCACCAAATTGAGAAATCAACCTGAAATCAACCAATAATCAAAAAAAGATTAAAACCCAATGAAGAGAATCAACCAAATCAACAAAAAGAAAATAAAAAAAAAACTCAAATTCTGTACTTGTGAAGTTTGCATAATCAATCCCTAATAACCGGACCAAATTGAGAAATCAACCTGAAATCAACCAATAATTGAAAAATGATTAAAACCAGTGAATAGAATCAACCAAATCAACAAATAAAGTTATAAGAAAATAAAATAAATAGAACTTGAATTGAAACCTAACTGTACCTGATGTTATTTGAAAAATCAAACCCTAACTTCACAAGATTCATTGATGTGGAAGGTTTATCGACTATCTATTAGATTTTCAGATGAATAAATTCATGGTGGACTCTGGTTCGTGGTGGTGTTCATAGAGAAGGCGTTTTCTGTTGCGGCTATAGGGTTTGGGTGAAGTGAACGAAGTGAAGAGAGAGAAAGATAACGAGATATATATAGGCTTGGAAACTACCATATTTAAATCACTGGCTGAGGGTCGTCGAACCGGTAGTTCCATGATGACAAAATAGTAAATAAAATTTCTAATTCAGAGATATCTTATTAAGCTCTCGGAATTTTTCCGTGTTTTTACCAAACCAGAGACGGCTATCTTTGGTCAACGATCTAACTACAGTCAATCAGGGTCTCTGATGTGGGTTGCTAAATACCCATTTTCCACTAGTGTGTTGTTAATAATTTCGCTGAGGCATTATTGCTGAGAGATTCTGATCCTACAACCTCATAAGTCTGTGTTTGTGGCAATCTGAGTCTGTGGACAGAATCTCATACGCATACCAAAATGCCTCCTAAAGCTGTCAACTTTGTCAACTGTCTCGGGAATACCTCAAAGGGTCACTCCTAAGATGATTCTTCCGAATCCCGAGGTAGGAAGACTGTTCCATCCTGTGTTGGTCATTCTTCCTCCAATGAGACGTTGGACATAATGAAAAAATCTGAAATGGAGCTCACCATAATTTCAAAAAATTCTACAGAGTTTGTTGATCTCAAGGATCATGTATAGCTCATGGATGAATTCGAAAAGTCTATTGATCGTGAACAAGTATTCTACAACATTATAGGGTCATTCTCTAAGGAAATTGAGAAACTTCTTCAAGAAAACAATATACAGCGTGAAAAGATTTGTGTTCTTGAAAAGCTGGTCAAAGAAGGCTCAATTAGAGAAAATTGTTTGATCAAGATGCATTCATCCGACCTAGACAGACTTCGTGTTGAGAGGGAGAAACTTGAAGCATCGCTTGTCTTATCCCATGGACAATGCAAATCCTTGAAAAAGGAAAACTCTGTTTTAAAGAAAAATTCTTCTGCACAAACTAATTCGCACGAGTTACCGTACAGAATGAAATTTTCTCCAAGAGAAGATTGTGTCAAGAAAAGTTTTCATAACTTACAATCTTCTCTCGTGGATATGAAGTTTAAACAAGTGCCAGTTGTTGCTTCTCCTCCACGAATATGTACCTTCTGTGGAAAATGAAATCACTATGCTATCCACTGTTTTTCTAGAAAGAAACGTGTTTCTGAACTCCACAAGTTTCTTCTTTATACTATCAATGGAGTAAATAGTCGAACGACTATTACAGTGAAGGTCCCTTTCACAGGAAACCAGGTATCTTATAAGAATGATCTCTCTCCTAGAAATCATTACAGGACATTTGTAAAGTCTCGTGCTACCAATGAAAGTATGTCATGTTCTTATAAGAACACATCTTATAAATCTAAGTCTAGTGTGTGGAGAAGAATTTCAGAAAATCCCCTAGAACCTATTTCTAGAGGTCCTAGACTTTGTCATCAGAAGGGTTTCCCGCCTGTGATTCCCAGAAGGACTGCGAGACACACCCTTCTTCCTGGAAGCTGCAGTGAAAGGATAAGAATTACTGATATAAGATATCTTAGAAGAATTTATAGGTACTCTCTCAGAATCGATTGTGAGACTATGTCTCCCTCTGCTACCTAGCAGCAGAATGTTCTATCCTTGTGTCTAACTTGAGAGATACAAGGATGATGATTTGAGAGATGCTCAAGTATTGTGCTATATTTTCTCTAGGATTGTATATCCCTTGTTGTAATGATCTTCTCTATTATCATTTTCCTTTTGTCACTTTGATCTTTTGGGATGGTGGACGTTTTGGAAGCTGCACGGTATCTCTTTCTAGGGTCATTCTTGGTCGGCCACAAACGCCTGTATCTCCTCAAGGAAATCTAGGGTGTCTATCCAGGGCACTCACGAACATTTATAAATCTTATAGGTGTCTCATTTTTCTTCAGAAATGAGCTATATGGAAACTGTTCCCAAAGAAGAAGTTAACCCTATGGTTGAGGATGATCTCAAAGGATGTGATTCTGGTCAAGAGTTTATACGAAATAAGATGCTTGAAATAAAAGAGTATAACACTTGGATTGGTGAATCTTTCAAGGATTTGATTCGTGTTCTGGATGAAGTTAAGAACGAACTGGCTAACCTTCAATTGCAGATAAACCAGCTGATTGATGGACAGGCGAAAATCCTTGGTACTCAAAATATCTTGATCAGAAATCAGAAGAAAGTTATTCTTGATTGTGCAAAGGCTCGTCATTATGCTCGCACTATTGATCAAAAAGTCAACGTTCTAACTTTTGAACATGGTGTCTCTACGGTCAACAGGGTCAAGGATATCAGTGACTCCTACTTTGATGGACCATTTCGAAGGTATGAAATCATCAAGGAAAACTGAGTCTTATATGCCTGGTAAGTCTTCTTTTTGGATTAGTTGGAAGAATAACTAGTGCTTTGAATAGCGATGATTGTGACTACATAAAGCTATTTTTGTTTCCATCTTCTTATGTTTATTTTTAGGTTTATTGGTTATTAAATTCTAAAACTATTTGGAGGATGATGTTTATTGCAGTATTTTAATGGTTTGTGATACTGCAATATTTTGATGGGATATGTATTGTTTGCGTTTGTGAACTTGAAGGTCCCATATTGCAGTTAAAAGTAAAGTCCTTCATGAATCGGTATTCGTATGGATGAAAGGACGAATGGACTTTTTACATATACAAAAGTTAAGCCTATGTAATCATTAATTTGATGAAAAATAGGATAAAATATTTTGTTCAATAAGGATAAAGTCTATTATGTCGTTATGATGGAAAATATAATAGATCCTTGTATGTTATCCACGGTATTGATCTTCATTGATCCATTTTATTATGTTTTACAGTGAAGGCTCCATTATGTGTCTTATGTTGAGCACCTTACAACTAAGTCGATATACCTTGGATTTGTTGGTTGTTCCATAAGATGCTATATGTCGAGCATTGGGAACTAAATTAATCAACTAATTTGGTTATTTAGTTAGTACTCCATAAGTCTTCTTTCTTATGTCGAGTACATGTACGGTTAAGGTTGTCGTATTCTATGATGAACTTAGTCGGGGTTCCATAAGTTCTCTTATGTTGAGCCCAAAATAATTAAATTGATTACTTCCGTGATTGGTTTGGTCATTTGTATTCCAATTAGATTGATTATAGGTTCTCTTGTAATTAATCTAGTTGAGTTTTCATATATTCCACAAATTCTTGTGTTGAGTATATGAAAGGCTACACTATCATGTTCTTTGGTAAATGTAGTCAATATTCCGTAAGGTTTTCCTTATGTTAAGAATTTGTACGGTTAAGTTAGTCATCTCCGTGTGATTGACTTAGTCGTAGCTCCGTGAGTTTACTTATGTTGAGCACTTTCAATTAAATTGATCACTTTTTTGGTTTGATTTAGTTGCGTATTCCAATTGAATTAATCATGGGTTTACTTGTGGTTAATTTGGTTGAGCTTTGGATATAGAAAATCATTCCTATGGTTTTGGTGTCCAATAAAAAATCCGTCTTTTCTTTCGAAATTAAGGTCGCTCTTGTTGTTCTCTCGGGAATGCCATCGAATGGGGAAGAGTTCTTTTGAACTTGTGCTTAATGGTAATATCATGTGGGGAGTGCGGCTGTGGAATTTTATAGGAGTTATCTTGTATCTTAAAACTCCTTGATGAATGTTGTTATCTTCGACTATTAGATTGCATCTAAATTAAGTTGGTATGTATTTTTCTTTTGGTCATGAAATGTCTCTTGTGGAAATTTCATTATGATCCCATTCTTGTACCTTTGCCAATTTTATTGACAAAAAGGAGGAGAAATATTGTAGTTCACACTACAAGTACATATGGTTTTCGGATCATTGTGTAAGGGGGAGTGGTTTCCATGATCGAGATGGAGTATTGACTAAGGGGGAGTGATACATATCACCGTAGTATTATTGTTAAAGTCGTGATACAATTGGACTTTGATGTTATATAATAATACCATGACATTGTATAATAATGATCGAGAATCTCGATTTCTCTCATTGTTATAGCTACGGATCTTCAACAACGATGGTGCAAAACTTACAACCTTTGGGATCATTCGAGTACTTGGAAGGACGAAGATTTCAAGTAACATTGAAGATTAGACTATTGAATAGGAGCCACTAAAGTTTATCTTTTTTTTGTATTTCATATGTATTAATAGTTTTATCACTAAAATTGACAAAGGGGGAGATTGTTAGAGCATAGCTCGGTCAACCTCGCATGCGTTGTTATCTCAAGCATGTTTGTCAATGTTAGTGATTAAAACTATAAATCTTGATTTCTAGCCTACATAGATAAGTCTCGGATTAGGATAGAAAAGTGTAGCTGAGCTCAAGGACTTCATGGCGATTCATCATACAACGACGAAGATCTATACAAGGAACCGTGGAACTTCATCAACAAAAAGGTATGTGGAGACTTGAACTTATCTATCACTCAAAAGTCTATGTTTTCTATCTCCTACTTCTTATGAGACAAAAGTCGTATGCTATATAGACTAGATGATGCACATTTGACATTTCGAGCTGAACATTCATTGCTTATCTATTATCTCGAAATCGTGTGTTGGTAAAGCGTTTCGCTTTGATCAAGTTTATCTTCACCTAGTGACGAAAGTCATGAAAAGTTTCAATCACTTTGAGAATTGCTCTGACGTGAATCGGTCTGTGAATAACGGCTACATAGCGTCCTCTGAGAATGTCTCAGTGATTGAAATGAGAGTTTAGATTACATAACCATGTATTCCTTGAACCGAAGTTTTCGAACTTTGTTGATCAAGAGATATCGGGAGGATTGTGGAATTGGCTTGCCAAGTCCGCGAACTATCGGAAGTTCTTGACTGAGAATTTCTGCTGGGATTTTCCAAAACTCGTTTGTGTGCTAAGTCCGCGAACTCAGTCCGCGAACTGGCGGAAGCTCTCTTTCCGAGAATTTCTGCTGGGTTTGGAAAACTCAACCGATTAACTTGAGTTCGCGAACTTGTTTGCGAACTTAAGAGGTAATTATCTAAAGATGTTCTCTGAACATGAAACATTAAATTACTAAGGAATTCTTTATGCAAACCGTGGCTATAATGTTCATGAGACGATTCAATTGAATCAAATCATCTTTGTCTCAATTGTGTCTTGTGTAGTTACATAAGATCTCATAGCAATTGAACAACTATTTAACTAGTTCATTTGAGTCATTGAACTAGTTATGGTGAATAAGAACAAGGTTAATATGAAATGCTCATATGGTTAACCTTTTGGGTTACTATGTTGAACCAACATACACGTACACGTTTGGGAATGGTTTTCACGAACCCAGTAAACGTCTACCCAAGTGTGTGTGAAAAGCTAAGTTTTCGATCTAACGGTTGAGAACTATTAGCTTGAATCTAAATCAGGTTTTCATTTAACGGTGAATATGGATTGCTTTGTAACTAAGGAAAAACCCTGATATGAAGGCTATATAAAGGAGACATCTAGCATTGTGAAAAACTAATCCCCACACGTATGTGTGCTACTAGTGCGCCCGCTAGAGTCGATCTCCATTAACCTTTGATTTTCCTTTCTAAAATCAGGTTAACGACTTAAAGACTTCATTGGGATTGTGAAGCCAGACCGATACTACTTTATCGTAGTTGTGTGATCTGATCTTGCATCTTCTATCGTACGAGTACAATCGATCGATTGGCTTGATATCGTGACAGTTCTCCGATAGGCAAGATAAAGAAGTCACAAACATCTTCGTCTCACTGTTTGTGATTCCTCGACAATCCGCTTGTGTAGTCGGGAAGGATTGTAGAGAGGTGATTGATTAATCTAGGCTGTTCTTCGGGAATATAAGACCGGATTATCAATTGGTTCATGTTACCTTGATTTTATATCTAAAGACGGAACAAAACCTAGGGTTTACCTGTGGGAGACAAATTTATCCTCTTATAGACTTTTATGTGTGAGACGGATCTGTTTATTATCAAGTCTGTGATTTTGGGTTACAACAACTCTTGGTTGTGGGTGAGATCAGCTAAGGGAATCAAGTGTGCAGTATCGTACTGGGATCAGAGGCGTAGGAGTACAACTGTACCTTGGATCGGTGGGAGAATGATGGGGGTTCAACTATAGTCCAGTCCGAAGTTAGTTTGCAGTAGGCTAGTTTCTGCAGCAGCTTAATACAGTGTGTATTTAATATGGACTAGGTCCCGGGGTTTTTCTGCATTTGCGGTTTCCTCGTTAACCAAATTTCTGGTGTCAGCGTTATTTCTTTTCCGCATTATATTTTATATAATTGAAATAATACAGGTTGTGCGTTCGTGATCATCAATTGGAAATCCGACCTTTGGTTGTTGATTGACCTTGATTGATCCTTGGACATTGGTCTTTGGTACCGTCCAAGTATTCCTTGTATTTGATAAAGACTCGCTATTTTTTTCAGATTGAGTAAAAATCAAATCAAGAGAGAGATATTAACTCCTTGAGATACTTTTATCTAGATTGAGTCTGACTGTCTAGTTGATTCCCTAGCAAAGTATTTCGGAGTTAGTCCATACAGATTGCTAATTGAAATATTGGGTGGTATTGTTAGACCCCCGCTTTTTCAGTTTCTAGTAAATCAGTTGTTAACCCATTCCAAGAATTGCACCTGATTGTTGAAAACAAAGTCACTATTAAAGCCAATGTTATTGAAAATGCTTAATGTAAATTCACAAAACATAAATATATGATTTAGAGTTTCCTCCTGTTGTCCACACATTAGACACAACTTGTTTATGTTTGCAATTCTTTCATTGAGCGGCATGATCTTGTGGAGACGTTTCCATAGAAACGTTTTTATCGTTGGCATTGTGTTCAAATTCCAGACCCTTATTCAGATTTCTCTTTAATATTCTTGCACTTGTTGACCTGTTATAACTATTTAGTTATAAAGGGATTTAATAGTGAAACTTCCCTTAGCCTCCAACTTCTAAACCAGTTGATCCTCTCTATCTTTAAAGATGCTTATTTTACTGACTCTTTCAACTATTTCAGTTTGGAAGCAGAGTTGCAACTTACTCATGTTCCAATTCCCCTTTTCTCCAGCATAATCCATTAACTCAGAAACAAATATGAAATAATCACTTTGTCGGTTAAGAGGTTGTAAAGTACCTTCCACTTTAGCACACCATAAGTCCTCCCAGATCCTGATCATTTTACCATTACTCACCACCCAAACCGAGTTGTTTCGAATTTTTGCCATTTATTTTTTAACATATTCTTCCACCCCATGGCTCTGTCGCAGGAAACTGTATCTCACTGTTGAGCAGGTTATGATCGGAATAGTACTTGTGCTTCGTTACTTGCACGAACAAAGTTTTAGGGAATTTGACCAGTCTCCAAGTAACCTTTGCATTAGTCCAACCTTTGAAATACACTACTCTAGTAACGGATACATCTTCCCCCATCCCTCTCTCACACTTCACTTCAACATTTTCTTTAATGGTTATGAATATTTTGATATTTGTGTCTCAATCTCTCTGAATAAATAGTGTTTTGAAGATTTGAGTGAGCTAAGTTTTTACATACCCCCAAAACTCCTCCCCCACTTTCTCCCCCAATAGGTGGCGCATCTCCCACCATTGATTTAGCAAGCGCCCCCACCCTATAGAGAAAATAGGAGGACCTTTATTAGTAAATGTGAGTGTGAGGGAATAACTGAGGGGTATTAGCCCTTTAGGGGCCCTTTATTAGCCCTTTAGGGGTATGTGGCATTTTCGTTGAATGAATCAATAAGTTTTGCTGAATAAGATGCTTTTACATGTCAACTTGGTATTGCTGAGTACATTGAAGCATTAAAGGCTGGTACTATATTGTGTTGTGGAATGAGTAAATAGTTAAAATGCCCCAATTTGGGAGGCATGGTTGCGGAATTATTCAGATTTTTTTTTAAAAAAAGTCAGAATACCCAATCTGTTAATTTTTTCATCCAAGCCAGTTAAGTAGTGAATTTGGCACACATGTGAGAAAAAGATAATAATATACCTTCAGGGTTAAGGGTTCTAACATTACGGAATTTATGGTTCAGGATTTAATGTTCAGGGGTGGTGGTAGTGGTGACGGCGACGACGATGATGATGGTGGTGGCGATGACAGACGACGATGGTGATGGTGGCGGCGCCGGCAGTGGTGGCGATGGTAGTTCTGGCGACGACGGTGGCGGCGATGATTGTAATGGCGGCGATGATGATTGTAATGGTGGTGGTGGTGGCACCGATGGTGGCGAGAATACGACAAGTGTCACAATATTAAGGTGGCCATTTTTATTAATAAAAGGTCAATTTTAAAAAAAATAGGGCCAAAAATGATTTCTTCACGTGGGAGAATTTAGATGTGTGTCAATTTCATTATTTAAATATTTTGGATGCAAAAGTTGATAGGACGAGGTATTTTAACTTCTTTTCAAAAGTTTGGGTCTTTTTTAAAGATGACCCTCCCAAATTCGGCATTTCAACTCATTGCCCATGAATAATTTATGTTGAGATTTGAGGTAAATGGATGAGTGGGTATCCCGTCAAAAAAATAAATGCAAGATGCGACAAGGAAGATAAGTTAACATGATTCAGGAAACAAGGGTATGTAATTGGCTCTATTGATTCTAATGCAACGCGCAAGAAGTGGAAGGTTTTTTTTTTTTTTTGATTCAAAAATCAATTTTATTTATTAATCAAGCAGAGTACATCTTGTATTTTCCAATTGGATCCAAGAAGTAATATCTGGTGGAAAATTGTCTACATATTCAAAACTAATACCACTATTCCTACATTTCTTGGCTATTAAATCTGCTACTCTATTCTTGGTTCTTTTAATCGATTGACAAACAAAATTAACTTGACTTTGAAGTAAAAACTTAATGTCTAAGACCAAACCTTGATTTAGCCAATGAACATAAGAAATGTCTTCCTTTATTGACTCAACTAAAACTTCACTATATGATTCAAAAATGACTTTGGAAAAGTTCTTAGAGATTTCCCAGTTCACTGCTTCGTGCATTGCCAAACATTCCAACTGCTCCACTTCTTGATCTTTGATTATTCCTCCATTGTAAAAGCTCTCTTTAGCTTCATAGCAGCATCCTGCAAAATTTCTAGCTATTAGTCCAGTGTCTTCTGTTGAATTATCTTTCAGAAAAGAAGCATCAACATTAATCTTAATGTATTCTCCTTCTGGTGGATCCCAATATTGAGGCTGCACCTGTAGACTAGAAAACGTGTTGGGAGCAATATAAGAATTCTTCTTACAACTATCAAGTAAAGACATAATGCTATTTATACTGAAGTTTCTATTAGGATGTTTCCCCGGAAAAAAAACTGTACATAAATAGTCCATATGGTGATCATAATTAAATATAGAAAATGCACCTTGTGTGTGGTTGGAACAGCAGTACTAGAAACACTAGTAGTAAATCAACTAATAATCCAGTCAAGTAAACTTCCATGCACATTCCTAACATTACTAACATTCACGTTAACACCAAGCCAAATGGATCTAGCATAGGGACAATCTAGTAACATATGTTCAGCAGTTTCAAAAGTAGCATTACAGACACTACAATGCACATCAATTCCTTGTTTGTATTTAGAAAGTTTATCCCTTATAGGAACTATGTCTTTAATACACTTCCAAACAAAAAATTTAACCGTATGTGGGAGTTTACATTCCTAGAGAGATTTCCAAACATGACTACTTACCAACTGAGGACCAGAGTTATCAGCGGAGTGACTGCTAAGAACTTTATAGGCACTTTTGATAGTAAACTTACTTTTCCTGTCATGAACCCAGTTGAGGGTATCATTCCCACATCTAGGATTTTGCATAAAGATAATTTTATTAGATGTGGTCATCTCAAAAGTATTCTGAATAAGCTGCACATTTCAAGTTCCAGTGTCTGGCAAAAATAACTCATGAACATGAATAAGATTAGACAAAGTATTAGAGTCTGCTTTGGGAACAAGAGGGTGATCTAGACCAACAACCCATTTATCCGGCCAAATCTTAATTCCGGTACCACGTCTAACTGCCCAAAAGGTATTATCCTTAAAGGCTTGGATCTGTCTATAAATGCCTTTCCACACCCAAGAGCTTTTATCAGTAAGTTTGTCCAAGTGAAGAGGATTAGTATATTTAAAATATTTTACTTCTAAAATCTTGACATAAAAATTATCAGAGCAAATCTTCCAAGATATTTTGGAAATAAGAGCTATATTAAAAACCTCCAACTTTGTAAATCCTAAACCTCCTAATTCCTTTGGTTTTTGAAGATTAGGCCATCCTACAAATTTAATACCTTGTTTGCTTTGTGCTCCCACCAGAAACTTCTCTGTAAAGAATTAAGTTTGTATATTAGAGTAGTAGGGATCTTAAAGCAACCCATCTGATAAGTTGGGAGAGAGTTCAAGAAAGACTTGATTAAAGTGGTTCTGCCAGATTGGTTTAGGGTAATAATTATCCAGTTATTGAGTCTAGCCTCAAAAGATTGGACTATAGGGTCAAAAGCTTTAACTTTACAATGTCCTGGTAGAAGTGGAGCTCCTAGATAAGTTTCAGAGTCACTAACTATTTTCATATTTAGCTCTTTAGCCAAATCATCACAGACAGCAGGGTCCAAGTTACCACTAAAATAAACACAAGATTTATCAAAGTTTAGAGTCTGACCAGAGAGAGTGGAAAAATCATTCAAAATTCCTAGAATACCAACAATATTCTCATATCATCTACAAATAAAAGATGTGAAATAGATGGAGCTCTTCTTGCAACTTTAATACCTGCAATTTCTTTGTTATATTCAACAAAACTTAATTTCCTCGAAAGAAATTCCATAGCCATGATAAAAAAACGATAAGGAGATAGAGGATCTCCTTGTCTTATACCTCTTGAAGGTACATATTCTTGGCATGGAAATCCATTCAGTAAAACACTTATACTGGTAGTGGATACACATTGATGGATTAAGCCACAGAACTCCTTGATAAAGCCAAACTGAGATAAAATTTTTAGAAGAAGGGCCATTCAAGCTTATCAAAAGCTTTAGAAAGGTCCAATTTTAAGGCCATGTACCTCAAATACCTTCCTTTTGCTTCGTAGTATGAATAATCTCATGAGAAATTATGATATTATCATGAATAGCTCTTCTAAGAACAAAAGCATCTTGATAAGGAGAAATTAATTTCTTCAGATTAGACTTTATCCTATTGGCTAAGATTTTAGACACCATCTTATAAGATACATTTCATAGACCTATTGGTCTAAACTCAGAAGGTTTTTTTGGATCTTTAACCTTAGGAATAAGATTAATATAAGTCTTATTAAGTTCTTTGGGCATAAAACCAGTGTTAAAAAATGTTATACTACATCAATGACATCCTTACCCACAATATCTCATTGAGATTGATAAAATCCAGCTTGGAATCTATCAGGACTTGGAGAACTCCAAGATGCCATAGATTTAGTAGTTTCATCAGCAGAAGGCACAACAATCAAAACAACATTTTCAGAATCATTAATGATAGTAGGAATAACATCAAAAGCATCATAAAAAAAAAAACAGAATTACTTGTACAAGCAATAGTGCTAAAATGAGTAGTAATGAGACTACTAATAGTATCTCTGTCTCTATGCCAGTTCCCCTCATTATCACTAAGAGCACTAATATTATTTCTATGTAGCCTTTTATTGACCACGGAATGAAAATATCTAGTGTTATTATCCATATCCTGAATGTGCTTATCTCTTGATTTCTCCTTGTAAAAACTAGTTTGAATCTTATACCAATTTTCCAAATCATGAGTAATGTTTTTGACCTTCATTTCTTGTCTAGCGGAATTTGGTTCTTTCTGTGCTATATCCAACTGTTCCTACAATAACTTTATGTTTTTATGAATATCTTCAAACTCTTGCTTATTCCACTTAGCTAATGTGAATATAGTATGCTACAGCTTATTTTTGAATTTATGTGCAGGACTACTCTGAACATTTATGTTCCAAGCTTGTTCTATATGAGTTCTAAAAGTACCATGTTCCATCCAAGTACCAAAAAACTTAAAAGATCTCCAACGTTTCCTTGGAATAGGATCTGTAATAAACATTATAGGACAGTGATCTGAAGCAATATGGTTCAAATGACAAATTTTAGCATTGGAAAATTGTAGAAACCAATCTCTATTCCTTAGGCCCATATCCAGTCTAGCTTTTTTGGTGCCAGTACCAAAACTATTACTAGTCCAAGTATAGTCATTGCCTTCATAACCCAGGTCAGAAAGACCAGAATCCCTAACCCTATTTTGAACCCAAGTGTCAGAGCTACTACTATTTCTGGCCAAATGGAAGTTTAGATCACCTATTACTAGCCAAGGTTGATAAACTACTTCACTAAGTTCATGAAGAAAATTCCGTTGCTTATTTTTAGGATCAATGTAAGTAGAGCCATACATAAAAGACATTAGGACCTCTAGTTTGCTAGGATCAATTCAAATAAGGGTATGAATAATATTATCAGCTGAACTAGCAATATCACAGGTTATACCATCCTTCCACATGAGAATAAGACCACCATCCAGACCCACTCTATCAATCCAAGTATAGTTGTGGTAATATAAACTTTGAGCAATTGTGGTTATTCTCTGAGGATCAACTTTAGTTTCACTAAGGAAAATGGAATCAAGACTATGGGATTGAACCAAATTTTGTAATTGTTGGAAAGTAAAACTGTTAGCAATACCCTGAACTAACCAAGAAATAAATTTCATCTTGATGCTAATATTTAGTTTAAAAAGCAGATTGCAAGTATGGTGAGTAAACATATGAAAAGGGATCTTTGAACAGGAAGAATATGTGATTACCTGATTCTCCTTTTCAGTATTATCAGTTTGCGTCTCCAGTTGTTCCCATGTGAGTATTTTGGATGTCTGTGATGTTATCTCCTACATTGTTATGGGAAGAAGGTTCAGCCATATTGAAACTTCTATCTTCATCTCGATTAACCCTATGTCGTTTTCCAAGCCTGATATCTTATGTAATCTCTGGTAAGCTCTTCTTAAGTAGGAAATCCAGATTAATAGCAACACCATCCTTAGGTGGAACAAAAACAATGTTCTTGGCAAACTTTTTCTGGTGCTTTGCAGATGCAGATGCAGAAGCAACATTGGAATTAATATTGAAGATGTTCTTCCTAAGAGTATTGGGTTTACCAAAATAATATGTCTTTTCATGAGCTTTTGATAAATAAGAAGTTGCATCCTTGCAAGTAACCTTACAGTGCTTAATGACATAACATTCAGTGCAGATACCATTAGGCTTCCTTTCATAAAAAAATATCTTCTAGCGAGTAACTCCAACATTTGTAATTATTTTGACTCCCCTTCGTAATGGCATAGAAAGATCCACATTAACACAGACTTTGACATGATATTTTCCAATTGGCATAACATTTTTTGGCTCAATCCCCGTAACTTCACCCATAATTTCTCCAATCTTGGTTACAGAGGCAATGTTCATTAGCTCCGACAATAGATACGGTAGCTGAATCCAAAATTGTCGAAACCCCAAGTGTTTCTCAGTATAAACCATGTCTGGAATATAATCATAAACATTTAGAAGTTGTTTATTGATAATCCATGGCCTTTCATTAATCACAGTATTCATAAACTCCCACTTGCTAAACTTAAAAATCATAAGATTTGGTTCAATCTCAACAATTCTCAGATCCTCGGGAGCTAGAAAAGGCCAAGTGAACTTGATGTATTTTCCAGCTGAGTCATAGCTCATTCTCCCTTCAAAGATGATCTTCCCAATAGCACTTGCCTCCCATTTTGAATCTTCAGTATCATCATTGGTAACATTCTTTTCAACGACCACTGCTTCATTAATATCTCCCAACTCTAGAGTAGCTTTCTTAAACTTGTTAACCAATTCTTCCATGTTATTAGCGCTTCCTTTTTCCATATTGTAGAGGTTATTAGGGTTTCTGCATTTTAGAAGAGGATATGGTTTAATGGATTTAGAAAAGGTATAAGTATAATGGTTTTGACATATAGTTGGAATTGAATGCAGAAAGATATTATGTCGATAATCAAGGAAACAAATTGGGCTAGAATAACATTTAGATAGGAAAGATTGACAACTGGCTGTTAACCAGAGGAGTAAGAAAAGGTAACAAGATTTCCTTTTATAACGATCTTTTTGAATTTTGAATTTCGTTGACTTGACTTGAGTTGAGGGAGGGATAATCTAAACTAGCGATTCCCCGAGTTGAAACGGTAATTGACCTTCTTCCATGAGACTTCATTAATAAACGAGATAACATCACTGAACAATCCTGTAAGCAAACACTTAATAGTATACTCTGGAAACGCTTGAAACACAATATACATTAAGGCAAACACTAATAGAGACATAGCGCACTGAAAATATACGGAGAACCAAAAAGTTAGTTACACATAATAGAGGAAAAGAAAACTATGAAAAGAGTTGAAATCATATTCTGAGATATAATGATCACAAATCAAGTTTCATCACAGATTCTAGCAGAAGATGTAAACAAAATAATCATGATTGCTAAAGGTTGATGCCAATACTTTCAAGGGATACCATTTGAGTGATCCGACGGTTTGGATCGATTTCTATCTTTTTATCTTATATAGAATGATATCTCCCGGAAGAATTGACATAATTAAGCCTTTAGCAATCATGAAAACAATGATGGAAAGATTTAAATCTATTTGGAATAATCGATTGAAATGATTAATCATTAAAACGAATTTTTTTTAATGAGTTGACTTAGAAAAATTCGCTGATCCTCAGAGCCACCTAGCCATCAGCACAACCGAAGGGGAAGTTTGTCTCCAAGGTTTTTTCTGTGTGCTACAGCGGTAACGGGTTTTACGTGGGGGTGTAGTACGTACTGTGGGTTTTTGTTGTTCAGAGGGAAGCAAAAGAACTAGTATAACTTCAAGCACTGAGTTGGGTGAATAATCTGCAACCATGTCAGTTGGCTTATGCTGCTGGATTAATCATCCGCAACCAGTAGTCTATGCAACTATCGAGTCATGACTCTCTTTATAGACACAAGGTTACTTATTTATGCAACCCACAAGTACTGTCATAAAAAACCATGTAATAAACTAAGTATCCCTTATGCTAATTGTGTTGGTACTAAAAGGATTATTGAAAGGATTATTCCATAGCAATTGCCTCTTTAGTGGCAGTTAAATTAACAAGATTAATATATATGCCAAAGTTGTGGTTTATGAGTAATTTAATTTTTGACAATTTAAGAAGACACTCTACAAACATTCCACACTTTCCCTTGAAGTGAATTTTCAGTACAACTCAACAAAAGCCTTCAAAAATCTGAGATAATCCTTCAGGAAAAAAGAAATGGTATTAACAGTTTGGATTAACTACTGAGGATACTAAAAAAGGAAAAAATCGGCCATCTGAAGTGTTACAAGCAACTAGATCCGAAATCCAGTACAAACCCATCAAACTATAAATCATAAAGAGAGAAATCAAAGATAAGAGATAAAAAGAGTTGGCTACACAAACTCCATTAAAACCTTGAACCAAGATTACACCAACTCTGAAATCTAAAAGACTAATTACATCCACATCTCATACAATTAAATTCTAAGAAAGAAAGACATTTCAGACAGTAGTACTACATCAGATCTTTAACCAACACTGATAAATTACGATGATGATATGTTATGATCTAGCTAGTTATCCTGAGGATGAACAAAGTTAGGATCCTTCTCATCCAACACCAACTCTTCAGTATAATCATCAGCTATTCCTCCATTACCTGACCATGTAAACTTGCCACCATATCCATTTTTCTTTGGTTCACCATCAACTCCAGATCCTGATTTCCTGTCTTTCTTTCCTTCTACTCCGAACCCTGACTTCGAATTCTTCCCGTTCTTCTCACTTCCTTGCCTCATTTCTCTGAAAATAAAACTCTCACTCTCTTCAATAATTTGCTCACTGGTTTTGTAATTGTTATTGATGAAGATATTTGTGTGTCAATCTATATGTATATAAATAGCAACTCTGTAAGCTTTGAGTGAGTCAATAAGTTTAGCTGAATAGATGGGTTTTTAGTTTTACGTGTTGTCTTGCCATTGGTGAAGTACACTGAAACGGTCTACTCTAGTACTGTTCTTTTTTAAATGAATAATTTATGTTTGAGATTTTGAGGTAAATGGATAAGAACGAATAGGTATCGTGTCAAGAAATGTAGTAGATGATTGAATTTGAGGGGGACAAGGAAGATAAGTCCAACACCTGTTATTGATTTTGGGATTGGAGATGAGTTTTGGGCCGTCAAATGTTTTGATGTTTCAGAGGGTGTGGGTTTATTATGGTGGAACGTGAAAGATGGGAAGTTTGTCTCCTAAGGTTGTTTCTGTGTGCTATTCCAGACACCTGGCGGGAATGGGTTTAGCGTGGGGGTGCTGTCTGTACATTTCAGTGGGCACAAAATTTGTGTTTATGGGGCATTGGGGCCTAAAATTTTTATGACAAGGAGTGGAAATGTTTGCGAGTTGGATTAGGGCGTGCCACGTGTTGAACCGTCCAGAACTAGCTATGGTTCGGACTTGGGAGAAAAACAAAAGAATGTGATGTCCATGACTCGATGATAGGTTGAATATTGTGCACCGCTTGGAACTTGGTGTGGGAAGTGGTATCCCACGGTGGTCAGTGGACCACGCCATTCGGAAGTTGGGGAATGGGCACTCCAGTTTTATAAGGGGATGTGGAAAATTGTTTTGACTGATCGGAGAACTGCCGAAATGTCAGATTGTGATTTAATTTTTTTTCCCCGCTAGAAAAAAAAATTAATTGATTAAAGAATCAAGTATCAGAGTTTTGAGTAATGAAGTGAGGCTGATCAAGCTGCCATTCACCTGATGCTTTGTTCAGTCTACAATGCTTGGCTGCTTTATCCGCCAGCGAATTGAAATTCCTATGAATGTTTTGGAATTCAACAGACTGAAAAGACTTTATTATTACTGAGCAGTCATTTAGGATGGAACTGTTGTACCAACTAGTTTGGCCTTGTTTATTCAACAGATAAGAAATAACATTTTTGAATCACTGAAAATGCAAATGTTGTGCAGCCTTCGTCCCTTAGCCCAATTCATCGCTTCCCAAATTGCTAAGCTTTCTGCTTCCTCAGCATTTCTGGTTATTGCTGGTTGAATTTTGCAACCCATGTAGGTGCCTGTTACATCAGTAATCACAATGTCAATTCCTGCACTATTAGTATTTATATCATAAGAAGCATCATAAAAAATTAACATGCAGTTCTGCGGTAGATTTTCAGTTCTAGGGTATCTTACTGGATTAGTGATTGTAATACCAGCTTGTATACTCAAGGGAGAACTAGTATTCTGTTGCATGTCAACAGTTAGTTTAATAGCATACCTGGCAGTAGCATCTTTGTTCAGGCTTTGGTTTTGAAAGACATGCATACATCTATCTCTCCATATACACCAGGAAGTTGTGATAATAACACATTTATGATTCATTGATAATGTACTATTCAGAAGTTCTTTAACCAAATCCTTAGTAGTGATACTAGTATTACAATACTGCAGAATATGGGTACCCCATGGAACTGAGTTCCACAAAGAAACAACGAAATTACAATGCAGAATAATGTGTTCAGCTGTTTCAGTGACATTAGATTGACACATACTACAGATAAGATTGTGATCAGCATTATATCTACCAACTCTATATTTAGAGGGAATGATATTTTCATAACATTTCCAGCAGAATAACTGAATTTTAGGAACAACAGGCAAACCCCAAATGGTCATATAAATTGGATCATTACTCGACAAACTAGTACTAGTTTCAGCTGATCTAGATATGATGTGATAACAAGATTTAACTGAAAATGTGCCAGATTTGGTATGGGGCCACACAAGTCTATCAAATCCTGAAATTGGGATTCTAATATTAAGAATTTTATTGCAGTTATCAGTGGTGAAAAAAGATTCAACCAAATCACGATTCCAAGATCTAGTAGGGGTGTCAATCAAATCACTGACCATATATTCAGGATTAGGATAGTTAGAACACATTGGCACAGGCATATCATTGATCCAATTATCTCTAAAGCATGAATATTTAACCCGTTCCTAACTTCCCACATGGAGTGTTTCTTAAGAATTTCAATACCTGCACAGATACTAGTCCAGACCCAAGAGTCGTTTTTAGGTTTAACATACTGAAGAGGGTGACAGTTTTTGAAATGTTTACACTTCAAGATTCTGACCCAGAGAGCATCAGGGGAGTGAATCATGCTTAAGGTTTCTAAAGCCTAGACCACCACGAGATTTATGCATGCAAACATTGGCCCGTTTTTTAGGATAGATGTCACCAGCAGTATTCTTTCTCCACCAGAAATCTCGTTGTTTAGCTTCCATTTTATAGATTAAGTTATCAGGCAGGCGAAAGGAGTTCATGTGATAAAAGGGGGAAGACTTTAAAACATTCTGGACCATAACTGATCTACCAGCTTGGTTTAGGTGTTTTCCTTTCCAATTAGGGATATACCTATCTAAATTTTCAGCTAAATAGTTAAAAGCCTGAGATTTTGATCTACCAATGAACAAAGGTATACCTAAGTACTTATCATCCAGGGCAATTTTCTTAACATTAAGAGTTCAAATCAAAGAGACACAAATATCAGGGTGGACATTTTTACTGAAAAAACAACCCGATTTTTTGAAAATTTATGACTTGACCAGAGATGTTACTAAAATCTTTGATAAGGGACATAGGATTGTTTTCTTCTTGATGACTATCCTTTGTGAAAACAAGGCAATCATCAACAAACAAAAAACGAGAAACAGAAGGAGCATCTTTAGTGACACGGAAACCATGGATCAGGTGATTTCCTTCCGCTTGAATGAGGTATCTAGAAAATGCCTCCATGCAAATGATAAAGAGGTAAGGAGATAGGGGATTTCCTTGCCTCAGACCCGATCTAATATTTAATTTACCATGCTAATATGCATATTGATCCAGAATCTAAATTATAAATTTATGACCCCGAATTATGTATAATCTGATCAAAATATATATTCCCTCCGTCCTATTTTAGATGATGTCCTAGAAATTTTATGCAGCTTAAGAAACATCAAAGAGAGTAAATTTTTTCTTAATCTATTCATATTAACATCTTCCTAAAATTTTAAACATGTAGTATTTTGTTTCTAGATTCTAGTGTAAATTACGAATCTTGTTGTAGTTCTACTTGGGATAAACCAAATATTCCAAGATAGAATATATTCTCCGTGGAATGTATTTAAGTCAATTATCTTTCACTGTCACAGATTACAAAGAGAATGAATGTTATGTTGTGATTCCAAAACAGAGGTAAATCAGTGAGAATTTGTGGAAAATAGTTAAATCCTCATCTATTATGGACAAAAAAAAAAACTATAACATCATCTAAACTCTCTTTCATGACCTAAAAGCTATATTGTAATTTGTGACTCGAAATCTGACTAAAATGTACCACACAATGTAAAATTTTCCCAAAAATCCAAGAAGCCAAGATTCACTTGCTCACCCCCAAATTTGCGTTGTTAAACAAAATCTACCAATATAACCAAAATTATGAGACGTAACAAAAACTGGGTAAGGAGGATCGAAATTTATATTGGACCCTAGTTCTACTTTGTGACGAAAACCTTCTATTGTGATTCAAAACTTGCCTCATGCTCATCGTTTGATTTTTTTTTCTTCTTGTAAGTAAACCATATTATACTAAAAGAAAACAAATTAAAAGAAGGTTACCTGACAGTTGGTTGCCCTTGTTCCGGCGGAATCGCCTAGAATATGAACATCCTCGAACAAAAATTGAGCCTCATTAACATGGAAAGGAATACATTACCGGTACTTAAAAGCAAATACATTAATTATGTCTGACAAAATAGTAAAAGAACCAAAGGAAGGCATTGACTTAAATTGCTTTGGATGGTGGAATATAGACAAATAGTAAAATTGTCATTTCAAAACCAGAGGCAAATTGGTAATTTTACAGCTAGGGAATGAGTCATCATTCTGAACCAATAGTTGTCTTCGGGGTTCAACAAACTAAAATAAGAGAAGACTGAACGAAAAGAGGGATCTGTGAAGATTAAGTTTGATCCTCATTTCCAAAAGACAAGCTTAGCCTCATATGACAAAAATTAACTTTCACGAGAGAGACTCAGCCCTTGGTCGTCAAGGCACTCATAGCCACAATTTCTAGTATATGTCCCCGCGAGACACTACTACTGAAGATAAAGTTTGATCCTCATTTTCAAAAGGAAAGCTTAGCCCCATAAGACAAAGCTTAACTCTCACGAGAGATACTCGGCCCTTGGTCTTCAAGGAACTCATAGCCACGATTTCTAGTATATGTCCCCGCGAGACACTACTGGTCCTAATACTATGACTCCTAGGGAACATTCTCGACAAGATACTGATGGTCACGTAGGTCCTGTAGAGCGTAAAAATGTCCACGACTGACTTATGAACCAGAACAACCATGATTTCAGCATGTCTTCAGGAGACGCGGTTGGTTGTGATGCCATGATACCTAGTATATATCCTCGACGAGACACTACTGGTCATGTAGGCTTTCTAGATGCGTAAAAATGTCCATGGCTGACTTATGAGTTATGACCCGGAGAAGAAAAATTCATGTATCCTGTAAGCACGACTCAAGTCTATTTAAAATCAAAAATTGATTCCTAGTTGCAAGATACATTAGTAATGTCTACTTTAGGAACCATCCCGACTTACTGAGGCTTCCAGATAATTCCTAGAACATCCCCGTGAGATGAACTATTTATTCTGCCTTCGGGCTTGCTTTTACAACAAATTTCTAGAAACATCCTTTCAAAATACAACTGGTCATATCGGCCCCACTATACGGACACAATTAACTCCTAGATATGTTCACAAGATACGCTAGTCAAAGACAAGAAAGCCAAGGTCTCCCAGAGAGGATATTAGGTTTGCAAGCCTAATAACGTCTCAAACATGTCTCAATTGACTACGAATAGCCTCATCTCATGAGATAAGCCTCAACCAGCCTCATGCTAATCCGAGTTGAACCTAACTCATCTAAAGAGTCTTATACAGGCATAAGACTCATGCACAAGCCTCACCCAGGGCACATGCCTTTTTCGTCTCAAACACACTCACGTCTAATAAATTGGTAATGGATACATGTGTTTACCTAAACACGTGGATAAACTCCCTTAATCCCCTCATGCTCAACAAAGGGACCCACATACAAGAATTGATCCTCCACATGATATATGTAACCGGCCAAACTGAGATAGATCCTAATCTTAGTTCCTCTCACACTCTGCGCACGATTTCTGCGGTATTCTTTGCATTTTTACGTGAATCATCCTTGTTATTCAAACAAACCAGAGAATATTTCTTTATCTTAGCCAACTCCATATATAAAAAATATTTCTCTCTCGTCACATCATCACAAATCCTAAGTCAGCCACACAAAAATGGGAGGATATCAATTAGGTTTCTCTATACAACATGTGTGAGAAACAACCGGACTATTTCTCACACGGAAGAGAGTAAAGACAGTGAGATAAACTCAACCTAGTTTATCCCTATATGTTATGGGAGTAACGGAAAAAGTGCTCCGCAAGGCAAGCAATCCCTATTTTCACCGACCCGAGATTAGATACCTAAGCTTAAACTTTCATGTGACTAAAGAATCATTTGAATGACCATTGTTTCTCCGAGCTAAAACTTCCTCATAACCTCTTATAGTTATTACTCATTATTTGTTGCTTCAATTTCAAGACCTGCCTTAAACTTTCATGGGACTAAAGAAGCATTTGAATGACCATTGTGCGTGGTTTAGGCGAACACTGTTTGTGCTAAACCTCTCGTAACTCACTTTTATACTCCCTAGAGTCTCATTTTTAGCCTCTCACCTCTTTTAGGTAATGAAACTGTTTTTTACAAAATCTTTGTTTTCTTGCATCCTTTGCTAGTATGTTTGTAACTTGACTACCTTCGTTGTGAGTGAAAGCAATCCCCCCAAGACTTTTTATAGTTCATTAGTATCTTTGCAGTTCAGAGACTACATCTTGATATCTCCATTGGACTGATTTTCCCTTCCCTTGAGAAAATTCCATTACCCTTTCATAGTCTTCCTGAATCAAAAAGATTGAAAACTTCATATATACGACCCAATATGTTGCTTCAATTAGAGTCAGAACTTCTGCGTCTTCTGCATAAAAGGCATTGAAGGTTCCATCTCTAGATTTGGTAGTTGTACGTGCATCAGTTCTAAGAATTAGTCCATTGTCTACTTTTGTATTTGGCATCAAAATTGATTTTAAAGTGATTTATTAGAGTGCTTTCATCCCTTATTCTTATTTGAGACTTTATTTAGTCCTGGAACTTGGTCAATGTTATTTTTCTGTATTTCAATAAGTTCGAGCATCCAAAAATTAAGATGCCTTTGGACCGCCAAGGAGGTTTGTATACTAGTATTGGATTTATTCGCAAGCATGTCTCCTTCCATATAAACCAGCACTTTGTCACAACTATTTTGATAACATGTTCATTTTTATTTCTTGCAATCCAATTAATATATAGATCTACCATTGGGTTTTCAGTTATTGAGTCAAGGTGTAAGTGGAGGTAACATCTAAATTGACCTTGCGTAAGGACATTAAAAAAAACAGGTGATTTATGGATTCAACATGGTTGTTACAAAAAAAAATACTTAACAACTATATCTAACTTCTTTCTAGCAGGTAAAACATTATGTGTGCCTTTCCATATAAAAAATCTAATCCTTCGAGAAACTTCCAATTTCAAGAAAAAAATCCAAAAGCTAACAGTGGTAGAGGAAGGAGATGCAGAAATATTATTATGCAGTTTATGGTATAATGATCTAACATTGAATTCCCCATTGGATGTCAGTAGCTATCTTAATCTATTTTCTTCAACAATCCTTTGCAATCTGTGAAAATTCTAATATCTAAAATTTATCCGCAAAAAGAACATGAAAGTTATCTCTATATGAAAACACATTTGTTTCTATACTTGGTATCCAGTTGTCTAGACAGATATATATCTATTGTATTTCAATCACCTACCTCCAATAACTATATTTATGTATAGTTGAGACTTGTGAACACATAAATCTCGAAGCCATCCACGTGTTCACAAACAATATTCGCATACATTCTAATTCTGAAATTGTACGTCGTATATGTAAAGGGGATAATTATATCGATTCACCGACTCTAAGCCTTCGGGCTTGTCATTGTATAGTCGAATATTATCATAAATAATGTTCGTATAAAGGGGTAAACAGAGAATCAAACATAAATGTAAAGCACATGACGTTCAATGCTGAATGTAAAGTGCTGAAATATAAATGAGACAAAGATTTACGTGGTTCGAAACTAAGGCCTGCATCCACGGGGTTGGTGTTTCACTATGTATTGAATGATTACAAAGATAGTCAAATGACTTTAGAGTACACATAGGTCTGCGGAAGTAGGGGGATCACTTACTCTTCCTATTTCTCTCTCCTATATTCTCCTATCTTTTCTCAGGATTGGTCGACCCCTTCTCTCTTAGTAGAGAGGGGTATTTATAGGGTTGGAACGTGGGTCCTACTTCTGAGGTGCCGTTGTAACCTTATCTTCTTGTGCTTTGTGCCCATTACGCAGAGGTCTTAGGCATATGCTGCGGCCTAAGATTGAATACGAAGGTTTATCCTCGCTTCTTCCACGAGCTGATTGACACGTATCTCTTTGGTATTTAATGCGGGTAGATGGATGTTTGCTCGTGTCAGAAAAGTGTCTCTTAGTCTGGTCACATCTGTGTCAGTCAAACTCTCTCTCAGCCGTTGATGTGGGATCTTCCTCGGGATTGGATGTACTACCACCCAAGGAGTACTATCTGGTGCTCCTCTAAGCCATCATACCTCTGTGATCCTCTGTCCCTGACCGTCAGATCTGCTGACCGGTGACATTTTCTGATGAGATGCTTGTTATCATGTTTTGATATCTCATTTTGCATGCCTTCCACGTGTCTCTTCCTGTACACGTGGTGGATGATGAAAGGTGTACATACAATTTTCCCCTCTTATTCTGACTTGGGCATATTTTGCAATTTAGAAGAAGAACGGTCATCATACACGTTTTATCTCTCATGAAATAACTTCCCCTATAAATACGGGCACATTTCCCACTTTGCATTAACTTTCCCCATAACTGCTCCTTGGTACGAGGGACATTTATTGTCTTCTCTAGCTTTATAAATAGGAAAGAGAATGTGAAAAAAAAAAACTTTTATCCTCTTCTTGTCAGTGTTCATCCTTTCTTTGTTTTCTTATTCTTGTTCTTTAGTCATTTATTATCGTCGTTCTTGTGAGGAAGACAACAACATTCAATTTTCTGTCTCTTTCGCTCTCGACTGTTGTTGACCCTGTATCACAGATAACTAACTTTTGATATCTCCGATCCTTCTATCTTCGACCGTGTTTGGTGCTTGTCGTCCTCTTCTATACAGGTATGGGGTTTTTCATTAGCTGCTCATCATTGATTTATCTATTTATCTACCCGTTTGTTTCATGCTGCTGTATTCTTGGCTTTGTGATGAAGAACACACATGTCGAAGCATACATGCTTGCCCCTGTTCTTTGTTACAAAGTATGTGAGTCTGTATCTAAGTACTATCCCTGGAGTCTGATGGGGTATTTTTGGTTATTTTTAGTTCTTAGGGTTTTTAATGTTTATCTGGATGAACCATCAATTATGAGTTTTTTTATCTTTAGTGATCTCCTCGTATTCTTCTCTAAATTGTTTTTGTGTTTCCTTGTAGATATGTTTGATCGTCCGCGGGCTCCTTACCAAACCCCGCCGTCTAGTCCGCCAAGATCCCCTCCGCGTAGATATTCTGACAGATCGCTACTTGGGGAAGGTCCTTATAAGTCTTCGCAATTAGATCCTCGGGGTCATAGGGTTTCATCTTCCTCTGGTGCGAAGGCTTTGCCTACTAAGAAAGGGGATTTGCCGAAGGGTCCTTCTGGGTCTAGGTATGCTGTTAACCACGCCCCTTCTCGTCCTCGTGAAGATTCTAGGAGTACGCAGTCTCCTCCTCGTGATGACTCTAGGAGTACGCGGGCTCCTCCTCCTCGTAATGAAACATTGGATGTTCCGCCCCTTCGTTCGATGGCTCCTCCTTCAGTTCCTCCGCAGAAATCTTTGCCGCCTCCTCCCACGGTTTATTTCAAAGGGAAGTACTCCAAGAGTACTATGTCGAGAGCTGATCCGTCTAAAAATCTTCCTTCTAAAAGGAAAGCTTCGGAATTGAGTCCTACTTCAGATTCCGCAGACGAAAAAGAAACTGTCCCCGTGATACGCAGCATTTCAGTTGGTAAGAATAAGGTCACTTTAAAGCATATTGATCTTGAGATGTTCAAGGAAAAACATGAGCTTCAAGATTTTGAGGTTCGCTTCTATGCCCCTGACGATGATATCACTTACGAGCTCATTTCTAAGTATCAGTTTGATGAGTTTCATCTATTGACTACGGTTGGAGCCTTCGAGGCGGGTCTCATGTTTCCCCTATATAAGTCGGGTGACTCCTTTTATTATGAAGTGTTGGCTAGTCGCAAAGTCTCTTCCACAAACACTCATAATCGTTCCGTGTCACAACTGTCTGGGAATTATCTTCGTGCACTGAAGGAATGTTACCTGCGGAGCAAGGGAGAGACTATGATGACCTGCTATGTTCCAAATCCTGCTGAGAGAGAGTGGTACACTCCTCAGAATTTTAACAGTTCCTTTGGAGATTATGTAAACAGTAGAAACCGTAAGCCGTGGAGTGTTAGTCTTCATAACATTGCTGTTCCTCGTGGTGAAATTCGTCTTTTGAGTGAGGTGAGTGATGCCAAGCTGAAGTATGTTCCTGGTACTGAGGGATCTGCTAAACGGAAACTCTTTCCTGCTCGTGAAAGGATTAAGCGTGATCATGATTATGAATGGCATGCTACTATTATTGAGGTAGTTGGTACTTGGGCTTATGGTTGGATTCCTGGTCCGCGCGGTTGGCGTCCTTCAGAAAACAGCAAGCCTCGTGAAACTCCTCCTGCTCGTTATGGAGATTTCTGTCCTTGGTGTCCGAATTTCGTGGGCATGAATTTTCTTTACGCTCTTGATGTCGTTGATGGAGATGAGGAGGAGGGTTCTGGTGCTACCAATCCACCGAAGAGTGCTGCTGCTGCCAAGGTATAGTTTCTTCTTATATTCTCTATTTTATTTTCCCCTTTTTCCTTGCTTGAAATAATTTTCATTTATGAAGTGAGGGAAAAAATGAGCCTTTGTGGGGATGTGTACTGGTTTGTAGGTGTCGAAGAAGAAGAAACTTGGACCCAAACAATCTTCTACTGCGTTGACCGGTGAGGCTGAGGTTTATGAGGAGGTTACGAGTACTGTAAACGAAGGGTATACTGAGGATGAAGAAATGTCTGATGGAGAAGAGCGTACCGATACTTCTCATCCTGATGAAGAAGGTGGTAATGGTGAAGAAGAAGTTGCCGCGGGTGGTGATGGTGAGTCTGAGGGTAATATTACCGTAGTTGGTACTGGCGGGGGTGGATCTGCCCCTGTTGGCGATAATATTGGTGGTGTGGGTACTCTGCCCGTTATTTCCCCTGAATTTTCTTTTGGTAGGATATATTCCGCGGGGAAATCCTTTGATGTGAACGCTGCCAAGGGTCTTGCCGAAGACTTCTCATTGCTTTCCCCAAATGATGATTGGGATGTGCTTGGGGATATTGGTAAAGAAGGTGCTACTGGTCAGCAGGCTGAAAATGCAGGTGGTCATACTGAGGCTGGTGATGTCGAGACTTGCGCGAGTGAGGGGAGAACAGCCAAAGGCAAGTCTGCAGTTGAATCTCCTTCAGAGGATTTCCCTTACTCGCTAATGCCTGAAGGTGAAGATGTCATTTTGGCTTGGCTTAAGAAGAAAATCTGATGTTCGTCCCCAACCCTGCCCCAGTGGTCCCTGGTAAGAAGAATTCTGACGCTTATACTCGTCAAATGATGCAAGTGTCTTCTGAAGCCCGCGTTGCTGAGATGTGGGAGAAGAATCTGAGAGAATCGTAAGCTAACTTAGTGGTTGACCCTCCCTCCTCTGTTGCTGATATGATGGCCATAGCTGATGGGTACCAATACGGTTTTCCCCAGCAGCGTGTCTTAGAGGTAAATCCTTGTACTGATTCCCTCATGATATCCGAACATTGTATTCTTCGTGATATCCGATCCCTTGGATATAATAATGTTTGATGTTTGTGACATAGATGATGAGGAGCGAACATTGTAACCATGTTCTATACCAATTATTTAAAGCAAAGTCTTTAAAGTTGGAGGCTAAGCTTCGTCATAGAGAAGAAGAACTATCTGCGGCCGAAATGGAAATAAGTAAACTGAGGGGTCGCCTGAAGGAAAAGGAACGGATGGGTAATGCTGAGGAGAGTCTCTGTTCGGAACTTTCTATAGTCCGCAACGAATTGGAGCAGCTCGTAGAAATGTATCGTCCCTCACAGGTTCGTATTTTTTATTGATCTTTCACTCCTCGTGATTCCTATTTGTACTTTGGTGTTATGTCTGAGTCTCCCCACCCTATCTTCAGTGGGTGGAGTCCCCGAGCTCATATGGCTTCGGAAAGAAAGGGAACGACAGAAATCCCGCATTGCAGAGTTGGTGGGTAAGTTGAAAAGCGAAGCCGTAAAGTGGAACGCTCGTGTGCTGATGAGCATAACGCCTTAGCAGCTGAGTGGCGTGAAAAGCGAACACTGATGGTTGATATGCAAAATAAGTACAATCATGACCGTCGTCTGTTTAATGGTACGCTGCTATGGACGCGTGACAACCTGCGTGAAGCTCGAGGACATGCTTCGGACTTAGAGGCTAGAGTGCGCTTTTTGGAAGGAGAGTTACAACAGGATGTTCTTTCTTAGGCCCCGGGGTTAGGGATATTATGCTGCATCTTACCGAGGAAAGAGATAATGCTAGGGCTGAGGTTGGTGCTCTTAGTAAAGCCCTAGCAGCGTCTCGAGATGATGTTGCTCGCCAAGTGGAGTCTGAAAGAGATCTTGAAGTGAATGTGTATCGACTCCATAAAAGGATGGGGGAGATGAATGATGAAGTCAACCATCTTCGTCACTTGGATTCAATGAAGCAGGTAGACTTAGACGCGAGTCAATTTTCTCTTACGAACCTTCAAACAGATTATAAGAAACTATCCGACGAATATGACTTTCTTGATGAGGCACGGGACGCACTTGTTAATGAGTATGAAGAGGCTTCGGCTAATGTCGAAGGTATAACCTCGTTTTATCGAGTGTGATTCTGTTATTTCTTGTTTTAACCCCTTGGTATTTCTTGTTTTCAGCACTCGAGGGACAGCTTACGCAGCAAATGATGAGCTTAAAAAAGCTCAATCTGCCTTAGTACAGCAGGAAGGACAAGCCAACTATTTCAAAGGGTTGGCCGCGTCTCGTGAGGAAGCAGCAGAGATTCCTCCAAAGAGGCGGAACGCCTATCTGCATTGTTGTCTCAGGCCAACCAGCGGACCGCTGTTATCACTATAAAGCTCGATGTCAGTTGGCGAAGAGACCAACAAAGTCCTAGACAAGATTGAACTTGATCTTAAAGTCGAACATGGTCTTGTCAAGAATTATCCGCGTCGTCCCCTTCCCGCGCCCTTTCCTGGTTCTTCTGGGCCTTCTTCAGGTGGTAGCGTACCTTCATCTCGCAAAGACAACCCTGTTGATGGAGCTGTATCGTCCAAGTAGATTTCTTTTATTAGTCATAGAAAGTTGATCCTTGTTGATTATATAATTTCGGATCATTTTTTGATGTGTTTCTTGCTTTATCTTATTTGCTGAACTTGTAATCAACTCTTTATGAAATGGATCATCCTTTTGGCATACCTGCGATATCAATTCATTTTTATTTTAAGTATTGTAAGCGTTAAATTAGAAATAACTTGCTTTGTAAAAAGTTGAGAGTGTTTGGGTGCGACATCGAAGGTAAATACCTTCGTGATCGTCTTGAGACCTGTCACCCCGCTGGCGAATCCTGGCCAGAGGATTCCCAAACGGTGGGGCCGGGCAGCGTTCTAGGATATGGGATGCTTATTTGAAATATTTACATGCACCCATTCCGTCGACCCGCTGCCTTAAAATTGGTTGGGTATCTCTTTCTGCTGGGTGCCTTCCCCCTGGTCTTACACTCATAGACACTGATAGGGGAGCCCTGAGAGATTGTAGATTAACTACTTTCCCCAATATTGCTAATTTATTATGCAATGTACATGCGTTCACCCAGCGGGCCTTTTGACCATTTCGTTTGCTTGAAGATTTCCCAAAAAGTTTGTTTGATTGATAGGTTGAGGCCTGCTACTCCTCGTCCAGAGATAGAAACATGTAGAGCGGTTACGCTGCCTTCTTTCTGGTATTCTTCACGCAATGCAAAGCTGCGATGCTCCTATGGGTAGTACGGTTTGAGCCATTTATCATTCCAAGGGTGTCGAGGACCTCGCCTTTCAGATTGCGAAGATAGTAGGAACTGTTTCCCGCAATGTCGTGTATTATAAAAGGTCCTCCCCATGTAGGTGCTAACTTTCCCCATTTCTTCTCTCGTTGATACTGCGGGATTGTTCTTAGCACATACTGCCCTTCTACAAAATTTCGAAGCTTAACCTTTTTTTTGTACTCTCTCGCTAATCTCCGTTGATAATTTTCATCTTTTGCAATGCTGCTTCCCTCCTTTCTTCCAGGTCGTCCAGTCTCTCTAACATCATGTCTGTTGTGAGATTTTTCTCCCATGCTTCGGTCTTTGTGGTTGGCATGATGATCTCTGTTGGGATGACTGCTTCAACTCCATAAGTGAGGCTGAGGTTTATGAGGAGGTTACGAGTCCTGTAAACGAAGTGTATGCTGAGGATGAAGAAATGTCTGATGCAGAAGAGCGTACCGATACTTCTCATCCTGATGAAGAAGGTGGTAATGGTGAAGAAGAAGTTGCCGCGGGTGGTGATGGTGAGTCTGAGGGTAATATTACCGTAGTTGGTACTGGCGGGGGTGGATCTGCCCCTGTTGGCGATAATATTGGTGGTGTGGGTACTCTGCCCGTTATTTCCCCTGAATTTTCTTTTGGTAGGATATATTCCGCGGGGAAATCCTTTGATGTGAACGCTGCCAAGGGTCTTGCCGAAGACTTCTCATTGCTTTCCCCAAATGATGATTGGGATGTGCTTGGGGATATTGGTAAAGAAGGTGCTACTGGTCAGCAGGCTGAAAATGCAGGTGGTCATACTGAGGCTGGTGATGTCGAGACTTGCGCGAGTGAGGGGAGAACAGCCAAAGGCAAGTCTGCAGTTGAATCTCCTTCAGAGGATTTCCCTTACTCGCTAATGCCTGAAGGTGAAGATGTCATTTTGGCTTGGCTTAAGAAGAAAATCTGATGTTCGTCCCCAACCCTGCCCCAGTGGTCCCTGGTAAGAAGAATTCTGACGCTTATACTCGTCAAATGATGCAAGTGTCTTCTGAAGCCCGCGTTGCTGAGATGTGGGAGAAGAATCTGAGAGAATCGTAAGCTAACTTAGTGGTTGACCCTCCCTCCTCTGTTGCTGATATGATGGCCATAGCTGATGGGTACCAATACGGTTTTCCCCAGCAGCGTGTCTTAGAGGTAAATCCTTGTACTGATTCCCTCATGATATCCGAACATTGTATTCTTCGTGATATCCGATCCCTTGGATATAATAATGTTTGATGTTTGTGACATAGATGATGAGGAGCGAACATTGTAACCATGTTCTATACCAATTATTTAAAGCAAAGTCTTTAAAGTTGGAGGCTAAGCTTCGTCATAGAGAAGAAGAACTATCTGCGGCCGAAATGGAAATAAGTAAACTGAGGGGTCGCCTGAAGGAAAAGGAACGGATGGGTAATGCTGAGGAGAGTCTCTGTTCGGAACTTTCTATAGTCCGCAACGAATTGGAGCAGGCTCGTAGAAATGTATCGTCCCTCACAGGTTCGTATTTTTTATTGATCTTTCACTCCTCGTGATTCCTTATTTGTACTTTGGTGTTATGTCTGAGTCTCCCCACCCTATCTTCAGTGGGTGGATTCCCCGAGCTCATATGGCTTCGGAAAGAAAGGGAACGATAGAAATCCCGCATTGCAGAGTTGGTGGGTAAGTTGAAAAGCGAAGCCGTAAAGTGGAACGCTCGTGTTGATGAGCATAACGCCTTAGCAGCTGAGTGGTGTGAAAAGCGAACACTGATGGTTGATATGCAAAATAAGTACAATCATGACCGTCGTCTGTTTAATGGTACGCTGCTATGGACGCGTGACAACCTGCGTGAAGCTCGAGGACATGCTTCGGACTTAGAGGCTAGAGTGCGCTTTTTGGAAGGAGAGTTACAACAGGATTGTTCTTTCTTAGGCCCCGGGGTTAGGGATATTATGCTGCATCTTACCGAGGAAAGAGATAATGCTAGGGCTGAGGTTGGTGCTCTTAGTAAAGCCCTAGCAGCGTCTCGAGATGATGTTGCTCGCCAAGTGGAGTCTGAAAGAGATCTTGAAGTGAATGTGTATCGATTCCATAAAAGGATGGGGGAGATGAATGATGAAGTCAACCATCTTCGTCACTTGGATTCAATGAAGCAGGTAGACTTAGACGCGAGTCAATTTTCTCTTACGAACCTTCAAACAGATTATAAGAAACTATCCGACGAATATGACTTTCTTGATGAGGCACGGGACGCACTTGTTAATGAGTATGAAGAGGCTTCGGCTAATGTCGAAGGTATAACCTCGTTTTATCGAGTGTGATTCTGTTATTTCTTTGTTTTAACCACTTGGTATTTCTTGTTTTCAGCACTCGAGGGACAGCTTTACGCAGCAAATGATGAGCTTAAAAAAGCTCAATCTTCCTTAGTACAGCAGGAAGGACAAGCCAACTATTTCAAAGGGTTGGCCGCGTCTCGTGAGGAAGCAGCAGAGATTTCCTCCAAAGAGGCGGAACGCCTATCTGCGTTGTTGTCTCAGGCCAACCAGCGGACCGCTGTTATCACGTATAAAGCTCGATGTCAGTTGGCCGAAGAGACCAACAAATTCCTAGACAAGATTGAACTTGATCTTAAAGTCGAACATGGTCTTGTCAAGAATTATCCGCGTCGTCCCCTTCCCGCGCCCTTTCCTGGTTCTTCTGGGCCTTCTTCAGGTGGTAGCGTACCTTCATCTCGCAAAGACAACCCTGTTGATGGAGCTGTATCGTCCAATTAGATTTCTTTTATTAGTCATAGAAAGTTGATCCTTGTTGATTATATAATTTCGGATCATTTTTTGATGTGTTTCTTGCTTTATCTTATTTGCTGAACTTGTAATCAACTCTTTATGAAATGGATCATCCTTTTGGCATACCTGCGATATCAATTCATTTTTATTTTAAGTATTGTAAAGCGTTAAATTAGAAATAACTTGCTTTGTAAAAAGTTGAGAGTGTTTGGGTGCGACATCTAAGGTAAATACCTTCGTGATCGTCTTGAGACCTGTCACCCCGCTGGAGAATCCTGGACCAGAGGATTCCCAAACGGTGGGGCCCGGGGCAGCGTTCTAGGATATGGGATGCTTATTTGAAATATTTACATGCACCCATTCCGTCGACCCGCTGCCTTAAAATTGGTTGGGTATCTCTTTCTGCTGGGTGCCTTCCCCCTGGTCTTACACTCATAGACACTGATAGGGGAGCCCTGAGAGATTGTAGATTAACTACTTTCCCCAATATTGCTAATTTATTATGCAATGTACATGCGTTCACCCAGCGGGCCCTTTGACCATTTCGTTTGCTTGAAGATTTCTCAAAAAGTTTGTTTGATTGATAGGTTGAGGCCTGCTACTCCTCGTCCAGAGATAGAAACATGTAGAGCGGTTACGCTGCCTTCTTTTTCTGGTATTCTTCACGCAAATGCAAAGCTGCGATGCTCCTATGGGTAGTACGGTTTGAGCCATTTATCATTCCAAGGGTGTCGTAGGACCTCGCCTTTCAGATTGCGAAGATATTAGGAACTGTTTCCCGCAATGTCGTGTATTATAAAAGGTCCTCCCCATGTAGGTGCTAACTTTCCCCATTTCTTCTCTCGTTGATACTGCGGGATTGTTCTTAGCACATACTACCCTTCTACAAAATTTCGAAGCTTAACCTTTTTGTTGTACTCTCTCGCTAATCTCCGTTGATAATTTTTCATCTTTTGCAATGCTGCTTCCCTCCTTTCTTCCAGGTCGTCCAGTCTCTCTAACATCATGTCTGTTGTGAGATTTTTCTCCCATGCTTCGGTCTTTGTGGTTGGCATGATGATCTCTGTTGGGATGACTGCTTCAACTCCATAAGTGAGGCTGAGGTTTATGAGGAGGTTACGAGTCCTGTAAACGAAGTGTATGCTGAGGATGAAGAAATGTCTGATGGAGAAGAGCGTACCGATACTTCTCATCCTGATGACGAAGGTGGTAATGGTGAAGAAGAAGTTGCCGCGGGTGGTGATGGTGAGTCTGAGGGTAATATTACCGTAGGTGGTACTGGAGGGGGTGGATCTTCCCCTGTTGGCGATAATATTGGTGGTGTGGGTACTCTGCCCGTTATTTCCCATGATTTTTCTTTTGGTAGGATATATTCCGCGGAGAAATCCTTTGATGTGAACGCTGCCAAGGGTCTTGCCGAAGACTTCTCATTGCTTTCCCCAAATGATGATTGGGATGTGCTTGGGGATATTGGTAAAGAAGGTGCTACTGGTCAGCAGGCTGAAAATGCAGGTGGTCATACTGAGGCTGGTGATGTCGAGACTTGCGCGAGTGAGGGGAGAACAGCCAAAGGCAAGTCTGCGGTTGAATCTCTTTCAGAGGATTTCCCTTACTCGCTAATGCCTGAAGGTGAAGATGTCATTTTGGCTTGGCTTAAGAAGAAAATCTGATGTTCGTCCCCAACCCTGCCCCAGTGGTCCCTGGTAAGAAGAATTCTGACGCTTATACTCGTCAAATGATGCAAGTGTCTTCTGAAGCCCGCGTTGCTGAGATGTGGGAGAAGAATCTGAGAGAATCGTAAGCTAACTTAGTGGTTGACCCTCCCTCCTCTGTTGCTGATATGATGGCCATAGCTGATGGGTACCAATACGGTTTTCCCCAGCAGCGTGTCTTAGAGGTAAATCCTTATACTGATTCCCTCATGATATCCGAACATTGTATTCTTCGTGATATCCGATCCCTTGGATATAATAATGTTTGATGTTTGTGATATAGATGATGAGGAGCGAACATTGTAACCATGTTCTATACCAATTATTTAAAGCAAAGTCTTTAAAGTTGGAGGCTAAGCTTCGTCATAGAGAAGAAGAACTATCTGCGGCCGAAATGGAAATAAGTAAACTGAGGGGTCGCCTGAAGGAAAAGGAACGGATGGGTAATGCTGAGGAGAGTCTCTGTTCGGAACTTTCTATAGTCCGCAACGAATTGGAGCAGGCTCGTAGAAATGTATCGTCCCTCACAGGTTCGTATTTTTTATTGATCTTTCACTCCTCGTGATTCCTTATTTGTACTTTGGTGTTATGTCTGAGTCTCTCCACCCTATCTTCAGTGGGTGGATTCCCCGAGCTCATATGGCTTCGGAAAGAAAGGGAACGATAGAAATCCCGCATTGCAGAGTTGGTGGGTAAGTTGAAAAGCGAAGCTGTAAAGTGGAACGCTCGTGTTGATGAGCATAACGCCTTAGCAGCTGAGTGGTGTGAAAAGCGAACACTGATGGTTGATATGCAAAATAAGTACAATCATGACCGTCGTCTGTTTAATGGTACGCTGCTATGGACGCGTGACAACCTGCGTGAAGCTCGAGGACATGCTTCGGACTTAGAGGCTAGAGTGCGCTTTTTGGAAGGAGAGTTACAACAGGATTGTTCTTTCTTAGGCCCCGGGGTTAGGGATATTATGCTGCATCTTACCGAGGAAAGAGATAATGCTAGGGCTGAGGTTGGTGCTCTTAGTAAAGCCCTAGCAGCGTCTCGAGATGATGTTGCTCGCCAAGTGGAGTCTGAAAGAGATCTTGAAGTGAATGTGTATCGATTCCATAAAAGGATGGGGGAGATGAATGATGAAGTCAACCATCTTCGTCACTTGGATTCAATGAAGCAGGTAGACTTAGACGCGAGTCAATTTTCTCTTACGAACCTTCAAACAGATTATAAGAAACTATCCGACGAATATGACTTTCTTGATGAGGCACGGGACGCACTTGTTAATGAGTATGAAGAGGCTTCGGCTAATGTCGAAGGTATAACCTCGTTTTATCGAGTGTGATTCTGTTATTTCTTTGTTTTAACCCCTTGGTATTTCTTGTTTTCAGCACTCGAGGGACAGCTTTACGCAGCAAATGATGAGCTTAAAAAAGCTCAATCTGCCTTAGTACAGCAGGAAGGACAAGCCAACTATTTCAAAGGGTTGGCCGCGTCTCGTGAGGAAGCAGCAGAGATTTCCTCCAAAGAGGCGGAACGCCTATCTGCGTTGTTGTCTCAGGCCAACCAGCGGACCGCTGTTATCACGTATAAAGCTCGATGTCAGTTGGCCGAAGAGACCAACAAATTCCTAGACAAGATTGAACTTGATCTTAAAGTCGAACATGGTCTTGTCAAGAATTATCCGCGTCGTCCCCTTCCCGCGCCCTTTCCTGGTTCTTCTGGGCCTTCTTCAGGTGGTAGCGTACCTTCATCTCGCAAAGATAACCCTGTTGATGGAGCTGTATCGTCCAATTAGATTTCTTTTATTAGTCATAGAAAGTTGATCCTTGTTGATTATATAATTTCGGATCATTTTTTGATGTGTTTCTTGCTTTATCTTATTTGCTGAACTTGTAATCAACTCTTTATGAAATGGATCATCCTTTTGGCATACCTGCGATATCAATTCATTTTTATTTTAAGTATTGTAAAGCGTTAAATTAGAAATAACTTGCTTTGTAAAAAGTTGAGAGTGTTTGGGTGCGACATCGAAGGTAAATACCTTCGTGATCGTCTTGAGACCTGTCACCCCGCTGGAGAATCCTGGACCAGAGGATTCCCAAACGGTGGGGCCCGGGGCAGCGTTCTAGGATATGGGATGCTTATTTGAAATATTTACATGCACCCATTCCGTCGACCCGCTGCCTTAAAATTGGTTGGGTATCTCTTTCTGCTGGGTGCCTTCCCCCTGGTCTTACACTCATAGACACTGATAGGGGAGCCCTGAGAGATTGTAGATTAACTACTTTCCCCAATATTGCTAATTTATTATGCAATGTACATGCGTTCACCCAGCGGGCCCTTTGACCATTTCGTTTGCTTGAAGATTTCGCAAAAAGTTTGTTTGATTGATAGGTTGAGGCCTGCTACTCCTCGTCCAGAGATAGAAACATGTAGAGCGGTTACACTGCCTTCTTTTTCTGGTATTCTTCACGCAAATGCAAAGCTGCGATGCTCCTATGGGTAGTACGGTTTGAGCCATTTATCATTCCAAGGGTGTCGTAGGACCTCGCCTTTCAGATTGCGAAGATATTAGGAACTGTTTCCCGCAATGTCGTGTATTATAAAAGGTCCTCCCCATGTAGGTGCTAACTTTCCCCATTTCTTCTCTCGTTGATACTGCGGGATTGTTCTTAGCACATACTGCCCTTCTACAAAATTTCGAAGCTTAACCTTTTTGTTGTACTCTCTCGCTAATCTCCGTTGATAATTTTTCATCTTTTGCAATGCTGCTTCCCTCCTTTCTTCCAGGTCGTCCAGTCTCTCTAACATCATGTCTGTTGTGAGATTTTTCTCCCATGCTTCGGTCTTTGTGGTTGGCATGATGATCTCTGTTGGGATGACTGCTTCAACTCCATAAGTGAGGCTGAGGTTTATGAGGAGGTTACGAGTCCTGTAAACGAAGTGTATGCTGAGGATGAAGAAATGTCTGATGCAGAAGAGCGTACCGATACTTCTCATCCTGATGACGAAGGTGGTAATGGTGAAGAAGAAGTTGCCGCGGGTGGTGATGGTGAGTCTGAGGGTAATATTACCGTAGGTGGTACTGGAGGGGGTGGATCTTCCCCTGTTGGCGATAATATTGGTGGTGTGGGTACTCTGCCCGTTATTTCCCATGATTTTTCTTTTGGTAGGATATATTCCGCGGAGAAATCCTTTGATGTGAACGCTGCCAAGGGTCTTGCCGAAGACTTCTCATTGCTTTCCCCAAATGATGATTGGGATGTGCTTGGGGATATTGGTAAAGAAGGTGCTACTGGTCAGCAGGCTGAAAATGCAGGTGGTCATACTGAGGCTGGTGATGTCGAGACTTGCGCGAGTGAGGGGAGAACAGCCAAAGGCAAGTCTGCGGTTGAATCTCCTTCAGAGGATTTCCCTTACTCGCTAATGCCTGAAGGTGAAGATGTCATTTTGGCTTGGCTTAAGAAGAAAATCTGATGTTCGTCCCCAACCCTGCCCCAGTGGTCCCTGGTAAGAAGAATTCTGACGCTTATACTCGTCAAATGATGCAAGTGTCTTCTGAAGCCCGCGTTGCTGAGATGTGGGAGAAGAATCTGAGAGAATCGTAAGCTAACTTAGTGGTTGACCCTCCCTCCTCTGTTGCTGATATGATGGCCATAGCTGATGGGTACCAATACGGTTTTCC
The DNA here is from genome assembly GCF_003573695.1 of Papaver somniferum. Taxonomy (NCBI): domain Eukaryota; kingdom Viridiplantae; phylum Streptophyta; class Magnoliopsida; order Ranunculales; family Papaveraceae; genus Papaver; species Papaver somniferum. The sequence goes on along the minus strand of NC_039367.1, from coordinate 145,808,797 downwards.
CCAGCAGCGTGTCTTAGAGGTAAATCCTTATACTGATTCCCTCATGATATCCGAACATTGTATTCTTCGTGATATCCGATCCCTTGGATATAATAATGTTTGATGTTTGTGATATAGATGATGAGGAGCGAACATTGTAACCATGTTCTATACCAATTATTTAAAGCAAAGTCTTTAAAGTTGGAGGCTAAGCTTCGTCATAGAGAAGAAGAACTATCTGCGGCCGAAATGGAAATAAGTAAACTGAGGGGTCGCCTGAAGGAAAAGGAACGGATGGGTAATGCTGAGGAGAGTCTCTGTTCGGAACTTTCTATAGTCCGCAACGAATTGGAGCAGGCTCGTAGAAATGTATCGTCCCTCACAGGTTCGTATTTTTTATTGATCTTTCACTCCTCGTGATTCCTTATTTGTACTTTGGTGTTATGTCTGAGTCTCTCCACCCTATCTTCAGTGGGTGGATTCCCCGAGCTCATATGGCTTCGGAAAGAAAGGGAACGATAGAAATCCCGCATTGCAGAGTTGGTGGGTAAGTTGAAAAGCGAAGCTGTAAAGTGGAACGCTCGTGTTGATGAGCATAACGCCTTAGCAGCTGAGTGGTGTGAAAAGCGAACACTGATGGTTGATATGCAAAATAAGTACAATCATGACCGTCGTCTGTTTAATGGTACGCTGCTATGGACGCGTGACAACCTGCGTGAAGCTCGAGGACATGCTTCGGACTTAGAGGCTAGAGTGCGCTTTTTGGAAGGAGAGTTACAACAGGATTGTTCTTTCTTAGGCCCCGGGGTTAGGGATATTATGCTGCATCTTACCGAGGAAAGAGATAATGCTAGGGCTGAGGTTGGTGCTCTTAGTAAAGCCCTAGCAGCGTCTCGAGATGATGTTGCTCGCCAAGTGGAGTCTGAAAGAGATCTTGAAGTGAATGTGTATCGATTCCATAAAAGGATGGGGGAGATGAATGATGAAGTCAACCATCTTCGTCACTTGGATTCAATGAAGCAGGTAGACTTAGACGCGAGTCAATTTTCTCTTACGAACCTTCAAACAGATTATAAGAAACTATCCGACGAATATGACTTTCTTGATGAGGCACGAGACGCACTTGTTAATGAGTATGAAGAGGCTTCGGCTAATGTCGAAGGTATAACCTCGTTTTATCGAGTGTGATTCTGTTATTTCTTTGTTTTAACCCCTTGGTATTTCTTGTTTTCAGCACTCGAGGGACAGCTTTACGCAGCAAATGATGAGCTTAAAAAAGCTCAATCTGCCTTAGTACAGCAGGAAGGACAAGCCAACTATTTCAAAGGGTTGGCCGCGTCTCGTGAGGAAGCAGCAGAGATTTCCTCCAAAGAGGCGGAACGCCTATCTGCGTTGTTGTCTCAGGCCAACCAGCGGACCGCTGTTATCACGTATAAAGCTCGATGTCAGTTGGCCGAAGAGACCAACAAATTCCTAGACAAGATTGAACTTGATCTTAAAGTCGAACATGGTCTTGTCAAGAATTATCCGCGTCGTCCCCTTCCCGCGCCCTTTCCTGGTTCTTCTGGGCCTTCTTCAGGTGGTAGCGTACCTTCATCTCGCAAAGACAACCCTGTTGATGGAGCTGTATCGTCCAATTAGATTTCTTTTATTAGTCATAGAAAGTTGATCCTTGTTGATTATATAATTTCGGATCATTTTTTGATGTGTTTCTTGCTTTATCTTATTTGCTGAACTTGTAATCAACTCTTTATGAAATGGATCATCCTTTTGGCATACCTGCGATATCAATTCATTTTTATTTTAAGTATTGTAAAGCGTTAAATTAGAAATAACTTGCTTTGTAAAAAGTTGAGAGTGTTTGGGTGCGACATCTAAGGTAAATACCTTCGTGATCGTCTTGAGACCTGTCACCCCGCTGGAGAATCCTGGACCAGAGGATTCCCAAACGGTGGGGCCCGGGGCAGCGTTCTAGGATATGGGATGCTTATTTGAAATATTTACATGCACCCATTCCGTCGACCCGCTGCCTTAAAATTGGTTGGGTATCTCTTTCTGCTGGGTGCCTTCCCCCTGGTCTTACACTCATAGACACTGATAGGGGAGCCCTGAGAGATTGTAGATTAACTACTTTCCCCAATATTGCTAATTTATTATGCAATGTACATGCGTTCACCCAGCGGGCCCTTTGACCATTTCGTTTGCTTGAAGATTTCTCAAAAAGTTTGTTTGATTGATAGGTTGAGGCCTGCTACTCCTCGTCCAGAGATAGAAACATGTAGAGCGGTTACGCTGCCTTCTTTTTCTGGTATTCTTCACGCAAATGCAAAGCTGCGATGCTCCTATGGGTAGTACGGTTTGAGCCATTTATCATTCCAAGGGTGTCGTAGGACCTCGCCTTTCAGATTGCGAAGATATTAGGAACTGTTTCCCGCAATGTCGTGTATTATAAAAGGTCCTCCCCATGTAGGTGCTAACTTTCCCCATTTCTTCTCTCGTTGATACTGCGGGATTGTTCTTAGCACATACTACCCTTCTACAAAATTTCGAAGCTTAACCTTTTTGTTGTACTCTCTCGCTAATCTCCGTTGATAATTTTTCATCTTTTGCAATGCTGCTTCCCTCCTTTCTTCCAGGTCGTCCAGTCTCTCTAACATCATGTCTGTTGTGAGATTTTTCTCCCATGCTTCGGTCTTTGTGGTTGGCATGATGATCTCTGTTGGGATGACTGCTTCAACTCCATAAGTGAGGCTGAGGTTTATGAGGAGGTTACGAGTCCTGTAAACGAAGTGTATGCTGAGGATGAAGAAATGTCTGATGGAGAAGAGCGTACCGATACTTCTCATCCTGATGACGAAGGTGGTAATGGTGAAGAAGAAGTTGCCGCGGGTGGTGATGGTGAGTCTGAGGGTAATATTACCGTAGGTGGTACTGGAGGGGGTGGATCTTCCCCTGTTGGCGATAATATTGGTGGTGTGGGTACTCTGCCCGTTATTTCCCATGATTTTTCTTTTGGTAGGATATATTCCGCGGAGAAATCCTTTGATGTGAACGCTGCCAAGGGTCTTGCCGAAGACTTCTCATTGCTTTCCCCAAATGATGATTGGGATGTGCTTGGGGATATTGGTAAAGAAGGTGCTACTGGTCAGCAGGCTGAAAATGCAGGTGGTCATACTGAGGCTGGTGATGTCGAGACTTGCGCGAGTGAGGGGAGAACAGCCAAAGGCAAGTCTGCGGTTGAATCTCTTTCAGAGGATTTCCCTTACTCGCTAATGCCTGAAGGTGAAGATGTCATTTTGGCTTGGCTTAAGAAGAAAATCTGATGTTCGTCCCCAACCCTGCCCCAGTGGTCCCTGGTAAGAAGAATTCTGACGCTTATACTCGTCAAATGATGCAAGTGTCTTCTGAAGCCCGCGTTGCTGAGATGTGGGAGAAGAATCTGAGAGAATCGTAAGCTAACTTAGTGGTTGACCCTCCCTCCTCTGTTGCTGATATGATGGCCATAGCTGATGGGTACCAATACGGTTTTCCCCAGCAGCGTGTCTTAGAGGTAAATCCTTATACTGATTCCCTCATGATATCCGAACATTGTATTCTTCGTGATATCCGATCCCTTGGATATAATAATGTTTGATGTTTGTGATATAGATGATGAGGAGCGAACATTGTAACCATGTTCTATACCAATTATTTAAAGCAAAGTCTTTAAAGTTGGAGGCTAAGCTTCGTCATAGAGAAGAAGAACTATCTGCGGCCGAAATGGAAATAAGTAAACTGAGGGGTCGCCTGAAGGAAAAGGAACGGATGGGTAATGCTGAGGAGAGTCTCTGTTCGGAACTTTCTATAGTCCGCAACGAATTGGAGCAGGCTCGTAGAAATGTATCGTCCCTCACAGGTTCGTATTTTTTATTGATCTTTCACTCCTCGTGATTCCTTATTTGTACTTTGGTGTTATGTCTGAGTCTCTCCACCCTATCTTCAGTGGGTGGATTCCCCGAGCTCATATGGCTTCGGAAAGAAAGGGAACGATAGAAATCCCGCATTGCAGAGTTGGTGGGTAAGTTGAAAAGCGAAGCTGTAAAGTGGAACGCTCGTGTTGATGAGCATAACGCCTTAGCAGCTGAGTGGTGTGAAAAGCGAACACTGATGGTTGATATGCAAAATAAGTACAATCATGACCGTCGTCTGTTTAATGGTACGCTGCTATGGACGCGTGACAACCTGCGTGAAGCTCGAGGACATGCTTCGGACTTAGAGGCTAGAGTGCGCTTTTTGGAAGGAGAGTTACAACAGGATTGTTCTTTCTTAGGCCCCGGGGTTAGGGATATTATGCTGCATCTTACCGAGGAAAGAGATAATGCTAGGGCTGAGGTTGGTGCTCTTAGTAAAGCCCTAGCAGCGTCTCGAGATGATGTTGCTCGCCAAGTGGAGTCTGAAAGAGATCTTGAAGTGAATGTGTATCGATTCCATAAAAGGATGGGGGAGATGAATGATGAAGTCAACCATCTTCGTCACTTGGATTCAATGAAGCAGGTAGACTTAGACGCGAGTCAATTTTCTCTTACGAACCTTCAAACAGATTATAAGAAACTATCCGACGAATATGACTTTCTTGATGAGGCACGGGACGCACTTGTTAATGAGTATGAAGAGGCTTCGGCTAATGTCGAAGGTATAACCTCGTTTTATCGAGTGTGATTCTGTTATTTCTTTGTTTTAACCACTTGGTATTTCTTGTTTTCAGCACTCGAGGGACAGCTTTACGCAGCAAATGATGAGCTTAAAAAAGCTCAATCTTCCTTAGTACAGCAGGAAGGACAAGCCAACTATTTCAAAGGGTTGGCCGCGTCTCGTGAGGAAGCAGCAGAGATTTCCTCCAAAGAGGCGGAACGCCTATCTGCGTTGTTGTCTCAGGCCAACCAGCGGACCGCTGTTATCACGTATAAAGCTCGATGTCAGTTGGCCGAAGAGACCAACAAATTCCTAGACAAGATTGAACTTGATCTTAAAGTCGAACATGGTCTTGTCAAGAATTATCCGCGTCGTCCCCTTCCCGCGCCCTTTCCTGGTTCTTCTGGGCCTTCTTCAGGTGGTAGCGTACCTTCATCTCGCAAAGACAACCCTGTTGATGGAGCTGTATCGTCCAATTAGATTTCTTTTATTAGTCATAGAAAGTTGATCCTTGTTGATTATATAATTTCGGATCATTTTTTGATGTGTTTCTTGCTTTATCTTATTTGCTGAACTTGTAATCAACTCTTTATGAAATGGATCATCCTTTTGGCATACCTGCGATATCAATTCATTTTTATTTTAAGTATTGTAAAGCGTTAAATTAGAAATAACTTGCTTTGTAAAAAGTTGAGAGTGTTTGGGTGCGACATCTAAGGTAAATACCTTCGTGATCGTCTTGAGACCTGTCACCCCGCTGGAGAATCCTGGACCAGAGGATTCCCAAACGGTGGGGCCCGGGGCAGCGTTCTAGGATATGGGATGCTTATTTGAAATATTTACATGCACCCATTCCGTCGACCCGCTGCCTTAAAATTGGTTGGGTATCTCTTTCTGCTGGGTGCCTTCCCCCTGGTCTTACACTCATAGACACTGATAGGGGAGCCCTGAGAGATTGTAGATTAACTACTTTCCCCAATATTGCTAATTTATTATGCAATGTACATGCGTTCACCCAGCGGGCCCTTTGACCATTTCGTTTGCTTGAAGATTTCTCAAAAAGTTTGTTTGATTGATAGGTTGAGGCCTGCTACTCCTCGTCCAGAGATAGAAACATGTAGAGCGGTTACGCTGCCTTCTTTTTCTGGTATTCTTCACGCAAATGCAAAGCTGCGATGCTCCTATGGGTAGTACGGTTTGAGCCATTTATCATTCCAAGGGTGTCGTAGGACCTCGCCTTTCAGATTGCGAAGATATTAGGAACTGTTTCCCGCAATGTCGTGTATTATAAAAGGTCCTCCCCATGTAGGTGCTAACTTTCCCCATTTCTTCTCTCGTTGATACTGCGGGATTGTTCTTAGCACATACTACCCTTCTACAAAATTTCGAAGCTTAACCTTTTTGTTGTACTCTCTCGCTAATCTCCGTTGATAATTTTTCATCTTTTGCAATGCTGCTTCCCTCCTTTCTTCCAGGTCGTCCAGTCTCTCTAACATCATGTCTGTTGTGAGATTTTTCTCCCATGCTTCGGTCTTTGTGGTTGGCATGATGATCTCTGTTGGGATGACTGCTTCAACTCCATAAGTGAGGCTGAGGTTTATGAGGAGGTTACGAGTCCTGTAAACGAAGTGTATGCTGAGGATGAAGAAATGTCTGATGGAGAAGAGCGTACCGATACTTCTCATCCTGATGACGAAGGTGGTAATGGTGAAGAAGAAGTTGCCGCGGGTGGTGATGGTGAGTCTGAGGGTAATATTACCGTAGGTGGTACTGGAGGGGGTGGATCTTCCCCTGTTGGCGATAATATTGGTGGTGTGGGTACTCTGCCCGTTATTTCCCATGATTTTTCTTTTGGTAGGATATATTCCGCGGAGAAATCCTTTGATGTGAACGCTGCCAAGGGTCTTGCCGAAGACTTCTCATTGCTTTCCCCAAATGATGATTGGGATGTGCTTGGGGATATTGGTAAAGAAGGTGCTACTGGTCAGCAGGCTGAAAATGCAGGTGGTCATACTGAGGCTGGTGATGTCGAGACTTGCGCGAGTGAGGGGAGAACAGCCAAAGGCAAGTCTGCGGTTGAATCTCTTTCAGAGGATTTCCCTTACTCGCTAATGCCTGAAGGTGAAGATGTCATTTTGGCTTGGCTTAAGAAGAAAATCTGATGTTCGTCCCCAACCCTGCCCCAGTGGTCCCTGGTAAGAAGAATTCTGACGCTTATACTCGTCAAATGATGCAAGTGTCTTCTGAAGCCCGCGTTGCTGAGATGTGGGAGAAGAATCTGAGAGAATCGTAAGCTAACTTAGTGGTTGACCCTCCCTCCTCTGTTGCTGATATGATGGCCATAGCTGATGGGTACCAATACGGTTTTCCCCAGCAGCGTGTCTTAGAGGTAAATCCTTATACTGATTCCCTCATGATATCCGAACATTGTATTCTTCGTGATATCCGATCCCTTGGATATAATAATGTTTGATGTTTGTGATATAGATGATGAGGAGCGAACATTGTAACCATGTTCTATACCAATTATTTAAAGCAAAGTCTTTAAAGTTGGAGGCTAAGCTTCGTCATAGAGAAGAAGAACTATCTGCGGCCGAAATGGAAATAAGTAAACTGAGGGGTCGCCTGAAGGAAAAGGAACGGATGGGTAATGCTGAGGAGAGTCTCTGTTCGGAACTTTCTATAGTCCGCAACGAATTGGAGCAGGCTCGTAGAAATGTATCGTCCCTCACAGGTTCGTATTTTTTATTGATCTTTCACTCCTCGTGATTCCTTATTTGTACTTTGGTGTTATGTCTGAGTCTCTCCACCCTATCTTCAGTGGGTGGATTCCCCGAGCTCATATGGCTTCGGAAAGAAAGGGAACGATAGAAATCCCGCATTGCAGAGTTGGTGGGTAAGTTGAAAAGCGAAGCTGTAAAGTGGAACGCTCGTGTTGATGAGCATAACGCCTTAGCAGCTGAGTGGTGTGAAAAGCGAACACTGATGGTTGATATGCAAAATAAGTACAATCATGACCGTCGTCTGTTTAATGGTACGCTGCTATGGACGCGTGACAACCTGCGTGAAGCTCGAGGACATGCTTCGGACTTAGAGGCTAGAGTGCGCTTTTTGGAAGGAGAGTTACAACAGGATTGTTCTTTCTTAGGCCCCGGGGTTAGGGATATTATGCTGCATCTTACCGAGGAAAGAGATAATGCTAGGGCTGAGGTTGGTGCTCTTAGTAAAGCCCTAGCAGCGTCTCGAGATGATGTTGCTCGCCAAGTGGAGTCTGAAAGAGATCTTGAAGTGAATGTGTATCGATTCCATAAAAGGATGGGGGAGATGAATGATGAAGTCAACCATCTTCGTCACTTGGATTCAATGAAGCAGGTAGACTTAGACGCGAGTCAATTTTCTCTTACGAACCTTCAAACAGATTATAAGAAACTATCCGACGAATATGACTTTCTTGATGAGGCACGGGACGCACTTGTTAATGAGTATGAAGAGGCTTCGGCTAATGTCGAAGGTATAACCTCGTTTTATCGAGTGTGATTCTGTTATTTCTTTGTTTTAACCCCTTGGTATTTCTTGTTTTCAGCACTCGAGGGACAGCTTTACGCAGCAAATGATGAGCTTAAAAAAGCTCAATCTTCCTTAGTACAGCAGGAAGGACAAGCCAACTATTTCAAAGGGTTGGCCGCGTCTCGTGAGGAAGCAGCAGAGATTTCCTCCAAAGAGGCGGAACGCCTATCTGCGTTGTTGTCTCAGGCCAACCAGCGGACCGCTGTTATCACGTATAAAGCTCGATGTCAGTTGGCCGAAGAGACCAACAAATTCCTAGACAAGATTGAACTTGATCTTAAAGTCGAACATGGTCTTGTCAAGAATTATCCGCGTCGTCCCCTTCCCGCGCCCTTTCCTGGTTCTTCTGGGCCTTCTTCAGGTGGTAGCGTACCTTCATCTCGCAAAGACAACCCTGTTGATGGAGCTGTATCGTCCAATTAGATTTCTTTTATTAGTCATAGAAAGTTGATCCTTGTTGATTATATAATTTCGGATCATTTTTTGATGTGTTTCTTGCTTTATCTTATTTGCTGAACTTGTAATCAACTCTTTATGAAATGGATCATCCTTTTGGCATACCTGCGATATCAATTCATTTTTATTTTAAGTATTGTAAAGCGTTAAATTAGAAATAACTTGCTTTGTAAAAAGTTGAGAGTGTTTGGGTGCGACATCTAAGGTAAATACCTTCGTGATCGTCTTGAGACCTGTCACCCCGCTGGAGAATCCTGGACCAGAGGATTCCCAAACGGTGTGGCCCGGGGCAGCGTTCTAGGATATGGGATGCTTATTTGAAATATTTACATGCACCCATTCCGTCGACCTGCTGCCTTAAAATTGGTTGGGTATCTCTTTCTGCTGGGTGCCTTCCCCCTGGTCTTACACTCATAGACACTGATAGGGGAGCCCTGAGAGATTGTAGATTAACTACTTTCCCCAATATTGCTAATTTATTATGCAATGTACATGCGTTCACCCAGCGGGCCCTTTGACCATTTCGTTTGCTTGAAGATTTCGCAAAAAGTTTGTTTGATTGATAGGTTGAGGCCTGCTACTCCTCGTCCAGAGATAGAAACATGTAGAGCGGTTACGCTGCCTTCTTTTTCTGGTATTCTTCACGCAAATGCAAAGCTGCGATGCTCCTATGGGTAGTACGGTTTGAGACATTTATCATTCCAAGGGTGTCGTAGGACCTCGCCTTTCAGATTGCGAAGATATTAGGAACTGTTTCCCGCAATGTCGTGTATTATAAAAGGTCCTCCCCATGTAGGTGCTAACTTTCCCCATTTCTTCTCTCGTTGATACTGCGGGATTGTTCTTAGCACATACTGCCCTTCTACAAAATTTCGAAGCTTAACCTTTTTGTTGTACTCTCTCGCTAATCTCCGTTGATAATTTTTCGTCTTTTGCAATGCTGCTTCCCTCCTTTCTTCCAGGTCGTCCAGTCTCTCTAACATCATGTCTGTTGTGAGATTTTTCTCCCATGCTTCGGTCTTTGTGGTTGGCATGATGATCTCTGTTGGGATGACTGCTTCAACTCCATAAGTGAGGCTGAGGTTTATGAGGAGGTTACGAATCCTGTAAACGAAGTGTATGCTGAGGATGAAGAAATGTCTGATGGAGAAGAGCGTACCGATACTTCTCATCCTGATGACGAAAGTGGTAATGGTGAAGAAGAAGTTGTCGCGGGTGGTGATGGTGAGTCTGAGGGTAATATTACCGTAGGTGGTACTGGAGGGGGTGGATCTTCCCCTGTTGGCGATAATATTGGTGGTGTGGGTACTCTGCCCGTTATTTCCCCTGAATTTTCTTTTGGTAGGATATATTCCGCGGGGAAATCCTTTGATGTGAACGCTGCCAAGGGTCTTGCCGAAGACTTCTCATTGCTTTCCCCAAATGATGATTGGGATGTGCTTGGGGATATTGGTAAAGAAGGTGCTAATGGTCAGCAGGCTGAAAATGCAGGTGGTCAAACTGAGGCTGGTGATGTCGAGACTTGCGCGAGTGAGGGGAGAACAGCCAAAGGCAAGTCTGCGGTCGAATCTCCTTCAGAGGATTTCCCTTACTCGCTAATGCCTGAAGGCGAAGATGTCATTTTGGCTTGGCTTAAGAAGAAAATCTGATGTTCGTCCCCAACCCTGCCCCAGTGGTCCCTGGTGAGAAGAATTCTGACGCTTATACTCGTCAAATGATGCAAGTGTCTTCTGAAGCCCGCGTTGCTGAGATGTGGGATAAGAATCTGAGAGAATCGTAAGCTAACTTAGTGGTTGACCCTCCCTCCTCTGTTGATGATATGATGGCCATAGATGATGGGTACCAATACGGTTTTCCCCAGCAGCGTGTCTTAGAGGTAAATCCTTGTACTGATTCCCTCATGATATCCGAACATTGTATTCTTCGTGATATACGATCCCTTGGATATAATAATGTTTGATGTTTGTGACATAGATGATGAGGAGCGAACATTGTAACCATGTTCTATACCAATTCTTTAAAGCAAAGTCTTTAAAGTTGTAGGCTAAGCTTCGTCATAGAGAAGAAGAACTATCTGCGGCCGAAATGGAAATAAGTGAACTGAGGGGTCGCCTGAAGGAAAAGGAACGGATGGGTAATGCTGAGGAGAGTCTCCGTTTGGAACTTTCTATAGTCCGCAACGAATTGGAGCAGGCTCGTAGAAATGTATCGTCCCTCACAGGTTCGTATTTTTTATTGATCTTTCACTCCTCGTGATTCCTTATTTGTACTTTGGTGTTATGTCTGAGTCTCCCCACCCTATCTTCAGTGGGTGGATTCCCCGAGCTCATATGGCTTCGGAAAGAAAGGGAACGATAGAAATCCCGCATTGCAGAGTTGGTGGGTAAGTTGAAAAGCGAAGCCGTAAAGTGGAACGCTCGTGTTGATGAGCATAACGCCTTAGCATCTGAGTGGTGTGAAAAGCGAACACTGATGGTTGATATGCAAAATAAGTACAATCATGACCGTCGTCTGTTTAATGGTACGCTGCTATGGACGCGTGACAACCTGCGTGAAGCTCGAGGACATGTTTCGGACTTAGAGGCTAGAGTGCGCTTTTTGGAAGGAGAGTTACAACAGGATTGTTCTTTCTTAGGCCCCTGGGTTAGGGATAGTATGCTGCATCTTACCGAGGAAAGAGATAATGCTAGGGCTGAGGTTGGTGCTCTTAGTAAAGCCCTAGCAGCGTCTCGAGATGATGTTGCTCGCCAAGTGGAGTCTGAAAGAGATCTTGAAGTGAATGTGTATCGACTCCATTAAAGGATGGGGGAGATGAATGATGAAGTCAACCATCTTCGTCACTTGGATTCAATGAAGCAGGTAGACTTAGACGCGAGTCAATTTTCTCTTACGAACCTTCAAACAGATTATAAGAAACTATCCGACGAATATGACTTTCTTGATGAGGCACGGGACGCACTTGTTAATGAGTATTAAGAGGCTTCGGCTAATGTCGAAGGTATAACCTCGTTTTATCGAGTGTGATTATGTTATTTCTTTGTTTTAACCCCTTGGTATTTCTTGTTTTCAGCACTGGAGGGACAACTTTACGCAGAAAATGATGAGCTTAAAAAAGCTCAATCTGCCTTAGTACAACAGGAAGGACAAGCCAACTATTTCAAAGGGTTGGCCGCGTCTCGTGAGGAAGCAACACATATTTCCTCCAAAGAGGCGGAACGCCTATCTGCGTTGTTGTCTCAGGCCAACCAGCGGACCTCTGTTATCACATATAAAGCTCGATGTCAGTTGTCCGAAGAGACCAACAAAGTCCTAGACAAGATTGAACTTGATCTTAAAGTCGAACATGGTCTTGTAAAGAATTATCCTCATCGTCCCCTTCCCGCGCCCTTTCCTGGTTCTTCTGGGCCTTCTTCAGGTGGTAGCGTACCTTCATCTCGCAAAGACAACCCTGTTGATGGAGCTGTATCGTCCAAGTAGATTTCTTTTATTAGTCATAGAAAGTTGATCCTTGTTGAGTATATAATTTCAGATCATTTTTTGATGTGTTTCTTGCTTTATCTTATTTGCTGAACTTGTAATCAACTCTTTATGAAATGGATCATCCTTTTGGCATACCTGCGATATCAATTCATTTTTATTTTAAGTATTGTAAAGCGTTAAATTAGAAATAACTTGCTTTGTAAAAAGTTGAGAGTGTTTGGGTGCGACATCGAAGGTAAATACCTTCGTGATCGTCTTGAGACCTGTCACCCCGCTGGAGAATCCTGGACCAGAGGATTCCCAAACGGTGGGGCCCGGGGCAGCGTTCTAGGATATGGGATGCTTATTTGAAATATTTACATGCACCCATTCCGTCGACCCGCTGCCTTAAAATTGGTTGGGTATCTCTTTCTGCTGGGTGCCTTCCCCCTGGTCTTACACTCATAGACACTGATAGGGGAGCCCTGAGAGATTGTAGATTAACTACTTTCCCCAATATTGCTAATTTATTATGCAATGTACATGCGTTCACCCAGCGGGCCCTTTGACCATTTCGTTTGCTTGAAGATTTCGCAAAAAGTTTGTTTGATTGATAGGTTGAGGCCTGCTACTCCTCGTCCAGAGATAGAAACATGTAGAGCGGTTACGCTGCCTTCTTTTTCTGGTATTCTTCACGCAAATGCAAAGCTGCGATGCTCCTATGGGTAGTACGGTTTGAGCCATTTATCATTCCAAGGGTGTCGTAGGACCTCGCCTTTCAGATTGCGAAGATATTAGGAACTGTTTCCCGCAATGTCGTGTATTATAAAAGGTCCTCCCCATGTAGGTGCTAACTTTCCCCATTTCTTCTCTCGTTGATACTGCGGGATTGTTCTTAGCACATACTGCCCTTCTACAAAATTTCGAAGCTTAACCTTTTTGTTGTACTCTCTCGCTAATCTCCGTTGATAATTTTTCGTCTTTTGCAATGCTGCTTCCCTCCTTTCTTCCAGGTCGTCCAGTCTCTCTAACATCATGTCTGTTGTGAGATTTTTCTCCCATGCTTCGGTCTTTGTGGTTGGCATGATGATCTCTGTTGGGATGACTGCTTCAACTCCATAAGTGAGGCTGAGGTTTATGAGGAGGTTACGAATCCTGTAAACGAAGTGTATGCTGAGGATGAAGAAATGTCTGATGGAGAAGAGCGTACCGATACTTCTCATCCTGATGACGAAAGTGGTAATGGTGAAGAAGAAGTTGTCGCGGGTGGTGATGGTGAGTCTGAGGGTAATATTACCGTAGGTGGTACTGGAGGGGGTGGATCTTCCCCTGTTGGCGATAATATTGGTGGTGTGGGTACTCTGCCCGTTATTTCCCCTGAATTTTCTTTTGGTAGGATATATTCCGCGGGGAAATCCTTTGATGTGAACGCTGCCAAGGGTCTTGCCGAAGACTTCTCATTGCTTTCCCCAAATGATGATTGGGATGTGCTTGGGGATATTGGTAAAGAAGGTGCTAATGGTCAGCAGGCTGAAAATGCAGGTGGTCAAACTGAGGCTGGTGATGTCGAGACTTGCGCGAGTGAGGGGAGAACAGCCAAAGGCAAGTCTGCGGTCGAATCTCCTTCAGAGGATTTCCCTTACTCGCTAATGCCTGAAGGCGAAGATGTCATTTTGGCTTGGCTTAAGAAGAAAATCTGATGTTCGTCCCCAACCCTGCCCCAGTGGTCCCTGGTGAGAAGAATTCTGACGCTTATACTCGTCAAATGATGCAAGTGTCTTCTGAAGCCCGCGTTGCTGAGATGTGGGATAAGAATCTGAGAGAATCGTAAGCTAACTTAGTGGTTGACCCTCCCTCCTCTGTTGATGATATGATGGCCATAGATGATGGGTACCAATACGGTTTTCCCCAGCAGCGTGTCTTAGAGGTAAATCCTTGTACTGATTCCCTCATGATATCCGAACATTGTATTCTTCGTGATATACGATCCCTTGGATATAATAATGTTTGATGTTTGTGACATAGATGATGAGGAGCGAACATTGTAACCATGTTCTATACCAATTCTTTAAAGCAAAGTCTTTAAAGTTGTAGGCTAAGCTTCGTCATAGAGAAGAAGAACTATCTGCGGCCGAAATGGAAATAAGTGAACTGAGGGGTCGCCTGAAGGAAAAGGAACGGATGGGTAATGCTGAGGAGAGTCTCCGTTTGGAACTTTCTATAGTCCGCAACGAATTGGAGCAGGCTCGTAGAAATGTATCGTCCCTCACAGGTTCGTATTTTTTATTGATCTTTCACTCCTCGTGATTCCTTATTTGTACTTTGGTGTTATGTCTGAGTCTCCCCACCCTATCTTCAGTGGGTGGATTCCCCGAGCTCATATGGCTTCGGAAAGAAAGGGAACGATAGAAATCCCGCATTGCAGAGTTGGTGGGTAAGTTGAAAAGCGAAGCCGTAAAGTGGAACGCTCGTGTTGATGAGCATAACGCCTTAGCATCTGAGTGGTGTGAAAAGCGAACACTGATGGTTGATATGCAAAATAAGTACAATCATGACCGTCGTCTGTTTAATGGTACGCTGCTATGGACGCGTGACAACCTGCGTGAAGCTCGAGGACATGTTTCGGACTTAGAGGCTAGAGTGCGCTTTTTGGAAGGAGAGTTACAACAGGATTGTTCTTTCTTAGGCCCCTGGGTTAGGGATAGTATGCTGCATCTTACCGAGGAAAGAGATAATGCTAGGGCTGAGGTTGGTGCTCTTAGTAAAGCCCTAGCAGCGTCTCGAGATGATGTTGCTCGCCAAGTGGAGTCTGAAAGAGATCTTGAAGTGAATGTGTATCGACTCCATTAAAGGATGGGGGAGATGAATGATGAAGTCAACCATCTTCGTCACTTGGATTCAATGAAGCAGGTAGACTTAGACGCGAGTCAATTTTCTCTTACGAACCTTCAAACAGATTATAAGAAACTATCCGACGAATATGACTTTCTTGATGAGGCACGGGACGCACTTGTTAATGAGTATTAAGAGGCTTCGGCTAATGTCGAAGGTATAACCTCGTTTTATCGAGTGTGATTATGTTATTTCTTTGTTTTAACCCCTTGGTATTTCTTGTTTTCAGCACTGGAGGGACAACTTTACGCAGAAAATGATGAGCTTAAAAAAGCTCAATCTGCCTTAGTACAACAGGAAGGACAAGCCAACTATTTCAAAGGGTTGGCCGCGTCTCGTGAGGAAGCAACACATATTTCCTCCAAAGAGGCGGAACGCCTATCTGCGTTGTTGTCTCAGGCCAACCAGCGGACCTCTGTTATCACATATAAAGCTCGATGTCAGTTGTCCGAAGAGACCAACAAAGTCCTAGACAAGATTGAACTTGATCTTAAAGTCGAACATGGTCTTGTAAAGAATTATCCTCATCGTCCCCTTCCCGCGCCCTTTCCTGGTTCTTCTGGGCCTTCTTCAGGTGGTAGCGTACCTTCATCTCGCAAAGACAACCCTGTTGATGGAGCTGTATCGTCCAAGTAGATTTCTTTTATTAGTCATAGAAAGTTGATCCTTGTTGAGTATATAATTTCAGATCATTTTTTGATGTGTTTCTTGCTTTATCTTATTTGCTGAACTTGTAATCAACTCTTTATGAAATGGATCATCCTTTTGGCATACCTGCGATATCAATTCATTTTTATTTTAAGTATTGTAAAGCGTTAAATTAGAAATAACTTGCTTTGTAAAAAGTTGAGAGTGTTTGGGTGCGACATCGAAGGTAAATACCTTCGTGATCGTCTTGAGACCTGTCACCCCGCTGGAGAATCCTGGACCAGAGGATTCCCAAACGGTGGGGCCCGGGGCAGCGTTCTAGGATATGGGATGCTTATTTGAAATATTTACATGCACCCATTCCGTCGACCCGCTGCCTTAAAATTGGTTGGGTATCTCTTTCTGCTGGGTGCCTTCCCCCTGGTCTTACACTCATAGACACTGATAGGGGAGCCCTGAGAGATTGTAGATTAACTACTTTCCCCAATATTGCTAATTTATTATGTAATGTACATGCGTTCACCCAGCGGTCCCTTTGACCATTTCGTTTGCTTGAAGATTTCGCAAAAAGTTTGTTTGATTGATAGGTTGAGGCCTGCTACTCCTCGTCTAGAGATAGAAACATGTAGAGTGGTTACGCTGCCTTCTTTTTCTGGTATTCTTCACGCAAATGCAAAGCTGCGATGCTCCTATGGGTAGTACGGTTTGAGCCATTTATCATTCCAAGGGTGTCGGAGGACCTCGCCTTTAAGATTGCGAAGATAGTAGGAACTGTTTCCCGCAATGTCGTGTATTATAAAAGGTCCCCCCATGTAGGTGCTAACTTTCCCCATTTCTTCTCTCGTTGATACTGCGGGATTGTTCTTAGCACATACTGCCCTTCTACAAAATTTCGAAGCTTAACCTTTTTGTTGTACTCTCTCGCTAATCTCCGTTGATAATTTTTCATCTTTTGCAATGCTGCTTCCCTCCTTTCTTCCAGGTCGTCCAGTCTCTCTAACATCATGTCTGTTGTGAGATTTTTCTCCCATGCTTCGGTCTTTGTGGTTGGCATGATGATCTCTGTTGGGATGACTGCTTCAACTCCATAAGTGAGGCTGAGGTTTATGAGGAGGTTACGAGTCCTGTAAACGAAGTGTATGCTGAGGATGAAGAAATGTCTGATGGAGAAGAGCGTACCGATACTTCTCATCCTGATGACGAAGGTGGTAATGGTGAAGAAGAAGTTGCCGCGGGTGGTGATGGTGAGTCTGAGGGTAATATTACCGTAGGTGGTACTGGAGGGGGTGGATCTTCCCCTGTTGGCGATAATATTGGTGGTGGTGGGTACTCTGCCCGTTATTTCCCTGATTTTTTTTGGTAGGATATATTCCGCGGGAGAAATCCTTTGATGTGAACGCTGCCAAGGGTCTTGCCGAAGACTTCTCATTGCTTTCCCCAAATGATGATTGGGATGTGCTTGGGATATTGGTAAAGAAGGTGCTAACTGGTCAGCAGGCTGAAAATGCAGGTGGTCATACTGAGGCTGGTGATGTCGAGACTTGCGCGAGTGAGGGGAGAACAGCCAAAGGCAAGTCTGCGGTTGAATCTCTTCAGAGGATTTCCCTTACTCGCTAATGCCTGAAGGTGAAGATGTCATTTTGGCTTGGCTTAAGAAGAAAATCTGATGTTCGTCCCCAACCCTGCCCCAGTGGTCCCTGGTAAGAAGAATTCTGACGCTTATACTCGTCAAATGATGCAAGTGTCTTCTGAAGCCCGCGTTGCTGAGATGTGGGAGAAGAATCTGAGAGAATCGTAAGCTAACTTAGTGGTTGACCCTCCCTCCTCTGTTGCTGATATGATGGCCATAGCTGATGGGTACCAATACGGTTTTCCCCAGCAGCGTGTCTTAGAGGTAAATCCTTATACTGATTCCCTCATGATATCCGAACATTGTATTCTTCGTGATATCCGATCCCTTGGATATAATAATGTTTGATGTTTGTGACATAGATGATGAGGAGCGAACATTGTAACCATGTTCTATACCAATTATTTAAAGCAAAGTCTTTAAAGTTGGAGGCTAAGCTTCGTCATAGAGAAGAAGAACTATCTGCGGGCCGAAATGGAAATAAGAACTGAGGGGTCGCCTGAAGGAAAAGGAACGGATGGGTAATGCTGAGGAGAGTCTGTTCGGAACTTTCTATAGTCCGCAACGAATTGGAGCAGGCTCGTAGAAATGTATCGTCCCTCACAGGTTCGTATTTTTATTGATCTTTCACTCCTCGTGATTCCTTATTTGTACTTTGGTGTTATGTCTGAGTCTCCCACCCTATCTTCAGTGGGTGGATTCCCCGAGCTCATATGGCTTCGGAAAGAAAGGGAACGATAGAAATCCCGCATTGCAGAGTTGGTGGGTAAGTTGAAAAGCGAAGCGTAAAGTGGAACGCTCGTGTTGATGAGCATAACGCCTTAGCAGCTGAGTGGTGTGAAAAGCGAACACTGATGGTTGATATGCAAAATAAGTACAATCATGACCGTCGTCTGTTTAATGGTACGCTGCTATGGACGCGTGACAACCTGCGTGAAGCTCGAGGACATGCTTCGGACTTAGAGGCTAGAGTGCGCTTTTTGGAAGGAGAGTTACAACAGGATTGTTCTTTCTTAGGCCCCGGGGTTAGGGATATTATGCTGCATCTTACCGAGGGAAAGAGATAATGCTAGGGCTGAGGTTGGTGCTCTTAGTAAAGCCCTCTAGCAGCGTCGGTGATGTTGCTCGCCAAGTGAGTCTGAAAGAGATTTGGAAGTGAATGTGTATCGATTCCATAAAAGGATGGGGGGAGATGAATGATGAAGTCAACCTCTTCGTCACTTGGATTCAATGAAGCGGTAGTAGACTTAGACGAGTCAATTTTCTCTTACGAACCTTCAAACAGATTATAAGAAACTATCCGCGAATATGACTTTCTTGATGAGGCACGGGACGCACTTGTTAATGAGTATGAAGAGGCTTCGGCTAATGTCGAAGGTATAACCTCGTTTTTATCGAGTGTGTGATTCTGTTATTTCTTTGTTTTAACCACTTGGTATTTCTTGTTTTCAGCACTCGAGGGACAGCTTTACGCAGCAAAATGATGAGCTTAAAAAAGCTCAATCTTCCTTAGTACAGAAGGAAGGAAAGCCAACTATTCAAAGGGTTGGCCGCGTCTCGTGAGGAAGCAGCAGAGATTTCCTCAAGAGGCGGAACGCCTATCTGCGTTGTGTCTCAGGCCAACCAGCGGACCGCTGTTATCACGTATAAAGCTCGATGTCAGTTGGCCGAAGAGACCAACAAATTCCTAGACAAGATTGAACTTGATCTTAAAGTCAATGGTCTTGTCAAGAATTATCCGCGTCGTCCCCTTCCGCGCCTTTCCTGGTTCTTCTGGGCCTTCTCTCAGGTGGTTAGCGTACCTTCATCTCGCAAAGACAACCTTGTTGATGGAGCTGTATCGTCCCAATTAGCTTTCTTTTATTAGTCATTAGAAAGTTGATCCTTGTTGATTATATAATTTCGGATCATTTTTTGATGTGTTTCTTGCTTTATCTTATTGCTGAACTTGTAATCAACTCTTATGAAATGGATCATCCTTTTGGCATACCTGCGATATCAATTCATTTTTATTTTAAGTATTGTAAAGCGTTAAAATTAGAAATAACTTGCTTTGTAAAAGTTGAGAGTGTTTGGGTGCGACATCTAAGGTAGGTAATACCTTCGTGATCGTCTTGAGACCGGTCACCCCGCTGGAGAATCCTGGACCAGAGGATTCCCAACGGTGTGGCCCGGGGCAGCGTTCTAGGATATGGGATGCTTATTTGAAATATTTTACATGCAACCCATTCCGTCGACCTGCTGCCTTAAATTGGTTGGGTATCTCTTTCTGCTGGGTGCCTTCCCCTGGTCTTACACTCATAGACACTGATAGGGGAGCCCTGAGAGATTGTAGATTAACTACTTTCCCCAATTTGCTAATTTATTATGCAATGTACATGCGTTCACCCAGCGGGCCCTTTGACCATTTCGTTTGCTTGAAGATTTCGCCAAAAAGTTTGTTGATTGATAGGTTGAGGCCTGTACTCCTCGTCCAGAGATAGAAACATGTAGAGCGGTTTACGCGCTTTCTTTTTCTGGTATTCTTCACGCAAATGCAAAGCTGCGATGCTCCTATGGGTAGTACGGTTTGAGACATTTATCATTCCAAGGGTGTCGTAGGACCTCGCCTTTCAGATTGCGAAGATATTAGGAACTGTTTCCCGCATGTCGTATTATAAAAGGTCCTCCCCATGTAGGTGCTAACTTTCCCATTTCTTCTCTCGTTGATACTGCGGGATTGTTCTTAGCACATACTGCCTTCTACAAAATTTCGAAGCTTAACCTTTTTGTTGTACTCTCTCGCTAATCTCCGTTGATAATTTTTCGTCTTTTGCAATGCTTGCTTCCCTCCTTTCTTCCAGGTCGTCCAGTCTCTCTAACATCATGTCTGTTGTGAGTTTTTTCTCCCATGCTTCGGTCTTTGTGGTTGGCATGATGATCTCTGTTGGATGACTGCTTCAACTCCATAAGTGAGGCTGAGGTTTATGGAGGTTACGAATCCTGTAAACGAAGTGTATGCTGAGGATGAAGAAATGTCTGATGGAGAAGAGCGTACCGATACTTCTCATCTGATGACGAAAGTGGTAATGGTGAAGAAGAAGTTGTCGGGTGGTGATGGTGAGTCTGAGGGTAATATTACCGTGGTGGTACTGGGGGGTGGATCTTCCCCTGTTGGCGATAATATTGGTGGTGTGGGTACTCTGCCCGTTATTTCCCCTGAATTTTCTTTTGGTAGGATATATTCCGCGGGGAATCCTTTGATGTGAATGCCATGGGTCTTGCCGAAGACTTCTCATTGCTTTCCCCAAATGATGATTGGGATGTGCTTGGGGATATTGGTAAAGAAGATGCATGGTCAGCAGGCTGAAAACCGGTGGTCATACTGAGGCTGGTGATGTCGAGACTTGCGCGAGTGAGGGGAGAACAGCCAAAGGGAAGTCTGCGGTTGAATCTCCTTCAGAGGATTTCCCTTACTCGCTAATGCCTGAAGGCGAAGATGCCATTTTGGCTTGGCTTAAGAAGAAAATCTGATGTTCGTCCCCAACCCTGCCCCAGTGGTCCCTGGTGAGAAGAATTCTGACGCTTATACTCGTCAGATGATGCAAGTGTCTTCTGAAGTCCGCGTTGCTGAGATGTGGGAGAAGAATCTGAGAGCTTCAGAAGCTAACCTAGTGGTTGACCCTCCCTCCTCTGTTGCTGATATGATGGCCATAGCTGATGGGTACCAATACGGTTTTCCCCAGCAGCGTGTCTTAGAGGTAAATCCTTGTACTGATTCCCTCATGATATCCGAACATTGTATTCTTCGCGATATCCGATCCCTTGGGTATAATAATGTTTGTGTTTGTGACATAGATGATGAGGAGCGAACATTGTAACCATGTTCTATACCAATTCTTTAAAGCAAAGTCTTTAAAGTTGGAGGCTAAGCTTCGTCATAGAGAAGAAGAACTATCTGCGGCCGAGATGGAAATAAGTGAACTGAGGGTCGCCTGAAGGAAAAGGACGGCTGGGTAATGCGAGGAGAGTCTCCGTTCGGAACTTGCTATAGTCCGCAACGAATTGGAGCAAGCTCGCAGAAATGTATCGTCCCTCACAGGTTCGTATTTTTTATTGGTCTTTACTCCTCGTGATTCCCTATTTGTACTTTGGTGTTCTGTCTCAGTCTCCCCACCCTATCTTCAGTGGGTGGAGTCCCCGAGCTCATATGGCTTCGGAAAGAAAGGGAACGACAGAAATCCCGCATTGCAGAGTTGGTGGGTAAGTTGAAAAGCGAAGCCGTAAAGTGGAATGCTCGTGCTGATGAGCACAACGCCTTAGCACTGAGTGGCGTGAAAAGCGAACACTGATGGTTGATATGCAAAATAAGTACAATCATGACCGTGTCTGTTTAATGGTACGCTGCTATGGACGCGTGACAACCTGCGTGATGCTCGAGGACATGCTTCGGACTTAGAGGCTAGAGTGCGCTTTTTGGAAGGAGAGTTACAACAGGCTCGTTCTTTCTTAGGCCCCGGGGTTAGGGATAGTATGCTGCATCTTTCCGAGGAAAGAGATAATGCTAGGGCTGAGGTTGGTGCTCTTAGTAAAGCCCTAGCAGCGTCTCGAGCTGATGTTGCTCGCCAAGTGGATCTGAAAGAGATCTTGAAGTGAATGTGTATCGACTCCATAAAAGGATGGGGGAGATGAATGACGAAGTCAACCATCTTCGTCACTTGGATTCAATGAAGCAGGTAGACTTAGACGCGAGTCAATTTGCTCTTACGAACCTTCAAACGGATTATAAGAAACTATCCGACGAATATGACTTTCTTGATGGCTCGGGACGCAGTTGTTAATGAGTATGAAGAGGCTTCGGCTAATGTCGAAGGTATAACCTCGTTTTATCGAGTGTGATTCTGTTATTTCTTCGTTTTAACCCCTTGGTATTTCTTGTTTTCAGCACTCGAGGGACAGCTTCACGCAGCAAATGATGAGCTTAAAAAAACTCAATCTGCCTTAGTGCAGCAGGAAGGACAAGCCAACTATTTCAAAGGGTTGGCCGCGTCTCGTGAGGAAGCCAGCGGAGATTGCCTCCAAAGAGGCGGAACGCCTATCTGCATTGTTGTCTCAGGCCAACCAGCGGACCGCTGTTATCACTTATAAAGCTCGATGTCAGTTGGCTGAAGAGACCAACAAAGTCCTAGATAAGATTGAACTTGATCTTAAAGTCGAACATGGTCTTGTCAAGAATTATCCGCGTCGTCCCCTTCCCGCGCCCTTGCCTGGTTCTTCTGGGCCTTCTTCAGGTGGTAGCGTACCTTCATCTCGCAGACAACCCTGTTGATGGAGCTGTATCGTCCAAGTAGATTTCTTTTATTAGTCATAGAAAGTTGATCCTTGTTGATTATATAATTTCGGATCATTTTTTGATGTGTTTCCTGCTTTATCTTATTTGCTGAACTTGTAATCAACTCTTTATGAAATGGATCATCCTTTTGGCATACCTGCGTTATCAATTCATTTTTATTTTAAGTATTGTGAAGTGTTAAACTAGAAATAACTTGCTTTGTAAAAAGTTGAGAGTGTTTGGGTGCGACACCGAAGGTAAATACCTTCGTGATCGTCTTGAGACCTGTCACCCCGCTGGCGAATCCTGGGCCAGAGGATTCCCAAACGGTGGGGCCGAGGCAGCGTTCTAGGATATGGATGCTTATTTGAAATATTTACATGCACCCATTCCGTCGACCCGCTGCCTTAAAATTGGTTGGGTATCTCTTTCTGCTGGGTGCCTTCCCCCTGGTCTTACACTCATAGACACTGATAGGGGAGCCCTGAGAGATTGTAGATTAACTACTTTCCCCAATATTGTTAATTTATTATGTAATGTACATGCGTTCACCCAGCGGGCCTTTTGACCATTTCGTTTGCTTGAAGATTTCCCAAAAAGTTTGTTTGATTGATAGGTTGAGGCCTGCTACTCCTCGTCCAGAGATAGAAACATGTAAAGCGGTTACGCTGCCTTCTTCTTCTGGTATTCTTCACGCAGATGCAAAGCTGCGCTGCTCCTATGGGTAGTACGGTTTGAGCCATTTAGCATTCCAAGGGTGCCGGAGGACCTCGCCTTTCAGATTGCGAAGATAGTAGGAACCGTTTCCCGCAATGTCGTGTATTATAAAAGGTCCTCCCCATGTAGGTGCTAACTTTCCCCATTTCTTCTCTCGTTGATACTGCGGGATTGTTCTTAGCACATACTGCCCTTCTACAAAATTTCGAAGCTTAACCTTTTTGTTGTACTCTCTCGCTAATCTCCGTTGATAATTTTCCATCTTTTGCAATGCTGCTTCCCTCCTTTCTTCCAGGTCGTCCAGTCTCTCTAACATCATGTCTGTTGTGAGATTTTTCTCCCATGCTTCGGTCTTTGTGGTTGGCATGAGGATCTCTGTTGGGATGACTGCTTCAGCTCCATAAGTGAGGAGAAATGGGGACTCCCCAGTGGCAGATCTTCGTGTTGTCCTGTATGCCCATAATACATTGTGTAGCTGTTCACACCATCGCCCCTTGTGTTCGTCTTTGCTTTTTGAGGATAAGGGCGAGGGTCTTGTTAGTAGCTTCCGCTTGTCCGTTGCTTTGAGGGTATATGGGGGTGGACTTGTTTTCCTTATTTTGAAAGTGTCGAAGAGCATGTCTATGTTTTTCCCCTGTAATTGTTTACCATTATCGGACACGATTTCCGCTGGTATGCCGAACCTGCAAATGTTTTGGAATATGAAAGTAAACACGTCCACGTCTCTGATCCTGGCTAAGGCTTTGGCTTCCACCCATTTACTGAAGTAGTCCGTGGCTACTATCAAAAATCGTCTTTTCCCTGATCCTTCGATGAAAGGCCCAACGATATCTATGCCCCATTTTGCAAATGGCCACGGACTATCCACAGAATTCAACGTTGTTGCTGGTGCGTGTATCTTTTTGGCGAAACGCTGACATTCTTCACATCGTCGGGACATTCTTGCAGCATCTTGTATCATTGTGGGCCAGTAATATCCTTGCATTTTTGCTTTGTCGGCTAGTGATCTCATGCCGCTATGATTCCCTGCGTCACCATAATGGATGTCGTTTAGAATTCGATGCCCCTCTTTCCTGGATAAGCAACGTAGTAACGGTCCGAGAAAGATTTCTTGTACAGGACCCCATCCCGAAGATCATATCTTCCTACTTTGGAGAGTATTTTCCTGGTTTGTTTATGATCCGCGGGTAAGGTTCCATCCTTGAGAAACGCATGGATCATCATTCTCCAATCATCTTCGTTGTTGAAATCTTCGTCTTGATTTGCTCTTGACAGGATATCTTCTTCGTCAAAATCGTACGGATGTCTTCTCCCACCTGATCTTCGATATTTTCTTCCACTGTATCTTGATTTGTAGCAAAGGAAAATTGTGATGCAATCGAAGGCTCGTATACCCTTGTTATTTTGATAGCTTCGATACTCTTGTCCTTCAGCATGGATGATATATATGCTAGGGCATCCGCGTGCCTGAGATCCCTTCTGCATAAGTGCCGGAACTTGATGTTCGGAATTTGTGATGCCAATGTTTGGACCAAGGCCATGTAAGCTGAGAGGGTGTCGTCGTACACATTGTATTCGAGCCCTATTTCGTATGACAAGCTGCGAATCACTTGTCAGTCTTACATCAGTTACCCCCATCTTATTATAAGCGGAGGGCATGTACGACTGCCTCGTATTCGACGATGTTGTTAGTATGCTCTTTGAATTCTAACCTGAGTGCCTGTACGATCCTTTCTCCAGTTGGGGTGGTGATGACAATGCCTATTCCTGCCCCTTCCTTATTTTTGGAACCATCAACGAAGACTTCCCATTGTCTTTGACTCGGGTTCGAGGACATCAACTGGATCCTTGCTTTCCTCGTCGGCTTCTGGTATTCCCCTAATCTCTTCATCGTTGTCCAGGGGGAGGTCTGCTAAGAAATCCGCCAAAACTTGGGATTTTTGGGAATGTTGAATTTCATGAATGATGTTGAATTGGTCCAGGTGGGTGTTCCACTTGGCTATTCTACCTACTTTTCCCGCGCTTTTGAGGACTGCTTCCAGTGGTGCTTTGCATGGGACGCGGATGAAGTGAGTTAGGAAATAGGTTCTCAGCTTTTGAGTAGCCCATACTAATGCCAGGATGAGTTGTTCGATCTTCGTGTAATTCCTTTCCGCAGAATTGAGGGTCTTGCTGACATAATAGATAGGTTGTTCTATCTTCGTATTGGTTTTGACCAACACTGCGCTAACTGCGTCTTCTGTCGCTGCTATGTACAATGCCAAAACCTCATCAGGATCAGGCTTCTGCAGGATTGGAATTGAAGCCAGGTATTCCTTGATTCTTTGGAAGGCTTCTTCATTCTGCGGTCCATTCAAACTTACTCCCTTTTTTGAGAATATTGAAAAAATGTTTGCATTTGTCCGAGGATCGGGCAATAAATCTGCCCAAGGCTGCTAAGGACCCATTGAGCTTTTGCACTTCTTTTAAATTCTTCGGAGATGGCATTTCCACTATGGCCTGAATCTTCGCGGGGTCTACCTCAATACCCCTTTTTGTTACCAGATATCCGAGGAATTTCCCTGAGGTGACACCGAAGGTGCATTTTTCTGGATTTACTTTCATGTGATGTTTCCTCATTGCTTCGAAAATATCTCTCAGGTCCTGGTGGTGATCTTTGCGCAGCCTACTTTTGACGAGCATGTCATCAACGTAGACTTCTAGGGTACTACCAATCCATGGCCTGAAGATAGCATCGACCATTCTCTGGTAAGTTGCCCCTGCGTTTCGAAGTCCAAAGGGCATTCTAGTGTAGCAATAAAGGCCATGCGGGGTGTAGAATGTTGTGTGTGTTGATCTTCTTCTGCCAGGGCTACTTGGTTGTAACCAGAATATCCGTCCATGAATGACAGCTCTTCGTACCCTTCCACTGCTTCAACCAGTTGATCTATGCTCGGTAGGGGATAGCTGTCTTTTGGACATGCCTTGTTGAGGTTAGTAAAGTCGATGCATATCCTAACCCCTCCATTTTTCTTAGGAACGACGACCATGTTGGAGATCCATGTAGGGTATTTGACTTCCTTGATGAAGCCTGCTTCTAGTAGTTTCCGAAGTTCTTTTTCTACTGCCTTATGATACTCTGGTGCAACTTTTCTTATTTTCTGCCTGAAAGGTGGCGTGCCTGGTTTGATGCGCAGCTCGTGTTGGATTATTTTTGGATCAATCCCCGGCATGTCTCCTAACTTCCAGGCGAATACATCCGCGTATTCTTTAAGTTTGGTTAAGGAATCTTCTTTTCTTCGTCCATTATGGTCCCTACTTTGATCATCTTCGGGTTTTCTTCCGTTCCTATGTTGATTTCTTTTACGGGCTCCACTGGTGTGAACACCGGCTTCGGGTCCCCAAGGACTGGGACGTTCTTTAATTGCTATTTGGTATTTCTGTCCTTCGTTGGCTGCTGAAGTACTTGCCTCTGTGTTAAGGACATTATCATCTTTGTCAAGCCCTTCCCTGCGGTTTCCTTGAGGAACAGGTCTATGGCCTTTTCTTTCGCAGCTTCTTTATTTTTGATCCTTCGGGTTTTTCGCTGCTCTTCCTGTTCGTTGTTGATACGATCCTGAGTGGCCTGGCACTCTTTTGCAGAGACCCGATCTCCCTTGATTTCCATTACTCCCTCGGGTGTAGGGAACCTGAGATATTGGTAGTAAGTTGCTGCCACTCCCTTGAGTTTATGTACCCACTTTCGTCCAATAATGGCGTTATAGGGGGATGGGGCGTCTACCACGCTGAATCGTGTTTCTACTTTCATGGGCCCGGCGTTCACCTGCAACACGATGTCTCCCAATGGCTTTGTGGGCGCTCCGTTGAACCCGTAGATGGTGTAATAAGAGGTCATCAGTGTTCATCATGGAGCTTCATCCGTTTGAAGGCGTCGTAGAATAGAACGTTCACTGAGCTTCCCCCGTCGATGAGGATCTTTTTGAGGTTACATCCGGCCACTGGTAGTGTGAGGACCAAGGGATCGTTATGGTCTTCCATATCTTCTTCGATATCTTCAGTATCGAAGATGATAGGTGCGTCCATCCACTCTTCGTGCTCGTCCACCTCTACGCCATCAATCTTATATAATTCGCAGTGGTCTTCGAATTGCTTTCGTAGCCTCTTTCCTATCTGCGCTGTAAGTGAGGGCCCTGCGGCTTCGGAACACGAGATGGTGTTGATTGTGCGGTTTCCCTCTGGAAGTTGGACTTGCTTGGTTCGTTTGGATCTGTCCTCGGTGACTTCCTTTCGTATGTATTGCTTGAGTTCGCCAGCATCAATCAATTTTTGGATCATTATTTTGAGGTTTTTGCATTTCTCGGTCTGGTGTCCATTGAAGCAATGATACTCACAGTAATTTTAGACTTCTCGGTCCTTGGGGGCTGTTTTCCCTTAGACCACGGCCACTCCAAATTTTCCCTTCCTTTGATATCGCTCGAAGCGAGCTGAGTAGCATTGAGCTTCGTGTAAACCTGATCTTCGAATTTTCGATCGTCTTTTCGTCGTTCATCTCTTCGTTCCTTCCTATCTTCGTGCGGTCGTTCCACTGAGCTATTTCTTTTGGCCCCGCTGGTTTGTTCTGCGGAATTGGTACGGTGAGACCTCTGCGTTTGTGCCCTCGGGTTCTCACGCTGGATTTCTTCAAGACGAGCATACTTCTCAATAATTATTCGAAGATCTCCTTCTGTCTTAGGTACGCTTCCGTGGATCTCAACAAATAGTGGACTCATTCGGTCTAATCCCCACTTGTAGCAGTTGATGCTTACTACGGGATCCACACTCCCTATGGCTTGGCAGATCTTGTGCCATCTGTTGGTGTATTCCCTCGTGTTCTCCTTGTAACCAATTGCCAGAAAAAAGTTTATCCATTCCGGTGTTGACAGCTTTGTTGTACATGTAGGTTCTCAAGAATTTCTCTGCGAGTTGATCGTAGGAGTTGATGGAATCAGGTGGCAGGTTGTCAAACCAAGACAAAGCCGATCCCTTCAGACTTGATGGGAAATACCTACAGAGGACGGCGTCGTTTTGACTCCATCGGGCTAAGATACGATTATAATACCGGATATGTCGCGGGATCACTGGATCCGTCATAGCATTCAAAAGTTGGGACAGGGCACTTTAACGGAATGGGGGTATTTGCCAGGCGATGAGTTAGGGGCGTGGAGTTAGCTCTTTCATCACCTCTTCAAGCCTTCCTCCGCCTTGTCTGGCTTTTAACTGCCTGATCTCAGCCATCATCTCATCACGCAGCTCTTCCATTGCGCGGTAATGTCCCACGTTCTCATGCTCAGTTGAGCGTTTCTTTCTTCGAACTTCACTGTCATAATATCTAAGTCTTCGGCGGCATATTCCGGATCGGATGCACTGCTTCCCCTAGCGGCGTTTGCTAGGATGATTCTTCGGTCTCGATTAGGCTCTGGTGCCTTAGAATTTGCTTCGTCCAGTTGTTGGCTAGTCTTCGTGCTTTGGGCAATCCAATATTTTAAGTCTTGGTTCTCTCTGGACAGAAGAGCTACGACATATGCGTAGACCTGCTGTCTCTTTTTCAATTCTTCGAGCTCTACCATCAGTCGCTGGGACTGGTTAGATCCCTGATTGGGAGTTCCGGCTTGTATGTATTAAGGGTGGTAGAGGATCAGCTTCAATTGTTGGTATCTCCAAGTTTGGTCCCCTCGGTTGAGTTTCCACCCGCGGTGCTAAAACCACTGGTATGGTTTGATTCTGACCGTTGGTTGACGACATTCCAAAGGCTGGCGGATGCGCGGGATGATGTGTCATAGATTCTGCCACCCCTTCTCTTTGTTTATGGACTTGGTTTGAAACTAAAGTTTTGTTAGCTTCTGCAGCCTGGAGGGCCGCAACAATTGCATTGTTCTTTGTGGATGCTGCCTTGAGAGTCGCGG
Organism: Papaver somniferum; assembly: GCF_003573695.1. Lineage (NCBI taxonomy): Eukaryota > Viridiplantae > Streptophyta > Magnoliopsida > Ranunculales > Papaveraceae > Papaver > Papaver somniferum. The sequence goes on along the minus strand of NC_039367.1, from coordinate 145,779,546 downwards.
AGTTAGTGTTCATAGGCGAGGTGATGTCCGCAGCATCCTTCCTCTAATTAGATATTTCAGCTTTGTCTCCTTTCTGCTTACTTCACGTCATGACCGGGGTAGTCCTCGGTGTCTCCTTTGATGAGGCTTTGGTTTTTCCTTCCTCTAGTGTCTTTTCCATTTTTAGTCCTTTTCTGCATAGGGGAATAAATAAAGAGAACCAAAGATATCCACGAGGATCAGGTTAGTGCCATTCGTACCCTCAAAATTTGTGGAATAAAAATAAATGAGCTGCCCAAGGGCCTTAATAAAAGAGAAACATAAAGATTTCATCAGTCTTGTTTTCGCAATACAAATTCTCTAATAAACAATCATGGATCTTGTTTTCAGACTACTTTTGAAAAGGCAGATCCGTAGCGAAAACTCATGAATATGATTATTAAGTCTTAGTTTTAAAAAGAAAAACGCCTCACGTGCAAATCTGTGATAGATAGCCGTGGATTTGTCTGCTTTGAAATGGTGTTTGTGAAAATAAAGACCAAGAACCCAGAATAAAAAAGGTTTTGAAAACACGCCGAACCCAGAATAGAGCACAGCCATAATGCGCGTTTAAGGTGAAATCACAGGATAAGATAAATATTTTACCGGGACAAAGTCCCTGTTTCTAGCGCCAGATTGTGAACACATAAATCTCGAAGCCATCCACGTGTTCACAAACAATATTCGCATACATTCTAATTATGAAATTATACGTCGTATATGTAAAGGGAATGATTATATCGATTCATCGACTCTAAGCCTTCGGGATTGTCATTGTCTAGTCGAATATTATCATAAATAATGTTCGTATAAAGGGGTAAACAGAGAATCAAACATAAATGTAAAGCACATGACGTTCAATACTGAATGTAAAGTGCTGAAATATAAATGAGACAAAGATTTACGTGGTTCGGCACTAAGGCCTACATCCACGGGGTTGGTGTTTCACTATGTATTGAATGATTACAAAGATAGTCAAATGACTTTAGAATACACATAGGTCTGCGGAAGTAGGGGATCACTTACTCTTCCTATTTCTCTCTCATATATTCTCCTATCTTTTCTCTGGATTGGTCGACCCCTTCTCTCTTAGTGGAGAGGGGTATTTATAGGGTTGGAACGTGGATCCTACTTCTGAGGTGCCGTTGTAACCTTATCTTCTTGTACTTTGTGCCCATTACGCAGAGGTCTTAGGCATATGCTGCGGCCTAAGATTGAATACGAAGGTTTATCCTCGCTTCTTCCACGAGCTGATTGACACGTATCTCTTTGGTATTTAATGCGGGTAGATGGATGTCTGCTCGTGTCATACAAGTGTCTCTTAGTCTGGTCACATCTGTGTCAGTCAAACTCTCTCTCAGCCGTTGATCTGGGATCTTCCTCGGGATTGGATGTACTAACACCCAAAGAGTACTATCTGGTGATCCTCTAAGCCATCATACCTCTGTGATCCTCTGTCCCTGACCGTCAGATTTGCTGACCGGTGACATTTTCTGATGAGATGCTTGTTATCATGTTTTGATATCTCGTTTTGCATGCCTTCCACGTGTCTCTTCCTGTACACGTGGTGGATGATGAAAGGTGTACATGCAAGACTCCTAGCAGAATACATTTCCAAATCCAAAACTCATTGGGATGTTTTTTATGACACGAAATTTAATTCACTAGCCCAAATCGGCAATATGACTCAATTTGCATTATGAGTTTATGACTGAAAAATATGCTCCAAATTTGTATCTTTAGCTTAAGATGTCTCGCTGATCCTCATGGTACCATGTGAACAAGGCGATCTAATGGGCTTAAGGTTTACCTCGTTGGTCAATTTTTTATCCAGTTATCCAAAAGTGAAAACTACAGGGAGACCCATTCTTACACATTTCCCTACTATGAAACCCACGTCCACAAAAACTCATGGGCGCACCCATATATGGGGAAATAATTATAGCAAGACCCATATTTTTGGAAAATTATATTTCTTCGGAGATTTTTTTTCCTTTTAATGGCAAACATATCGTTTCATTCAGATCCAAAATAAAGACCGGAGTAGAGAAAGACGAGAGGAAGATTAGGTGAGATGGAGAATATAATGAACGAGGAAAAAGATTTTGCGAGGTGATTGAATGTTCGATTCTGTTCTTAATTCGTAGTTGCTTCTCAGGGGAAGATTATGATGGGCACAGATTCGATTCTTTATGATAATCGATTAATTTCAAATTTGTTGAATTCAGGACATGTTCAATTACTCTCGCTGATTAATGCAGCAACAGTTTCAATTTCTTTATTGACATTTGGTATATAAAACATACCCAAAGAAATTCTCTCCCGATCTGTATTGGTAACTACCCTATTTAGTGGGTTCTTCAATACTCCATTACTCTGCAACTGATCCCAATGAACAAGGAGAGCTCGAGCTCCAGGCATGCATCAATCATTAACTCATTAATTATTTTTATGAACTTGAAGACTTACTACTTCATGGTCTTGCGGAAGAACAATCCTCCATCTGTATGAACTTTTAAACGATATATTGGGAGCATATGTATCTCATTCTTTCTACTAAGAACAGGTTCTAACATGACCGTAGTTGTATCTTCCCTTTTTTTCTTTGTTAATCATTTTGTTATTTTTGATCATGGTGAAATTAAGTAGTGAGTAACGGGACCAACATGCCCCCCGTATCACCACATTAAAATCTCCACCTAATGCCCATGGAATCGCAGGCCACATTCCCCTGACTGCTCACAATTCTTCGCAGTAATCATCTCTATCGGTGTAACGATTAGGTCCATAAACATTTGTGAGGTAGCATAAAAATCCATCATCTTTGAAAAATCCTTCAACAGCTAGTGAAAATGTACCTTCAAAAGCTGAAACCACTTCAAACATATCCAAATTCCATAGTATTAACATGCCACCAGACCTTCCAATTGAATTTAAAGCAACCCAGCCAAAGTTGTTTGAATCACTAATTTCAACCACGTCTTTTTTTGTAATTTTTTCAAGCATAGTTTCTTGGAGAAAAATAATTGAAGCTTTAGAGGAAATATGGCTAAAGCTTTAGAGGAAATAATTGGGAGTTAATGAAACATGAAAGAAGATGATGATGTGGTTATGACTGCATAACATGTCATTCAGTCGAAAAACTGTCTGCATAACATGTTATGCATTCGTGAAAATGGATGCATAACCTGTTATGCATCTACAAAATTTGTTGCATAACTTGTTATGCAGTCCAGAAAACCTACATAACCTGTTATGCGTCCGAAAATATGGCTACACAATGCATTATGCATCGAGAAAATAGATGCATAACCTGATATGCATCCGTAAATATGGATGGATACTGCATTATGCATCAATTTTTTATATGTACGGCTAAAGTCAACCAAAACAATGGTTACATAACTTGTTATAGATGCATAACTTTGTTATGCAGATACATAACTTGTTATGCAGTCGAAAAAATGGTTGCATAATTTGTTATGCGTCTGCAGAATGTTTTATGCATCGTTTTTGGTGACTGCATAATGGTTAAGTATCAAGTTTTCAAAAAATTTCCCTAAAATGAGGATCACCTCCGATTTTTTTGTTAAAAACAAAAGTTTGATATTCTTGTTTGTACTCGTTGCGTAGCTTTTTTAAAAAGATTTCCAACGATATAAAATTTGTAAAATTCTAAGGCGCGGATTTTTAGATATGTTATGTCCAAGTTGCGCTGTCAATTATACCCCTGAAAAAAATAGTATGCATAACGAGTTATGCCTGAAAAGATAGTATGCATAACCAGTTATGTATTGATTCATATAATAATTTCATATAATTATGGGTGTCACGGTATATAAAATTAATTATGGGCCTGAGAAAGAGAATATTATTTTTTTTGGGTCTCCCCCTAATTTCCCCTATCCAAAATCTACCTCATAACATAAAATGTGTCACATGATCTAAAGTCTCACAATGACTCAACATAAAAGAGAGAAAAAAAACATGATTCAAGATCAACGTTATTGCAAAACATGCCTATGAAAAATGACTTGTGAACTACAACCATCTAAATACGATTCTAAAATGTCTCTGCCAAACAAAAAAACCCAAAAAAAAAACCCAAAAAAAAAGAGTGAAAGAAATCCCTTTGGAGTGAATGGGCAGGTTCCACTTCCACACGAACTGAACCTTTTTTTTGGTATATCAACTTGATGCTCCAAAAACTATATAGATACATCAATATGGGATTGCAAAAGAAAACTCGTATGTCATTAGCTAGCAGAAGAAATTCTTTTTTAAAGACTTGGTCGTCTCTCGAAATTGACTTTGCAGGAAAATAAAACGTTTCACGTAGCGTACATTCATTCACCACCATAATGTTGGCCTTGACCCTTGAAATTACAGTCCAGATAAACATAATCTCGAGAACTCAAACGACTTCAATTGTTTCCCCCCTCCCTCCATAAATAGCTCCTTCACTTCCAAATCTACCATCTCTTTCTTCCCCAAACCATCAGTTTAGAATTGTGCAGATCGAGTAGACTAGTAGAGTAACAATGGCAGAAACAAGAAACCCACCATCTTCTAATTTTGAAGATAGAATCAGTAGGTTACCAGATGAACTAGTTCACTACATCTTCCTTAATTGATACCAAATATGCAGTCCAAATTAGTGTTCTGTCCAAAAGATGGTTTGGTATCTGGAAATCTATCCCATATCTAAACATCAAGAGGAGTTCATTTCCTTACGGAAAAGAACATGATCAGAGGTTCATATATTTCGTGGACATGGTATTCATTCTTCGCAATGACTCTGATATTCAAAGATTTCGTTTCAGTTGGTTGAGCTTTGATAATGATGATACAGTGAAAAATAATGTTAATAGGTGGATCGTTGCTGCTGTCAGGCGTAATGTTCAAGAAATAAGTACATGCTGGGAAGGTAATCCTTCGGCTTATTAAATTCCTCATCAACTCCGAAACTGCAAATCACTAAGGAAGCTGAAAATGCGAGTCATGTGTTTTCGTGATGACGATGACGTATGTGCAGAAATTATTTTACCAAAACTAATGGATTTACCTCGGCTCAAATTTCTGCGGCTTGGTGGATTTTCTATATCCAATTTAGAACTATCTAAAAGGCTCTTATCAAGTTGCCCACTTCTCAAAACGTTACACATAGTAGATTGTGATATACGAGCCAATAATCAACCAAGTTTTAGTGTTGATTCTCTCAGCCTCGAGAGGTTCTGGAAGACTTCAGTTTCAAATCATCCATCGCACACGATTATTCTCTAGAAAACTGTTCTCCACTATCCATTTCCATTGTCACTTTTGACATGTCACTCGACGAAGGAGGAGGATATGAGAGTGCAGAAATATATTCGGAACTGTCTTCAGAGGAAAAAGAAGTGTACGCTAAACGTATGATGACATTTCTTGGAGCGGTGCATATGGTGGAAGACCTGAAGTTATCATCTGGATTCCTTGAGGTATGGGTGCTTCCTTTCCTACATGAATTAGCACTTTAACGTATACGTGCTGCGGAAGTGATTATGTATAATTTTAGTATTTTCAGTTTACTAGACTTAGCCTTGCAATATTATTTATATATGAAACCTGTTATTGTTTCAAGGTTCTGTCACAAGGTCTTGACATATCAGATCGTCAACACCGTCGATTGTGTAATCTACAATGTTTGACAGTGGATATGTGGTTTACAAGAGGTTGCTTCCGTTCAATAGCATACTTACTCGATACCTCTCCTACTATAGAAGACATTTTCCTTACATCGAAGGAGGTAAATAACATTTAACCAATCTCTGCATATTTCATCTGTTTAGCCTTGTAGTTGAAACAGTTCTAATACAAATGTTGTTTATCTATCTCATTCTACGATATTTCATTTTTTATATGTATAAACCTTTGAAGAACCTCTGTCATATTCCAGTTTTGTACCATCATTTTGCCACTTGAAGTGATCTATCATTTGTTATTATTTTTTGAATATAGTCGAACGCAGCAAATATGGAAGATGGCTGGGATGTAGGATTGCCATTGCCGGTAACGCTGTCTCACCTCAGGGATGTCAGGATTGAAGAAGTGGAAGGATGTGATAATGAACTCAAGTTTTTAAGTTTTTTGTTGAAAAATGCCAAGGTTTTGGAGAAAGTGGCGCTGTATCCTCGCTCTACTATTGACTCGCCTGATAGAGTGAGAAAGCTATTTTTGGATAAGCTAAGAGTACTCCCAAGAGCTTCTTCACACATCATAATGTTGTGGTCGGCAACAAGTAGTATCTGCATATAATAAACAACAAAAGATAATAATGCACTCGAGCAATGAACATACAAATTTTCCGTTGCTAGACTTAGTAGCAGTTTGAGGTTTCTTCAGCTCCTTTTGTTTTGTTTTTTTTTGCGGTGCGTCTTGTTCTATGAAAAAGAGTGATTGAAATGTTTATTAAGTTTTGCAGAAGAAAACGTTAATTTTAATGGCTAATTTAGACCTGTGCCCAGTGCTAATTAACTAAACTTTTGTCCACAAACGCATCATACCTTTGTGTCTGCTTCCATAGTTGAGCTATATGACGCGAGGTAGTTTCCTTTGGCAACGCGAGGCAATCCCTTAAAGTGGCAATCCCATAGCCTTGCGTAGCTTAAAGAATTCACTTCTCCACATGCTACACTAGGGCTCCTTTCCCTCTTCGTTTATATTCCCTTTAGTCTTCTTCACACTTGTGTCTATTGCATATACTGAAAATAGATGAAGTGAGTAAGTAACCAGTTGGTCTTCGGAGGTAGGCTTGTTTCTTTTAATCCATGAACATTAATAAATAATAAGACTACGTAATTTTAGACCAGCAAAAATATAACAAAGTTGTGCCATCTAGGAACTATCATGTGCAGACATTTTTTTTTCATGTACATATCTTGTGAGAAATTTTCACTTGCCATACCGTTCATATTGTTGTAGTCTGCACATTTGTCAGAAATGGATTCATGGGCCAAAGTATACCATGTAGCACAACATTTCTGGTAACAAGCACTACCAAGTACAATCCGTTAAACATGTGTAAATTGTTGCACGCCCACCCTTGACCCTTGCATGAAGTTTTTACCAGAAACTCTTACTAACAACCATCCGAGGACAGCTTCACAATTTTCACACTAGCCTCAACAAGTTCCTTGTCTCAGATTTCCGACGACTTACCCGAATCCTACTCCAATACTGCTCGGAAAACTTCAGTCGCATCTCATATTCCATCACACAATCGAAAACGTCCAAATCTCCCTAATCGTTCAAACTCGGAGTTCCACACAGCGGAGTGGCGGAGTACATTGTATCTGTTTGATGAAATTCTGAAAAGAAATTTCTCTTACATTTCTTGGTTCTTCCTTTTGAAGAATTTGTTCGTTCAATTGAGGTGAGAATAAAAACGAGGTTATGTCAATGATTTTATCGGGGAAACTCATTTCTTCCATATATACATCTAGCGAATCCATAGGCTTCATGGGATTTTCCTTGAACATTGATTTTCAATATTAGAGAAATCTTTATGGTCTGAATCTCCATTACATGAACTATTTCCATTGTGGTTTTATATTACTTATTGTGTCGTGGTAGACATTCTGCTCTAGCGCATGCATAAAAATTGAGAATCCATAACCTTTTTTGCCAACATGTTCAGCAAGGTAGACAACAATCATATTTGTGTATTTGTGTCAGTACATGGAGCGCCATTGGAAATTTCTGTTAGATGTCGAGCACCCGTTGCGAGGAACCACTCCCGGGTAATACTCTGGCATCTTTACTGTTTCCCAAACAAAAGAAATCAGACATCAAGTATTCATTGCTCCTAGCTAGTTAAATTAGTCTGTTTTGTCAACAATTTGTAAGAATAATGCTGAAACAAAAAGCTTGAATGAGCTGTTGGCAACTAAACTTAATTGTTTATGCACATCTAGTGGAATCACTTTTCATGACAAAATGACAATAGGTTGAAGTTATCTTGATGAAAATGAAAACAATATAACTTGGCTAAATTTCTACCAAGTCATATCCAATGAGATCATGTAGGTACGCTAGTGTAATATTTTTAGAAATAAATGACGTTGTGTTAGAGTGTCTCTTCATCAATCATACATATTAACTTGAATAATTACTCGACTGCTGTAACAAATAACAATAGTTTTGCCTTTGGTAACCCTGAAAATTAAATCACTCGGCCTTCAAGATCCACCATAAGCCGCTGATATAATGATGGTTAATAAAAGGAATGAGGCTAAAAAGTACTGACACGGTCTCCTAGCCAACAAATACGAATCCGTTGCATACCTGTTTATTTGTTGTCAAGTTAATAAAACAATGAGCAGACTGAGCAGTCTAATTGAAATTCATCTTTGTCTTCTAATTCCATTGATAACAAGTGGTATAATTGAATATCCCAAACCAAACTCATCTCTGCAGCTAGCTGAAGTTAAACTTTGTCTCTGCAAATGATTGTATTTAAAAAGATATTAGCACTTCAAACAAAACAATGCTAACCACTGCTAATTTTCTAAGGAATTGTAACTAAAAAACTTTGCATTTACCTTATCAACAGCGGGCTACTTTGCTGTTTGGTAGTAAATGAACTAATGTTTGGGTATAAGTGCGTTTGTTTTGGACTGATCACAACGGTAAAACTACTACCAAATGCACATGGGTGTGTGACCCAGAAAGTGATCCTTCTCCTAATCAGAAAATTTTATAAATAAAATAGATGTACTCCTGATTAAAAATCATAAACTCACTTGAGTGACCTCTACATCTGTAATTAGACCTTGTTGCACAAATAACCACTACTTGTCTTCTTGTTCTCTTGTTTAATTAGGGTTTAGTTAGCCTTAAAGTTAAACAACTAGACAGTTATTTTGTTTAAATGCGTATTAATTGTTCATTTTCCATCTTCTATAAGTGGATACTTCGTATAGCTCTAATACTTCTATAAGTGGATACTTTCGTATACACTCTGCTTGCTCATTTGCTTTTCTCTGTTTAATTGAATTTGCCCAACCATCAATTTCATTGTTTTATTTTTTCTAATAATCATTCTTCATTATTACTATGGCGATCCAAGAATTACTTGTTATCGGTTCAACTGGTTTGTTGAAAAATTTAGGTTCTGTTGTTGCTCAACAGATTGGTATGGCTTGGGGTGTCAAAAAAGAGCTGAAAAAACTTAAAGATACTCTGGAGTTGATTGAGGCCATAACATATGATGCGGAGAAAAATCAATCAAATGAAAAGGCTGTCACACTCTGGCTAAAGAGGCTCAAGGATGTCGTATATGATGCTGATGATGTTCTGGATGAGTTTGCTTATGAAGCCATACGTCGATTTGAAATGGGTGGCAACCGTAGGAAGGTACGAGAGTTTTTTTCATCCTTCAATTCCCTTGCTTTTCGTTTGAAGATGGCTCATAGAATCAAAGGTATTATTGGAAGCCTAAATGAAATTTCTAGTAACATGGCAAAGTTTCAGTTTCAAAACACTACCTCAGATAGTAGCCTCAAGATCACAACACTGTGCAACAAAACCTACAAATTTCATCCTTTGAAAACCAATCAAATGTTGTAGGAAGAAGCAATGAACTAGCAGCTATAATAAAGATGTTAACTAGAGTACCCCAGACATCATCATCAGCCTCATCTCTCATAAATTCTAGCCAACAAGAAAAGATTTCTGTCCTATCCATAGTGGGTATGGGAGGTATCGGTAAGAGTACACTAGCTCAAATGGTCTTTAACGATGACTCAATAAGGAGTTCCTTCGATAGAAGAATTTGGGTCTGTGTGTCTGATGATTTTAACATCAAGAAGATCTCAATAAACATAATTGAGTCAGTTACTAACAAGAAGTGTGATGATGTATCAAATGTCACTGTCTTGGTTAATGAACTTCAAGATCTGTTGAGAGACAAAAAATATTTCCTGGTACTTGACGATGTATGGAATGAGGATGCAGAGGCCTGGGATACCCTTAGAGGTTTACTAGGCGTGGGTGCTCAGGGGAGTCAAGTCTTGGTCACTACACGTAGCAAAAAAGTTGCATTCATTGTCAGTAGTATTACCCCACCATACATCTTAGAAAACTTACCTGATAATGTTTGTTGGTCTATCATTAAGATCAAAGCATATTCTTCTGGTGGAGCCTTAGAGACTCCAAAAATGACTGATATAGGAAAGGAAACAGCAAAAAACTGTGGTGGTTTACCACTTGCTGCAAATGTTCTCGGAAATCTTATGCGCTTGCATAGAACTGAGAATGATTGGTTGTTAATTCGTGACCATGATAGTTTGAGTATTAGAAATGCGAAAACAAAAATCATATCAATACTAAAATTAAGCTATGATAAATTACCCTCGCATTTGAAACATTGTTTTTCCTATTGCTCTTTATTCCCAAAGGATATGACAATTGATAGGAAAACTTTGATTCAATTGTGGATGGCTGAAGGGTTCCTTCATCCATCTCATGGTGGAAGTCAAATATCACTAGAAGATGTTGGTAATGATTATTTTCATAGTTTACTGGCTAATTCGTTTTTTCAAGATGTGAGAAAGGATGACCTAGGAGACATTGATACCTGCAAGATGCATGATTTAGTACACGATCTTGCTCAGAGTGTCAATGGTGTTCATGATATCAAGATTGTGAATTCCAATGCAATGGAATCTATTTTTAAAGCTCGTCGTTTGCAATTAGTGCTAGACAAACAAACATCCAAAGCATTTTCAGAAGTCCTGGAAAAAGCAAAAAGACTGAGGTCTGTTTTTTCCCTTGGCAATGATCATCTAGCAGAACGTTTACTTTGTAACAAGAAACTGCGGGTAGTTTATTTGCAGCGTCGGTATAATCTAGGCATTCAGTCTCCTATATGTAAGCTTAAACATTTGAGGTACCTTGACCTATCTGATTGTGCTTTTGATGGACATGATGTATCCATCCATCAACTTTACAATCTGCAAACATTGGTCCTCAGTGGGTGTACAAAAGTAGAAACGATTCTCAAAGGAATTGGGTCTTTGAAAATCTTAAGGCACATCAATCTCAGGAATTCAGATGTTAAAGTACTACCTGATTCTGTCGTTAAGCTTACCAATCTGCAGACATTACATCTAAGTTCTTGCCGTCATTTATCCTCCCTACCTCTAAATATAGGGTCTTTGAATGATCTAAGAGAGTTGGAATTTCTATCTTGTGCAACGTTGAAAGCATTACCTGAAGAACTTGGAGCATTGACACGATTAAGGTGCCTGGATTTGTCACATACTGAGATTAATGTAATGCCCGAGTCATGCATTAGCAGCCTTTGCAGTTTGGAGATGATGGTATTCGGAGACTGTAAGCTTCCAAAAGAAATAAATTGGCCAAAATTGAGAATTCTTAAACATAATGGATGGAGAATAGATGAAATGCCCAGAGGTATAGAAACTCTAACTTGTCTTGAAACATTAGAATCCTATACAGTGAGGAACAACGAAACCATCTCTTGCAGTGGTGGTGGTGATGGGATTGAAGATTTAGCCAACCTAAATTCTCTAGAAGTGTTAAAGATTCTCAATCTGCGGTTTGTGAGGGGTGGTATTGACGCAGGGAGAGCGAAGTTAAAGGATAAGATAAACCTTTGGAGTTTGTTTCTAGATTGGTGTTGCGGTGACAATGATGGCAATGAAATGGCATTTGATGAGGTGTTGGAGGGTCTCAAACCTCACCCTAATTTGAGAAGATTGAATATACAAAAATTCTCGGGTTTGAACCTTCCGGAATGGATGGGTTCATCCAATTGCCTTCCAAATTTAGTTGATTTAAGCCTTTCAGAATGCAATAGATGTGAGAAGATACCATCACTGGGCATGCTCCCATGTCTTAAGTTTCTTAGTATTGATTTGATGAGGTCAGTGGAGCGTTTGGGTGACGAGTTCCATTACCAGCAAGAAGAAGAAAGAATCAGCACCAACGGTAACAGTAATAGTGGTAGCACTGAAAATCTCACTGCAATATCATCATTTCCTTCTTTAATTCGTTTGAGTATCAGAGAAATGCACAATCTAATAGAATGGGTTTCTCCTCTTCCAATTGACAAATCATTTCCTTTCCTTGTGACGCTTGAAATCCAGAAATGTCCAAAGCTGAGAAGCACACCAAACTCATATACTTTTCTTAAGGTATTGAATTTAATCGACACCAACAGCAAGGCAGTAACCTCAATCTTGGCTACCAGAGGACTTGTGCTAAGTTCAGAGGTTTTCTTGGAGTTGATGATCTAAACAACTTGTTGTTTTTGATTGGAAATGATGATATAAACAACTACAACAACAAGGATGAAGACGATGATGATTTCGAAGAAATACTGTCTTTTTCATGTCCTATGATCAACTCCAACTCCAACAATCGCAGCAATTCTCTCAGATCATTGCATTTGAGTACTTGTCCTGTTTTAACAGTACTCCCTGATTTGCGATCATTCACTTCTCTCAGGCAATTAACCATATGGAAGTGTGACAAATTGAAGCAGTCTATACCCTACGACCTCAAGAATGCTCTTACCTTTCTTGAAGAGTTGAAAGTTGATTATATTCAAAGAGAAGACGAGCAACTGGAAGATCCAACTGGTAAAGATAAACTAATTAATTTGATGTTTGATCAGAAGAAGTAAATTTCTTTGCTGCAATTCATCTCTTCCAACACCATCTAATTCCATTCACTACCTACAGGTCCATTCTCTCTCTATGTTTGTTCCTCTACTTTGTTTCATTGTCTTAATTTTGTTATAAATGGCCTTTTCAAGTTGAGGTCATTGCGCGCTTGGAAACTTATCTTAATATATTACATTGTAATTGCAGAATTCTTGAGGATTGAATGAAGTTCGGCGGAACCCATCGTTGGTGGTTGGTACACCAGGAGATGTAGAAGACATGGTATGCACGTTGTCATTGGATCCTCTTTAACTCCTTCATTGATACAATTTTACGTTAACCATGCACTTGTCTTTTAGATTGCTGGTTGATCTTATTCTTATATATATTTTCTTGGTCCAAGCTGTTATTGTAGGTACTAGGTACTTCTAACTTAGAGAGTTGTGAATCAACGGCAATGCCCAACGGCTACGATTGAGAGGTAACTAGTTTAGACAAACAACAATTAATATGTTTCATCAAGTCCCAGCCTTCAATGTTTGGTAGCATTTACAATCAAATCATTTGTTTTTCTTACTTCCATCAAATTTTTTTTGTGCAGACATGTTGATTGTTGGCAATGATGAGTCAGTGCCAACCCACGCACTCATGAAAGTTGCTATTTGGTTGGAGCTAAGCACATCAATATTGTCAATGGAGCGGCTATAAAATGTACTTGGTAAAGGTGTATGAATGAAGAACAGAACCAGGAAGACCTGGAGAGTTACCAAAGCAGAATCTCATCATCTGTTTAATCATTTCAGAACAGTTGAGGACATTCTGAGTTCTTGTCTCATCGGTCCTTTAATCAATGACATCTGAGTGACCCAGTAATCGTTTTTTGATTACATTCTAGCGTTTGCTTCGACTTCTTTTGCCTTCTGCAAATGGATTGGTGGTGGTTGTGGTGCCAACCTAGTTGGGATGGCACCATAGTGATGCTCTAGAGGCTGAAGTCTTTTTTTTGTTTGTCTGTGTCCTGTTTTATTTTAAATTGAGACTGTATTTACAGACCAACAAGAAGAGCGCAAACTTCTTACCTGTAGGAACTATGATGTGCAGACATTTCCATAAATTAGAAATTTTCATTTGCGGTAGCCTGAGCGAAAATAACATAATATTGTTGCACGCTGCACATTTGTTGAACTAAAGAAATATTCTTCTCCTTTGTTACATCTGATATGCCGTTAATTAAAATTTTCTGACTGAATTCTACCCTCAGTTCCATGGCACCCTTGGTTTTATACCTGAGTCAAACACACTAAAGAGGTAAAACCAGCAAAGCAAAGCATCAAGACTAGCAGCAGCCAGCGACCATCAAGACTAGAACCCCCTCCCCAGTCTCTACCAGCAGCCACAAAAACTCCGTCAGCTGAAGCAGTTGACTCAACGAGTCAGCTTAACTTCAACTAGGCTGAACACCCGTGTTTGACCCGTTTGAATCGAATTGGATCTGAATTTCTTGATAATTCAGAAATTTTCTAATACTGATCAAATTTCTTGAAATTTCTTTGAATTACATGAATCGAAATCTTTAAATTGAAAGAAATTTGAATGAAAATCCAAAAATTTGAAGAAAATCTGAATTTCAATAAGCTTGAAAATTTTGTGACTTCAAGAATGTGTTTATGAATGAAGACCATAAAGATTTCTCAAGAAAATTTCTTATATTTATAAATATCACAAGCTACTACATATCTGAACAAAACTATGAAATTTTCATTATAAATCATCAAAATATTACACCTCAAATAAAAAAATATTGTCAGGATCATGATCTACTCAAGAATAGGAGGACTAATACTACAACTCATGAACCCATTTCTCTTATTCCCCAACAAAGAAGAAAAAGACCCAACACTCTTATTCGAACCTTTCTTCGATATCATCTTCGAACTATTATTCGTCGCAAATGATTTACTATTATCCAATCCACACGCATAACTCTTGCATGATTTCATCATCATCTGCTTCTTCTTATACGGGTTCTCTCTTTTCGCAAGATCTTCCAACGTCTGCACGTTAGACAACGAAGTAAAAGACTGCGACTTCCCTTGAAAATGCTTAGACAAGCCTCTCTTCACAGGTAGTTCATTCATGAGCTCTGACAATTCATATAACGGTCCTCTGGTTAACCGCGGCGACGTCGCCGCCGCTTCGAAAGACGAAGACGCGTCGTCTTGTAAATCTTCTGCGTCAGAATTTGAACCAAGTGAACCGCTTGATGATGAATGATTTTCTTCAAAAGATGATGCTGAAGACATAGCTTCATCAATACCACCGAGTTCATCTTCGCTGCTACTGTCAACCACACCCCACCGTTCGGCCACCATTGGAAACACGGTTTGCCTAGCTGATAAGAGATTAATGAAATTGCTTTGATTCTTTACCATCATTTCACCCATATTTGACATATGATTCAAGATAGAAGATTGAAGTTTTTTGAATTTGCTTTTCTTGTTGTTGTGTTTTGTTTTTGCTGTTGCTCCAACTAATGTTGCTTCAAAAATACTTGGGATAAGATTTTGTATATATAGTATATGGCTGGATGATATTAAAGTCTTTTTTGTTTAATTAAATAAATAAGAAGAAGATAAAGGCATACTAATGGTGGAGAACAAAAGCATTAAAAACCACAACAAATAGGATTAGTTTATGGTTTAAGAGTACTTGTGTGGTTTATCTATAAGATGTGATGAGATTCGGCATTATCGTCTTCATTTTGAATGAGTTGTTGTTTTCGTATGTGGGAGTGGGAGAGGATAAGGTTTTGAAGGAAAGGCATCCACATCCATCCAAGTCATATCGCTTGGTTGGTTTGGTCACACATGCAAAACTCTTTTTTTCCCCATTCTTCTTTCATTCAAAAGAGGTGGAATGAAGGAGGAAGGAATGGTTTTTTTTTTTTTTTTTTTTTTTTTATAAAAGGAGGAAGGAATGGTCGGTCAATGTAGGGTTGTCATTTTATTTTTTTGAATATTTTGTAGAGTTGTTTATGAGAAGCTTATTTTGTCAAGAACTAGTTTTATCTTGAACGTGTTCAATGTTATGAGAACAAAACAAAATAAATGAAAGAAGCTGGAATTTGTAAGAGAGATTTTTCATATGAAAATTTGCAGCCACAAATTGGCTCAATGAGAAAAGGTTAAATTATATTAATCAAGAAATATAATACAAAAGATTTACTAGCTCATTTTTATCAAAAATATTAGAAACAACACAAGATTTCAAAGAAATTTGTTGAAGCGGGGGTGATATGTGCCGAAGATGCTTTAGACGCGTTTTAGAAGCGCTTTTTTAGCAATGTAATCCTCCATATAGTTATATTTCCTGTTTATATAATTCACTTGAGCTTGTGGGAGTTTTTCCAGAATAGAGAATGTAGCATGTATGGTATTTTCTACACTCCAAGAAGAATTTTTGCAAGTCTTGTTTATTGTATCCGCCAAGATTTTGCAATCTATTACTATTGAGACACTAGATAATATGTTTTCACTTGGCCATGTAGAAGCTTTTAGCAAAGCTTTTGACTCTGCATGAAAAGCTGAGGAAGCCCACTCCACTGCTGAAATATGCATGAGAGTGTCGTTGTCTACAGAGTAAAGTATAAAAGCATATCCCGTGGTGGAATTTTCTTCTTTAAAAGCTGATCAATAAATATTATCCAATACGTAGCACTACGGGAAAAATCATCATTGACGACACAAGATAAGAGTTGCAGTACCCCTACGACAACTCCATTTCATGCATTGTGGAACGGGGGTATTGTAGAAAGTCCAAGTTTTTCTATAATGGTTGACAAGTGTTGTAAAGGGTGATGTGATTCATGGTTCGACAATAGTTTGTCAATGTTGTGATTCTCTTTCGATTTTTTTTGATAACCTAACACAACTCTTGCTTGTATTGTAGAACAATCGTGGACAACATAAGTAGCATATCGTAGAAACATATGCAACAACAATTACCAGTATTATGAATAATATTTGCACAACACTTGTATGAATTTCCGAACTATCTTGGACAACACAAACTTATGTTGTAAAGTAACTGTTTCACAATATCTAGTTTATGTAGTTGAAAACCTTTTCACGATGTCAATTAGTATTGTGAATACTCCTCTCACTACTCTTCCTTGAGTTGTAAAACTATTCTGAACAACACCTGCTGATGTTGCAAGATTTCATTTTACAATGATTGTGGTATGAAGTAGAAATTGTTAACACAACACTTACTAGTATTGTGAATATTACAGTCAGTACACTTGTTAGCATTGTAGAACATTTGTTTTTACAATTATTGTCATGGGTAGCAGAAATTGTTAACACAACACTTATTAGTATTGTGAATATTACAGTCAGTACACTTGTTAGCATTGTAGAAGTACATTGATACAACTATACTATGTGTAGTAGGACTATCTTGGACAACACATAGTTATGATTGTAAATAAACTATTTTACAATACTTGTGAATAAGATCAAACCCATATTTCAGAATATATATTTCACTTTTGTCACTACTATTTGTGAAATGTAAAGAAACAACTAGATTAAACTGAAATGTAAATAAACAATTGGATTAAACTGAAAGATTCATTCAAATTAAACCAAACCCAGAGTTAAAGCATTCACATACCAATGTGATATACATAAAACATACAAAAAAGTGGCAGTGATATGTTTGTTACCAAAAGTTAAGTCTCCAAAAAGATCACAGAAGATTAAGAAGTCTATTGGTAGATTATTCTATCTTTGAGCCATGTGATAAAATTTGAAACAGCATCATGAACAGTTCTGACTTCTGAAGTAGCTTGGTAGACAAGAGCATCATCCACATAAGAAACCTTCACACATACAGTGTAGGCTCCAAGACCGATTGGTTTTCCATGTATCTGCTTACTTGGATCTGTTTCAGCAATTTCAGCCTCTGCAACCACCTCGTCCTCCTTGTACCAGCTTAACAACTTGCAAACTTGGAATCTCTTTGGCACTTGAACCTCATTTTGTTGCCTGACATGACTTGGAGTGGTATCAGTTGAGACTCTTTCATTACAGATAACATTTCTGCTAGTGCTAGGCTCATGATTGTTGCTGGGACTTAACATGTGAGAGGGTAAGACTCCATTGCAGACACATTTTGATTTCGTTCCCTATATTAAGACCAATCAGTAGTATGAGGGGCATTATCGAGTTTGAGTTTATCAAGAAAAGGAGACCTAATAAAAGACAAGTTAAATTCTCACCTCTAGCTGCACCACTCGATCACTCAATGCTTTATAGGATTCTTGACACTCTTTAATCATCATCTTATAGTGGGACTGCGCAACAACCTTTTTACGTGTCGCTCCAAAACCAATTCCTTTAAGTCTC
The DNA here is from genome assembly GCF_003573695.1 of Papaver somniferum. Classification (NCBI taxonomy): domain Eukaryota; kingdom Viridiplantae; phylum Streptophyta; class Magnoliopsida; order Ranunculales; family Papaveraceae; genus Papaver; species Papaver somniferum. The sequence continues at coordinate 145,761,452 of NC_039367.1, read as the reverse complement.
CCTTTAGTTTTCTTTTCCTCACCAAAGGCCTTTGCAAGAATATCATCTGTCACGGATGATCCACAATCAGCATGATACTTTTCTCGAGCTTTTTCAAGTTTTTTTTGTGTAAGCGTGTAAAACATCAGATATTTTTGACTTTTTCAAGCACACACAAATAAAACAAAGTAACATGAGAAGATTTCTTACCAAAGCTTCTACAACACCAGGATGTGGTTTCTTTCCTTTGCGCTGTTTATGACCAACTTTCCAGATTATAGCTCTATCAATCTCTTTGGTTGTGTTTTGCTCTTTTTGCTGCCAAATAAATGTATCAATGCATGAGTCATCAAGAATAGCATAACAACATGGTATTATCTCAGAATATTTCTAAGATAAAACTTTGTAGAGAACTTCAAACAATTATATTTTTAACGATGCAGTAGCTTTCACATGGTGAATATCAAGACTGTAGAACATACCAATTTCACCTCCAATCGGGCGTAACCTTCTCGACTTATGGTATGTGGGGTGGTGTGTTTTGAACGATTTTCTTGCATTTTTATTCTTCTGACCTGAATAGAAAAGTAAAAAAATCATTTGACAGACTTTAAAGTTTTTAATACAAATATATAGGCATTCTATATAATAGAAATTACTTACTCTGAATTCAATAGAGTCTACATGTTTCACAAACTCTTCCCCTTGTAGCTGATCCAAAGCGTCGAGTACCAAACCATCTTTCCTTGACCTTGCTTCTCTAAGATAAGTTCCCATCTTGCTGAAATAATAGTCTTTGTAATACTCAGGCACAATGAATCGGTTCTACAAATAAATTTAAATAATTGAATTAGAATATGCTATGAATTAAATAATTGTTGACTATAACTTAAATAATTATTGACGAATGAAAAGAGTTAAAGAGTTATCAATTGCGAACCGAGACTATCTTCCATATGTTTTCTTTGGCTTCATAAGGGACAAGTCTCCAATCCTTGTACGTTAATGGAAGTTTCCGAACAAGCACCCCTAGCACACTGTCAAGTTGCAAAGATGGATCACCAATCGGTTGTTCATTAGCGTTGAAGGAAATTGTTCTTTTCGGATCAGCAGAATCTAACTTCAGTGCATACATCTGGGTTGGACCACGTGGAACATATTTTGTTTTCTTCGCTTCTTTTCCTTCTTCACCTTCCTCATTATCATCATTACCACTATCATTTTCTTCTTCCAATTCAGGCTCATCACCATTACCATTATCATTCTCTTCTTCCACATCAGGCTCCACATGATCAGAGTTATCCTCTTCCACAGCTTCCTCCTCCTCTTCCTCTTCTTCTTAATCTTGAAAATCTGCGAGAGTGTCGTGTGGATCCCTAAGTTGAACATTCAGACATGGGCATGTGCTGCTTGTGTCAAGTTTTCGCTTTACATTCTTTCGCCCCACTCCAGATTTTTCAGTATCTCCTTCAGAGATTTTTGATTGGGACTTTGTAGTTGTGGTTTGTGAATGTTGAGCACTTTCAGATTGCACATTCTTCTTCCTAGTAGCCTGTCTCTTTGTAGTTGGTGATGACATTTTAGCACTTTCAGGTTGTCGACGACGCTTTGGAGTTGTTGCACGTTTAGTTAGAGAAGAAACAACATCACTTGGTTCTAACTTCTTGTTCCTTTGTGATGATCGCCTACTTCCAGGTGAAAGAGATGGTTCTGCGGACTTGGTTTGAGTCGGGGTTTGCATCTTTGAAGTGAGTGAAGCACTTTCAGTTGGGGACTGTTGAGTGTTCTGCTTGTTTTTCATCTGCAAAAAGTGTAGCTTAGTTAAAATGAGAAGGTAAGTAGTTTGTTGTGAAATTGAGATGAAAAGTCATTACCTTTATCGCAAACTTCTTGTTCCTTGGTGATGATCGCCTACTTTCAGGTGGAAGGGATGGTTCTGCGGACTTGGTTTGAGTCGGGGTTTGCAGCTTTGAAGTGAGTGAAGCACTTTCAGTTGGGGACTGTTGAGTGTTCTGCTTGTTTTTCATCTGCAAAAAGTGTAGCTTGGTTAAAATGAGAAGGTAAGTAGTTTGTTGTGAAATTGAGATGAAAAGTCATTACCTTTATCGCAAACTTCTTGTTCCTTGGTGATGATCGCCTACTTTCAGGTGGAAGGGATGGTTCTGCAGATGGAGAACCTTTATCAGTTTTGGACGGTTTGTTTTTCATCTGCAACAAAAATGCATATAGGTTAGTTAAAATGATATGGTGAATAAATTTATTTACACTGAAGTTGAGATGAGAAGCCTTTACCTTTATGGCCAACTCCATGACCAGCTTTTTCTTTATTGTTTCCTTGTTAGTCTTCATTATTGCAGTTATGCCTTGCAAAAATATAATCACAGTGGCTACACTTCATGCTTTGGCACAAATATAATCAAATCATACACCTAAAGAGAATAAGGCTACACCTATCAAATCACAAATTCTTACGAATTCTAAATTATACTTCATGCATCGAACAAAGGGGGGATTTTTTGTTATAACACAGAACAAAGACCTAAAAAACTAGAACATGAGCTGCAGAGACAATCATCGAAATGAAAATCATCATAAAAAGACCTAAAATCGAAAATTCCAAAAATTAAATAGGACCCAATACCAATTTCATCATGGAAACAACAAATCCTAAATTGCATGTGAAGATCTGAACATTTATGTGAAGAAAAAAAAACTCAAAATTACTAAAATAGAAAACTGGAACAAAGAGATTTATTTTCTTAAGATTTGAGAGTATGAGAGAATACCCCTTCGTGAAATCCTTTTCTTGAAAATTTGTTAGGGTTTTCTTCAAAGTTGAAGAGCTCTGAGATTAATAGATAGTTATGGTTTTCTGAAGAGTTTGAGTGATTGAGAGATTTTTAGGGTTTCCTGATGAGAGATTGTTAGGGTTTTCTGATGAGAGATTGTTAGGGTTTTCCGATAAGAGATTGTTAGGGTTAGAGCTTCACAGTTGCAGGCATGGCGATAGGTGAGAAATTTTTTTCTTTTTTTTTGGTGAGAGAGTTTTCTTATTTTTGTGAAGAGTGAAGAGAATAGTGATTTTGGGCGCGTTGTGAAAATACTAGGGGGGAATTAACATGGGATAGGGCACGTTACAGTGGTCAAACATTAAATATTGTCTGAAAATTTCTTGGGCAGACACGTGACCAAATTTGGGCGGGATCTGGGGCGGGAAAGTGGAATATTCTGATTGGTTTAAGCAAAAGCATACGGATTGGCAAAGAAACACAATTTTTGACAAACAAACACAAGATTCCCACCGTTAGATTTAGTAGCAGTTGCTTCCCTAACTTTGGTACGTTGGATTAGACAAAATTACAAAAAAAAATAAATTGGTGGTAACACTCTAAGTAACATAGATATAACCTGGCTCCGAGCTCGAAACTTGGCGGTAACTGGTAAGTGGACTATTCTAAGTCAGAGACTTCGTAAAAACGATGAATCCGTCTATCTATAAATAATATCGGTGCCATTAGAATATTCCTCCAACCCTTAAACCTGACCGGTTTTGGAAACTTCGAGACATAACATGGCTCCGAGATCGAAACCTGGCGATGAGTGGACTACTCTAAGTCAGAGACTTCATAAGAACGATGAATCTGTCGATTCATAGGTAAGATGCTTTCATAATATTCCTCCAACCCTTAAACCTGACCGATTTTGCAACTTCGAGACATAACATGTCTCCGAGATTGAAACCTGGCAGTGAGTGGACTACTCTAACTCAGAGACTTCATAAGAACGATGAATCTGTCGATTCATAGGTAAGATGCTTTCATAATATTCCTCCAACCCTTAAACCTGACCGGTTTTGGCAAAGAATATGTAAAGAATTATGCACAACCTGAAGCTTGTATAGCCGAGTGTTATCTTGGAATGGAGTGTGTTAGGTATTTTGATATTCGTAAGGCCCAAGCAGTTGAAAAAGGAGTAAAGCAAAGGCGTAACGAAAACACTCAAAATGGTTCCACACCGGCAGCACGTCATCTTTATAAAGGTGTCCAAGTGCGTATGGATAGTGAGAAGTTAAAGATAGCTCACAGATATGTGCTTTTTAACACACCCGAAATTGACCCATATATGATGTAAGTATGATGTTCACGTTTATTAAAAATGGTCTGTCAATTAATACTTCATTTTCTAATTTTAATTTTGTCTTAGAATGCATATGGACGAGTTAAAATCTCCTGCTGGGAGGGCAATTACTAGTGAAGACCAAATCAATTCCATACAGTCTGACACATTTGCAGATTGGTTTCAACAAAAGGTATGTTTAGTCCACTCTTAGTCAGATTATGAATCATATAAATCTAACTTCTTATGCTTAGATAACAAATTTAGTTATATTCTTATGTCCTGAGATTATACATTTGTAGGTTAAGATGCAAATTGAACAAGGCATGCCAATATCACACACGATAGAATGGTTGTCATATGGGCCGTTAGAAAACTGCATATCATATAAAGGCTTGCTTATCAATGACACTAGGTTTATTACGAAGGATGTTAAGAGAGTCACAAAAAACAGTGGAGTTTCAATTGAATCAACAACCTTAGTTACAGGATTGTCAGAAACTAGTGGGTTCTACGGTGTTTTAGAAGAAATTCTATTGTTGGACTACAATCATATGTTTCAAATTCCAATATTCAAATGTGATTGGGATCACACCAATTTTGGTGTGAAGGTAGAAGATGGCTTTACATTAGTCAATTTAAAGCAGCATAAGAACCAATACTGTAACGATCCATTCATTTTAGCAAAGCAAGCGCGACAAGTTTTCTATTCTCGAGAGTCAAATACATCTAACTGGTATGTGATGGTGAAACCACCGCCTAGGGGTTTCCATGAATTAGAGGAATACAATGAAAAGCATGACACAAATTTCCAACCAGTGGATACTTCAACTCTTGGTTTCCAAATGGATGACGAGAGCGAGAGTTACTTAAGAGAAGATGGGGAATATACCATAGTGGTTCCGACAAAGAAGAATAAGAAAAAGAAGTTCACAAGTTAGATCAGTAGTTTATTGTTTTTACGGTATTGTATTCTTACTTTAGCAATATTTGGTGTTATTTGCCTTCTCATTAATCTACTTCAACTGCTATTCTCAAGTTTCTTGCTACAGCTGAGTGTGTACTTCTGTATGAGTTGTTAATTAATAGTGCAAGATCTTTCTTTATGAAGTATGCTTCTATTGAGAATGAGTATGGAGCAGTAGCTGCGATCACTCGCCACTTCTATGGATATTTGATGTATCCATGCAACTGCCGCACATGGGGTGTTTTTTCGCTGATATCAGTATTGCAGTGTGTGCTATGTGACTGCGCGTATTGGCTTGTGTATTTATCAATTATCAAACTCTATGTTCTATTTTTGGTAATTCAGGGCTTCTTTTGTTATCATCATTTATGTGTGAATATCGGTTTGGAGATGGTAATGTTTTTCAGAAACGTGCAGAGTGCAGACCACTGTTCTCATATGTACAGGTTTGCAGGTTGTAAGAATGCAACTTGCATACTCTGGTTGTATTTTCTTTACTAATACTAGTATTTTTCTTGCAAAAAGACAGTTAACAGCTCCATTTGTGTGCTTAGTTATAAAATTATAGCTCTGTTACTTTTATAACACCATTTTTAACTCCGCCAATGTAAATGATATATCATTTCATTGCAGGTTTCAAGGCCGGATGAAGGAGGAGAGAAAATGAGACATTTCAGTTGTTATGGTTGCTATATTTTCCCACTTAAATTCTGCCTTGGTCTCAACTTGTGCATATTTTCTCTACATCTGCTTATATTCGTATATATATGCTCCCTCCATTCTAACTTATAATTTGATGGTATACTTTTGCCATAATTCCCCAGTTGCATGCTTTGCTTAAAGTGGGTGGTCTTATAGAATGTATGTGATTATTTATAGAGAAGAATGTATATGGAGAATGCTTCGCGCTCTTTGCGGCTCAGTCGGCTTTGAGCATTATATTTTGTTTTACAACGCTTATGAAGGGTTGTCATAATAGTATATTAAAGAACCACCAACTTTACAGAACTTGTGATAGTGTAGGTATGGTTAGTGGTGTAGACTTCCATATAGGAGGCTCAGGGTCGAATCCCCCAAACCTAATTTTTTCCCACATTCTATATTTTAACTTCAACAACACTTATAAGTGTTGTTATACGTTTCTATTAAAAAAAAAGAAAAAACCTAAACTTGTGAACTGTAAGGATGGTTATGAGCTATACATCCACGCATTAGGTTCATGTTCGAATCTCCCCTCTAATGTATTTTTCATTATCATATTTTTGTGTTCTTCAACAACACTTGTGAGAATTGTGATACGCTAAGTCACTACACTTATGAAACAAAGTTGTTATACCTAAATGTCGTCACAACAGTTTTGCTAAAGGAGTTGTCGTTTGTTTTCTTAGTGCAACCCCTTGTTCCTAAGGGTTGGTAGTGATGATATACGACAACTCTTTCTTTGAAACCAGTTGTAAAACATAGGGCTTTCTACGATGTATAGCGAAGTGTTGTAAATCTCCAGTTGTAGATGTATATTTTTCCGTAGTGTAGATAACATACCATTTCTCCTTGGAGTCATTACTTCTTTGAATCATCGATGTATTTTGAATTTTTTTCCCTAGGAGTCAGAAGCAAGAATTTTTTTATTTGATATATGAGGTTATTCAGATTTGGAATGATTTTGTCAAACACTACCGAACATTTATACTTCCGAATGAACCAAGATATGGTTGTGATTTTATCCGACAATATTCTGAAGTCTGGTTATGTGATCCACTCTTTTATCCAATTTGTATTGAATCTGCACAAATTCTTGTGTTCACTGCTTGTAGAGAAAGGCTAAACCATATAGCTTTTGTAAAAGGCAGAAATGAATTAGATGTTGTTTTGTTTCTTGCCCCTGTGAGTTACACATTGGGAACTCCGTATTTATGTCTGTATTATGCGGTTCTAGTCTAGAATAAGTTGGAAGAGCTTTTTGAGCTAATTCCCAAATGAATATTGATCCTTGGAATTACCCGAATCTTCCATATCTTTTTCCAAGGGAATCCGCTTGAGCTATTGCTTTCTTGATCCTGATTTATGAGAAAATTATAGATAGTTTTCACCGAGAAGATTCCTGATGAGTGATGTTCCCATATAATTTTTTCCAGTTCCTTTTTGGAGATAAGGCTAGAATTTTTTTGCTTTTATATCTGGAGTGAAAAAAGTATCAAGTTTGGCTTAATCCCAGATATGTTCAGGGGATATTAACTCATTTACCCTCTGTGGAATAGGCTCTTGAGCATTTATGGGTTTTGGGATTATATCTGTATTAGGGACCAATTTATCTTCCCAAAATTTTGTGGATCCTCCGTTTTTGACTTGCCAGACAAAATTACCTTTAATAAGGTTTAGGCCTTTTTGAATGCTAGTCCAAATCCAAGATAATTTAGAAGACCTAGAAAATTCCAAAGGATGGGAGTTTGGGAAATATTTAGCTTTAAGAAGTTGTACCCAAAGTTGGTATTGATCTGTAATTAACTTGCTAGCTAGTTTAGTAAGGATGGCGATATTTAATCGATATAGATTCTTTATCCCTCGACCTCCTTGGGAAATAGGCTTGCAGATGCTGACCCGGGCCTTTGTATATCCTCATCTACTCTTGGACTTAACTTATATTATATTTTTTAAATAATTATTATATAATCAAAAGAATTAATCATAATTGATATTATACATGTAATAGGAATTACGCCCCTTGATTTGTATTTCATTTGTGGGATCCCAAGTGGAATGGGAGAGCCGCCACCATTCAACTAAGACGAATGGATATTAAATAGTAAATGGGAGACACTTTATCCCTCCTTTATAGATTCAGAAATACGTGAAGATTATGAATAATTGAAAGGAGGTGGGATAAATGTTCAGCGTTGAAGTATTTCCTTACCCAACCCAGAAACCCAGAACATGTAGATGAATGTTTATCTTATGGGTACTAGGTCATACATTCTTTCCAAACTCAACTTCTGTTGCTCGTGTTGGTTGGCTTCAAGCGTTAGAAGATCTTGACAAAACACCAGATTATGACTGGGGGTCTGCAATTTTAGCAGAATTATATTGTGGGATGGATCAAGCGTCCATAGACGGAGATAACTTCATTGGTTTCTAGGGCATCATAGAGGTAAATATCAAAATTATTTATAAATTTAAATAATTTTTATGAGCAAATGTAGATTAAGTCAAAATACTAAAATTATGGAGGAATTTGCAGTATTGGTGGTATACCTACTTCTGTGTCAGCAAACCAATCCTTAAAGACGATGCCCATAGATTTCCAATGTTGGATATGTACATCTCGACCAACTTAGCGAAGGACACGGGCAGGGACGTCTCGGGTTCCAGTTTTGTTCAAAGGTTTCATCAGATGACTCGGAGCCACAACAACGTCGTTGTTCACCCTTACATTGATTTTCCTCAGTATGGTGCTAATGTTGGACAACGTATTCTTGATTATTCTCTACGTATAGTTGTTTTTACGCTCAAGAATCAGAAAGAGAGGTTTGGTACCTGGGAGAAAGAATGAAGTACCAAATGCAAGGTATATATGCAATTGTAATTAACCCACCACAACAGATGCAAACCTCTGGATCAGATTTTGAGCGGCTGAGAAGAACCAATTGGGAGAGGTATGAACTAAATACAAATAGGGATATTGGTGAAGCTGAGTATGTCACCTGATACAAGTCGATTGCGAAGACTGTAATTGGGACAAACAACATGCACATCAATGGGTTTGATTTCCCAGGGTTATCACGCATGTCCCATGATCAAGGTAGTCAATATCGATTGTATCGGCCGATAACAGAGGTTTTTATCGTGTATCGGAAAAAACCTTTACGATATCTAAAATATCGATGATACAAGGAATGAACGATAAAAACACTCGTATCGGCCGGTACATCCCTATATATCGGGTTCACCGATGCACCGATAATATCGGTAAAGAAATTTCCAACTATTTCATTTTTGTAATGAGTATCTTATCCTTGAAACAACTATGGTTTTTTATTTCTCATTCTCTTTCTTCGAAGGGTTATTAAATGAGAATTCATTATTTTTGACATTTTTATCTTCTATATCATTAATTCAGGTTAGTAGCAACGACATGGTCATCTGAAATAAAAGTAGTAAATATGGGATAAAAAGTGGAATGTGATTGAATTTATACTGTGAAGCTTTTGATTGTGAGAATTAATGAATCATACGGCACTAAATTTTATAAGTTGAAACATTTATGAATATTTAAAAATTCTAGTCTTGATGATGTATCGCCGATAAAACCGATATTATCTTCTGTATAGGTGTATCAGACACGACTGATACGATACTGGTACACAATATTAACTACTTTGACCATGATGCAAAGATCGTTCCTAACCAGCCACCTCCAAAAGATCCATGCTTTATGGCTTACCCCGCCACGGGTGCAAGTTCTTCATCATCTTCGTCAAATATGCCCGAAATTTGTTGGGAGATGTCAAGTATTACTTCACAAGGTGAGCCAACCATGATCCCTATTGTTTCCCAATCTATGGAACATGATTATCCTTACTACAATGTCAATGCCAGTGACGAAGAGTTGCGAAACCAACTGAACGATTTGTATTAGATGATTCGGCAAATGGGGGCTATACACTTGAATGTTTGTCGGAAATGGCACGAGAACACAATGTTTGAATTGAGTCCAACTGTAAATGATGATGGGCGGCAGTCACAGTCTTCCGATTCCACCAGGAGCAACAGGTCATGGCACGATAGTGATGAAACAGTGGTGGGAGAAACTCAAGTACGACAGAGTTCTTCTTCACCACACATACGACACAATACTTCACCACAAACTGTGCCTGTATCTCAACCTCAAGTATTTCGGCTAGATCCTAGGCGCATTACATCATCATTCTCGCCCTACAACCCAAACGATTGCTACAATGTTACACCACCACCACAACAACAACAAACATCTTATATGCTTGGAGGACCGAGTGCACCGAGTGTTTTCCAACAATCGCCTAGTGCTTTCCAATCGCCTAATGTTGTTCAACTATCTTTATCTCCTTATGGAAATTTACTTAATATGTTGGTAATTGGGGATATCCCGGGTCTGTCCCCAGGTCTTGGAGAATTCTTGACTCCAGAAGATAACAATGGGAGAGCTAGCGATGAGCGACGTTAGAGAGATTGTTTGTAATTTTTAATGCTGCTACATTTATAATTTTAGTTTTAAAAGTACGACGATCTGAATTAAATGAAGTTACATATGTTTAAAATTAAGCGTTTTACATTTGCTTCACTGAATTACGGCGAACTACATTAGCTTCAAACCTTAAGGATTTCGAAACATTTTTCGAAAGGAAAAGCCACATTTTTCCATCTTCGCCATTCAACCAAAGATATTGTTACCATCTCAGCATCAGTTTCACCTCTCAGTCTATATCGATTGGCTTGTATGGTTAAAGATACAAACTCACTTACTTCTTTCTTAATTGTACAAAAACGATTTTCTACGTCCCATATAGCACGACGACTCGGATTACGGGTGTCACTGCAGAACCCGTCGTGAATAACCGCCCAGAAATTCACCCATGGATAGTTTGCTGAAGCAAGATGAGTAAATAAAAAAACATAGTTTCTGCAAATAGATTCATCTTCTTCTTTAGTATATGGAGCGTGCCGAACTAACAAGGGCCGAGACATGTTTGTTGAGTCCATAGTGGGAGCAAAATCAACAAACTTCAAGGTTGTTGAGTCCATAGGAACTGCTCTAATAGCAATGTGGTGTACTTGTAACAGATTAAAAAAAATTTATCGTCATATGTTTCTCATTTAAGGATGGTTAAGAGTGTTATACCGCCTCTTGTGAAATTTCACAGCCTCTTCAAAAGACCCAAAACCGTGGTCAAAACCAAACTTCATCCTTAAATTCTCTACTTGTAGGTAATCAAGCTGCGAATTCAATTTTCGACGTTTCAAAAAAAAAAACACATTGAATTTATTTTCAATTGAAATTAGCTTTTTTCCTCCATATAATTAGTTGTATAACGTTACAGATTTGACGCTTCACATTATGAACCAACCACGAGAGGTAACCGCTAGCCCCTTCGCGGTGCTGAAGTGCCTTCCTATTTTGAAGGCCTTGTCAATGCTCCACAAGGGCCAGTCTTAATTTTTTTTTTATCTTGAAGCGTCAACGGGTGTGCACCAATTAAAAGAAGGGTGTGCACCAATTAAAAGAAGGGTGCACTCTAGGATGACTCGTTCTTCTTTGCTCACCTAGGAAACTTCTTCCTACCTATTTCTTCTTTGTTTTCTTTTTGGATGAGTTCTTCTTCTTCCCACCTATTAAAAAAGAAATGCCAAGTCCGCAAAGAAAATATGATAAAATTTGATCGTGAAAGTGGAGAATCATTTTGGGTCCCCCACATCGGTTCTTCTACACCTAAAAAGTTCAACCTAATACCTAGAGCATGATCTTATAAAAGATTTCCCAAATGATTTTGTTGTTTATGAATGGGACCAAAAATCCCAGAATTAGATAAGAATTTGGTTGACTGAGAGAATTTATTCCAAGTAATGGCATTGATTGGCACCCAATACTTCCACCCCATTTTCTTGTTGTAACTTATGTCCTTGCTTCTCATTCTTATCCATTGACAAGGACCACCGCTCCACAAAAATGAAAAACAAATCCAAAAACAATCCAACCATATCACATGCTCATTCTCTTCTCATCTACCGTTTTTGAGGGAAAATTTAGAGAAAGCGTGCCTATAGCGGGTTTTGTATTAGACGTTTCTCCGGAAATAGAAATTAAAAACAGACCAAAAAATAAATATATTTTGTTTCATAAAATGTCAGACTTTTTTATTTTTGAAAGTTTTTTCAGACTTTTATAACCAATCTAACTTTTTAGGGCAATTTGTATGATAATGTCCAAATAAAAATGTTTGTTGAGCCACGTGGATGGTCAGATAGGATTTTTCACTATGGAAAAGAAGTGGGCGATTGATAGTTAAGCACGAGGATGAATGGTTGGCGCTGGGGCGCTCGACGTTCAGACGCTAGCGCTCCAAGTTAGAGCGTTGGCGCTTCTGGAGAAAACGCGAACGGGGGCAGCAGCGACGCCGGAGTTTGAGTCAAGACCGCCAGCGACGTCGGAGTTTGAGTCAAGACCTCCAGCGGCTACTTTCTAACAGTCATCGGAGCTAGTTTCTACCTCCATAAATACGGCTCGAGTTTGATCTTACAAATTCACAACAATCTTTCATCCGATCAATCTTTTCTTTCAATTGCTTTCAATTTTCAACCATGAATTCTGATTTTGATTCTTCTGAGGAAGATATAGAGATGGATGAAATGTTGTATGAAGAAGATGCAGAAATGTGTATGGAGTTTTTGCGTCAAATGGATGAAGATGCAGATCAAGATAGAAGAAGGAGAAAATTTATGTTGCAATTACAATCCGGGATCATACCAAAGTCTTTAGAGCCATATGAAGTTGCGACTAGAAGATGGATGTGGCGAGATCGGCATTTTTACCACGAAAAGATGATGCATGATTATTTTAATCATGATTGTGTTTATTCCGATGAGGATTTTCAGCGACGATTCCGCATGGACTGCAACTTGACATAAAGGATTATTTATGAGCTTTGTCAGGTAAAACTTTTATTTAATTATCAATATGATGCACGACATGTACGAGGCTTTAGTCCCAAACCAAAGGTCATTGCGGCCCTCCGTATACTAGAGGCTGCCACGGATGATTACATTCGTATTGGGAAAACAACCGCATTTAGGTATCTCAAATTGTTTTGCGAAACAATTGTCGAGCATTTTGGTCCAACCTTTTTTAAGAAAGCATACTCATGAAGATGTTCAAAGAAAAACTGAAGAAAATATCGCAAGGGGTTTTCCAGGAATGTTAGGTAGTCTTGACTGCATGCACTGGACGTGGCATACATGTCCGGATGAATGGGCGGGCCAATATAAGGGTCATTATCCAAAACCAACTGTAATTTTGGAAGCTTCAACTAGCTATGATTGTTGGTTTTGGCATGCATTTTTTGGAATCCCGGGTTCAAATAACGATCTCAACGTTTTATATAAGTCACACATTGTTTGAAGATCTTAAGAACGGGGTCGCGCCGCACTATAATTTCACCATCAACGGTCATCACTACACTCAGGGTTATTATGTAGCAGACAGAATCTATCCAGAATGGTCAACTATGGTTCAAGCTTATAAACAGGTAGGTTTTGGACCGACGTCTTCGAAGGATATGAAGTACTTTAACACCCAACAAATGAAATACAAAAAGGATGTTGAACGCACTTTTGACATACTGAAAAGGAAGTTTTCCATAGCTGGGCCGGCACGCTTCTTTGATCTTCAAGAAATGAACAAAATTATGCTGACTTGTATCATTTTGCATAACATGGTCATTGAAGAAACCAGACGTGATCCAACCTGGATGAGTTTTCCAGATGAAGATTTAACCAAGAATCTTGTGGTAGAGCATGGGTGTCCGACAAGAGAATATAGACTTGTCACTGACAGACTCCAAAACCGGAGAATCTATGGACAACTAAGACAAGATTTAATCAAGCACCTATGGGCTTTAAAAGGAGCAAGAGACGTTGCGCGGGTGCGAGGCAGAGGGAGAGGAAAATATATGTTATCTTCAATTTAGTGTTATTTTCATTTAGTATTGTTGTTTAATTTAATTAATATGTTTTTTAATTTAAAGTTGTTTGTTTAAACGACTACACTTAAAATTAAAATTGAGACAATTATATTAAAAGTAATTTTAAATAAACGAGCACAATTAAATTAAATTAAACTAAACTGAATTAAATTAAACGACTACACTGAATTAAGTTAAACTTAACTAAACAAGAATTAAAATCAGTTAGCAAACCTGTATTCATCTTCGTTTTCTTCCGAGGCATCATCTTCGTCTTCTTCCACATTCATATACTGGCCAGTTTGTTGAGGGGGGGCTTATTGTTTTTCGGACGCATCCATTTGCTTAATCCATGCGGCATATTGTCGTTCATTCATTATTGAAGTGTTCAAAGAGAGTAACTTTTTTAGATTACAATCCCTGTAATATCGTTCTCGCGAAAGACGACTTTTTTGTTGATTATTTATAGCAATGTCACGGTCCATGGCTCTATCTGCATCTCGAATTCCTTGTGATAAGCATAGTTGAACTTTCTTGAACCTCCTTCTAATGCTCGTTGGGCTGCTTTTGCATCTTTCTGACCACCTCCTCTTCTTCTCTTGATGTTGGTATTAACGTCTAGATTAGTGTTGTGTTGTTCCTGACTACTTGGAGTTCCATCAGGTGAGGAAGTAGGCCCTCCATTCTGAAAATCCTGCGAGATTGAACCATGTGGTGATCTTGCAGGCACTTGATGACCTTCCACCAAGTATGTATTAAACTTGTTAAACACCCTCAAAATGGTGAAACAAGTTTCATGTTGGAAGCCCAATCTGTGGGATCTTTGCCACTCTTCCCGACATCTTCGTTCCACATCCGTTTCGCCTCCACCACTTTTTCTGTTGTGCCACATTTGAGTGATCAAAGCTACATATTCACTAACGGTTGCTGAAATTGCGTGAAAACGATGAAACAACCCATCGCCATCACGTCTATTGGGGTTACCTGTTTCTTCACAATTTTTTCGTAAAATCTTATCATAAAAAGTTTTTTTTTTCTTAATAAATACCACTGATGTCATCCATTGTATATAATACATAACTTCTGCAAAGTGACTCGTCTTCATCCATCGTATAATTGACACCGCGAATTCTTGTGCTTCTTGGTTGTGATTGTTGTATATTTTGTTGTGTTTCTTGTTGTCATTATTGTGGTGTTTGTTGTTGTGATCGTTGTGGTGAGGATACCTTATTTGTTAGAAATGAAATTTGTAGAGATGAGATTTTTTCTGGTAGATTGAGTTGATATATTGATTATTTTTTTTTGTGTGTGATGGTATGAAATGTGTAATCTTGAGGTAGTGATGAAGAAGGTGTGAGTTTTAAGTCCGGAGATGAACTGAATTTATAGGGAAACAAAAAGGAGCATCAACCGTTGGATTGAAGGAGTCGTTGGCGCTTTTATGAAAAACGCGGCGTGTTAACTAAAAATGCTGGCGTTTCAACTATCAACGAACGACAGAAAGACAAGCGCCAGCGGTTGTGCCAAGCTCGCCCGCTCTTTCATCAAGCCCGCGCTACATGTACCAACTCAATGAACAAACCAACAAAATGTGTTAATTTGAACATTCATTTTTCATGTTTGTTGAGTCCTTGGTGGGAGCAAAATGAACAAACTTTGAGTTTATTCAATCAATCTATAGTAACTGCTGTTACGTTTAAACTTTAAAAAAGTATATGAATGTGTATGAAATGATGCCCAATGAGCCGGAGACCGGAACAAAATCAAAACCACGTATTTCATGTTTGTATGTTGCATCAAAGAAAAAAAAGTTTGTATATAGGTGTCATTGTAGTCGGTGAACGTGGATTTGCTTGTTGATTTGGTTGTTGCCAAGTCTGTGCCAGCTGGCATCATTGTACTTGGTTCCAAGTGGAAACTTCCAGCTACTGATTTCTAATGACATTGACAATGCACAAAATGTTCCAGTAGTACGTATGAGTATGAGCTAGAAATGTACACTCATACATTCTCAGCCATTCAACTCTCCAGAATTGAGTCCACATTTTAGAAAGTACATACGGCGTGACGACACGGTTTCATCCTAATTTTTATACAGTTGTAAATTTGTAATTTTAATTCATCGTAGTCGGCAAATGTAGATTTGCTAGTTAGTTTTATCCTGGCCAAGTCTTATGACTGGCTGGCATCAAACTTGGTTCTTAGTTGAAACTTCCAACTATTTGAGATTGATGATGATGCACAAAATGCTGACCTGAAAATGCTGTAAGGATATGTTCTGAGCCACTCAACTCGTCAAATCTGGGTCCACAGAAATACGGCATGTCTGCATCGTGTCCAACACCTTGACACTTTTTCTTCTACGGAGACTGACTGATGCTATAAGTCTATAACCACAAAGGTGTGGCCGTGGCTAAGGTTGGAACAGAGAAAATTCTTAATGCCCCAGAAACTCCATGGCTGCTAAAAGGGGCACTATTTTACCGGGGATGAACGTATCCTTATTTGCAATGTTGAAGAACTCAATCAAATATTAAACCTGCCTTGGGGGTTACCATGGAATTTGGTAAACTTTTGAGTCCACTACGGACTGAACAAACCACAAAAATAAATGGGCAAACCCTAAAATGATAGTTTAATTTGCAATTTATAATACTTCCAACAGATTAAAATCTTTTGTATTTGGAAGAAAAAAAATCGTGTCCATTTCAAGCTACTATGAGCACATTATGCAACGAAGCTTCAAACTCAGAGTGGTCATTTCTTCCAAAGTTTGATGAAACAATCTCCCAAATATCGATTTTTTTCTTGAATGGCGCATTCCAGTTGAACAATGTATCGATTAATGGATTCTTGAATGGCGCAATCTCCCAAACATTCAGAGCGCATCGGATGTGACTGTTTCAACTCACCTAGTTGTTTTCAAATGGTCGGTTAATGGATTCTGGCTAGGGTTGAGGATTTTCTAAATACTTCATATCTTCACTACCCGTAGTTCTTGAATCTAATGCATCTTTCACCATAGGTTGATTTGAGGGACCCTTATCAGTTGCAATACTCATAGGGAAACTCGAAAGAAGATTTCTCTTTCAAGACCAGTTAGTGGCAGATTTTCTGGGTTTTTTATTCCTCTCCTCACCTCCCATAATCGCCAATGAATCAACAACCACCTCTTCCCGTCTCCAATCAGGGCTCGCACACACCTGCAGCTCAACTACCCGATACATTACTTCACGCAGTTAGCTCTGAAAAGCACCATAGATTCCCTCAATCCTCCCCATGCGTGTCTCACTTCAATGAATCACTCTCATTTAAAGATAACCAAAAGCAGAAGAATAGAAGCCTTTCGGAGGATTCAAAGAAAAGCTTCTTCTCCTTTACTGCATCTTCTACCTCGAGTAATACCGAAAAGCTCTCCAACAAAGACAAAGAAACAAACCTCAACTTTTCATCCAAAATCCCCTCAAACCATCATTTTAGAAAAGATACCAATCAAAAAAAACATCAAACCCATCAAACAGATTCGGAAAAAAGCCAACTTTACCTAAAAAGCTGAAAGATATCCATATCCCTATTTTGCAGTTAACTGATAGAATGCAGAACCTGATGCAGACTCATAACGAACATAGTTTGGCGCTAAAAGTGGTTGGAGGGTTTCAAGATTTTTCTCAAGTCAAAAGAGCTTTTGGTAACATGATATTCCCCATACAGTTTCATCTAACGGAAACTAACGCAACTTTTCAGGTAATTCAACTGTCCCTCAAGCACAAATCTGATAAAGAATTCATTCTGGCCAACCAAACTTGGATTGCAAGTCCGCATGTTATTCTCTGTGAGGATTGGACTTTCTTTGTTCAACACCCACTTAACTGTTTTAAGTTTGCTCTGTTCTAGTTGCAAGTGCTTAACTTACCTAGACTTTTTCTGGATGAAGAGGCAATTAGGGACATCATAGAACGTTCAGGCACATGAACTGTTATACAAACTGACCTAGAGAACTCTCCACCTAGAGTCTTAGTAATGATGGACCTAAATAAACCGTTCATTCCAGGAGTGATGCTAAGTTTAGGAAAGGGAACTTGGGTTCAGTTTGCCTATGAAGGAATTCTGGTGTTATGTTTTGTCTGTGGTTTCCCGGGACATGTTTTCCGAGAGTGCCATAACTCCAATGGTTTGAACCAAGTTTTGCAATACAGAAAATTCACAGACTTTCCCTATTCAAGGATTAATGCAAAAATGAAGGCAACAAATTCAAGAGGAACACGAGTCAACTGCATGCAGGATTATCGTACTTCTCAGACCCTATTAGGAGAATCTTCTGCATCTGGAGTAGATATGACAAAGGATCTCAGATCACATATCCACCATGATGCTACAAAGGTGCAGAAAGATTTCTCTGAGTCAGGCCAAGAAGGGAGTATCTCATGAACCGGGGATGACTGAGTCGGCAAAGCCTAACAACACGGCTTCATTCCCAGCTCAGTTATCGGAGGAAATGATTCGACGAGGACTTGCATGGAGCACGGTAAACCAGCAAAAGAAGACCGACAAAGCTACTCCAACAAGCAAAACATCTCAACCGCCACAAAACAGCAATAAAGATTGTGCCAATGCAGTTTTTGCGGATAAAGCGTCTGAGAAGATAAAGAATGTTGGAACAAGTTCCAAGGAGAAGAACCAGCTGCATGCCACGTCAACTCATCCTGACATGTCATCCACACAGGCCACGTCAGGCCTACATGACACGTCATCCGTGAATGTTACACAACTGTTTGTCCAGTCAGCCCAGTATGACAAGTCAGCCGACCCGACCGAGTTGGATATGCCTGCCAAGTCATCACTATCTCCCATGGGGGCAATAACTGGTGCTCCAACCTTGCAGACCACGACTGCAACACCTGAAAAGTCTACCTTACCGGCCATGCTAGCTCTGCCTGTCCAACAGTCCAATGGATCCAGATCTAAAGGTGGAACTACCCAGAACCATCCTCATGGCGCAACAAGTTCAGAGCCGATTAGCAAAGGTAAAGGAAAAGTAGCCTCAGAAGATATGGATCCCAATGAATCTGCATCAGCGGATCAGTTAGTGCAGCCGGTTCAGGACCCGAATCCACAACCAAAATCCAATCCCGGTATCAATCTTATGTTAACTTTCTTTACCCCTGAATATACTAAAGTTCTGCTGAATGAGGTGCAAAACAGGGGCATGCATGTAAACTTGCTAGTTCACATGGAGAAAGGCAAACCGGAGGTAACAGTTACAACCACCGCTGCACCAGCCTTGAGAACTTACAAGAGAAGAACAATTCGAACTCCGACAAGACTACCAGAACATTTGATGCTCCCTAACACTCCAGAATTTGCAGCTCAACCACCACCTGCCAAAATCCGCAAATTTGCCTCTATAGCACAGCTGGAGCAACAACAGAATGCTACATCTAGACCCCCAAGTTTTGAAATCCCAACTGTGAGATACCGAAATCCAAGGAGTGCAAGAAACATTTTTCAACAAGCAAGAACTGTCAAGGCCACTAATCAAAACATTCATGTAGAGGAAACCAAGGCAGTGGAGCGGAATGGAGGACATAACACTAAATCTACTGCAACTTCATCCTCGGCCAATCCAGCTTGGAGACTGTCCATTGATGCAAGGACTATCGCTGAAGCGGCAGAAAAATTTGCGCGTGGTGTTGGCTTGAACCAACACACGCAGAAGCCATGAGTTACTTAGATTGGAACTGTCAAGGCGTCCACAACGTCTTGACGGTTTCTAAATTACGTGATTACACACGTAAACTTAGACCTGCTCTTTTTTTTTTGTCTAAAACTTTAGCGACTGTGTCGCACATGACTTTTTTGAGTACTTATTTAGGTTTTTTTTGGTTCTTTTGCTATCCCTTGTGAGGGACATAAAGGTGGCCTCTTCTTGATGTGGACATCCCACCTTAATGTCTCAGTTTTAGTAGCTAATAAGAATGTTATTCATGCCTACATCACTCCAACTCAACCTCAGCTCACACCTCCTTGGATGTTCACTGGAATATATGGACCTCCACAACCTGCACCAAGACATGTTTTTTGGCAAAGATTTGATGACTTGATCTCTCCACCAACCATTCCTTGGCTCCTTATGGGAGACTTCAACGAAATTATTAACCAACTAGAAAAGAAAGCAGGCAGACCTGTCACCAATGGGCAGGTTAGATTGTTCAATAATTTCATAAACTCTTATGGCCTTATTGATTTGGGATTTCAGGGAGACGCTTTCACCTGGACCAACAATCAAATGGATGGTAACTTCATCATGGAAATGCTTGACAGAGGCCTTGCAACACAACTTTGGCTAGATAATCACCCTCAATCACTTCTCAGACATCTCCCAAGAATTGGATCAGACCATGCTCCACTTCTGCTCAATGAAAAAGCAATTGCAAGAAATTACACAAAAAATTTCCGAGTTGAACACTTGTGGTTTCTTCATCCACAAATGAAGGACGTGGTGCTCACAACCTGGCAACAACAATTTTCTCAAGAGGAGGCCGCCTCTGCTAGACAGAAGCTTCTTACAAGAATGCAAGAAATTGCATTGGATTTGCAAAAATGGCACAAACAAACTTTTGGGCATTTACCAGATCTCCTAAAAGAAGCGGAATTTCAAATACAACTGGCTCAGTCAAAATGTATAATAGCAACAGACACGGAACTATTTTTTTGGCTGCAACAGGAAAGAGATACTAGGAATTCGCACCTCATGCTACTGCACTGCCATGACCAATACTGGAAAAAAAGAGCTAGAATTGATTGGTTGAACAATGGCGACCTCAACACCAGATTTTTCCATACCAAAGCTACAATCAACAACAGAATCAACCATATTCACCAGCTACAGGATGCAAACCAAAGATGGGTGTATAACCAAAGACAAATAGTTATACTAATGATACAGCACTACAAAAAGCAATACGTGGCTGCACCAGATACGATAGACTTGGAACTGTTTGCCAAAGTTACACCTAGAATCTCACAATTTCACTGCAACCAGTTAATTAAGCCGCCAACCTTTGAGGAAATTCAAAAAGCATTGCAAAGTATCAGTTCTGAGAAAGCTCCAGGGCCAGATGGTTTTACAAGTAAGTTTTTCAAGACATTTTGGGATACAACTCAACCTCAAATTTGTGACCTTGTAACCAATTTTTTTGAAAATGTGGAACTTGAAAACCCTTTCAACCACACAAATATTACCCTCATACAAAAATCAGATAACCCAATTTCGGTTAATGATTATAGACCCATTGGCTTGTGCAATGTGGTCTATAAGATCATTTCCAAACTGCTGGTAGATAGGTTGAGACCAATTCTACAATTCCTTGTCAGTCCGTACCAGAGTGCTTTCGTGCCTAATCGAGCAATTCATGATAACATAGTTATAGCCATTGAGATTTTCCATCACATCCGATCTACACCTCCTACAAAAAACCCAAAAATTGCCATGAAACTGGACATCAAGAAAGCCTATGACAACCTAGATTGGGGTTTTATCAAGCAGACGCTAAACTCACTAGGTTTTCCAGCCAAGTTTGTGGAATACATCATGCTGTATATAACTTCAGTGACGTATGCTATCAACATCAATGGTAATCCACAGGGACACATCAAGCCAACAAGGGGACTCAGGCAGGGTGACCCACTGTCACCATACATCTTCATCTTGTGCGTTGAGATCCTATCCACCAATTTGGCCATTCTGGAAAATGCGGGCAAGCTGAAAGGGTTATGTATTTCGTCAAACATCACGCCAATTCTTCATTTGATGTATGCAGATGACTTGCTTATTTCTTGTTCAGCGAATCAGGAAACATGCGACAACTTGAACAAAGTGTTACACAGCTACTCTGCCTCAGCAGGACAGGCAATAAACTTACAGAAATCGGTCATAATACACCACCCAAACACCACTCCAAGTGTTCAACATTGGCTGACTCAGATGTTCAACATTCCAACAACGACAAATCCTCCTAAATACTTGGGAGTGGATTTTAAGATTGGACGAAACTCGTCATCAATTTTTTCTCAACTGCTTCAAATATTGGAAAGGAAAGCGAAAGGTTGGATGACAAAATGTCTTAACCAGGCGGGAAGATGGTTACTCATAAACTCAAGCCTAATTCCTACAACCAATCACATTATGTAAACGTAGTTGCTGCCGGCCCATGTTCACCAAAAAATAGACAAGATTGCGAGGAATTTTTTTTGGGGTCATGATAAGGCGATAAAGAAGTTTCATATGGTAGGAAAAGAGAAGCTTCACCTACCAATAAAACAAGGAGGTTTGGGAATCAGAAATGTCAGGAAACACAATTTTGCACTTTTCGGAAAGCGAGTCTGGAAAATTCATGAAAAACCAGACACAATCTGCAACACTCTCTATCGAAGCAAATACTTGGGCATGTAATCGATCTTGAGAAGACTGCAACCTCCACAGGCAAATGCCAACCCGACATGGAAAAATATTACAAAAATATCCCATTTTGTGCAGGAAAATTTTGCGGTCCAGATTGGGGATGGAAATTCTACTACTATTAAAGAAAAGTGGATACCACTACATGAAGAATACCAAACTTGGGATATATGGGCGACAACCTAGTAAGTTCTCTGATGGTACCACACTCTTTCAATTGGAATACTGAATTGTTGGATAATATTTTCTCCACTAGCATCAGTAGTGCAATACGAGCCATTCATATCCCAAATCCACCTTCTCCCGATAAACCAATTTGGCCTCATGCCAAAAAGGGGAAGTACACGGTTAAAAGCGGTTATGCGATGCTTCCCAAAATTACAACCGCTACAACCAACCAACCTCCACAGATGAGTGCAACCAACATGGAGAAAGAGTACAACACTCTTTGGAAAGCAGACTGCCCCCAAAAAGTCTTTCCTCTGAAAAGTCAGCCACAATGGTCTACCAACATTTGATGCGCTGCATGATAGACACATAACTACCTCCAACATGTGTCTTATCTGCAACCAGCATCTAGAAACGGTGCAACACTGCATTTTTGACTGCCCACGAGCGAGGGAGACTTGGGAAATGATGTGTAGCCATGTAAACAGCTTGGCAAGCCAATACAATGTTTACAACAACATTGCACTACCACCTTACCCATGGCCAACAATCACTGCTCAGCAACAACTTTGCGCTAGAAGCCAATCTGGGGACCAAAGGTTGGGTAGAAGAACAACAACACCAGCTCTGATACAACAACCTGTCAACTTTGAGTCTTTATTGGAAATGCACACAAGGAAGGAGGATTTCACGTTGGCTTGTTATACAATGTGGAATATTTGGTTAGCAAGAAATGCTAAGGTCTACAACAGCGTAGTGCAAACATCGAAAAAAATATTTCATATAGCCTTACTCCTCAGCCAGGAATACAAATGGGCAGTCCAACACAATTTTTGCAGCCAACACGCTACACAACAACAACAGCGGCATAGGTCGACTGCGATTTGGGTTCAATGGAAGGCCCCCCAGAACCAATGGCTCAAAATCAACACTGATGGAGCGTCCAAAATGAACAATCAAGGCGAACCAGAGATGGCTGGAGCGGGTTGGATCTGCAGAAATGAACATGGTACAGTGATTATGGCTATGGCAACGCCACTTGGCAAAACGACATCAATCGTGGCAGAGACATGGGCATTACTACTAGCTGTGAGGATGGCGGCCCTCAAAGAATGGAACACCATCCAATTCAAAACGGACTCAACAACGCTGTTAACACTTGTCTCGAAGGACCCCTCTGAGGCACCTTGGATCATACGAACTTTGTTACAAGAAATACAACATCTCCGTTTACTACAGGCTTATGTGATAACACACACATATAGGGAAGCGAATCAAGCGGCGGATGGACTTGCAGACTTTGCAGCAAAAAAACAATTACAGCACGGGATTGGAATCATCAACAGAACATCAACCCACATATGGGAGCACACTCATCCTGATTTCCTTAATGTAATTGTTATGAATGACTCGGGGGGGACTCGTTACCCAAAAAAAATTCCAATTTATTAATAATGGAACTTCTTCTTTATAAAAAAAAAAAAGTTGTTCAGCATAGATGACCTTGGTCAATTTTCAATCTGCCTCTCTTCAGTCTATCCTCGAGTAGAGTGGAGGAGAGAAAGAAAGGAGGCGGAATAAAAATTAATCATCTATTTTAATTGCCTCATGGTACGGGATTGGATTACAAAAAAAACCAAGAATATTATTATTCTAATTTGCCATCAGGGCCTATATATTTTTTCATTGCTCCACCAAACAATTTCACTGCTCAAATATAGTTCTCTATAGATAGTTCCATTTCTAGTTACATATTTAACAGTTCTAGAACAAGCAAACGTACCTCTCACTAAGGAAAATTAAGCACATTATTAGACTAGGAATGGCAGTAATTTTCTAGACAACTAATACACACCATGTAAACCTATTTAACAGTTCTGGAACAAGCAAATGTACGTCCCACTAAGGAAAATGAAGCACATATTAGACTAGGCATGGCAGTAATTTTCTAGACAACTACTACACACCATGTAAACCAGAGAACTAATCATAAATCAAATTTCTAATACAATGGTGAACACTAAATATAGCCTTGTATTTCCTATAAGATCAAAACAAACTCAAGAAAACAACTGATTATCATTAGTAATGATATCATGTGTACCCAATCATAAGTTCCCAACCCAATCATAAGTTCCCAACCAATGTATCCACTCTGAATGTTTTCTACTAATCTGAACCTTTGATTCTACAAAACTCTTTTCCCCGGGGTTCCTAACAAATAAATTCACATTATACAATAGGAAACCCTTGTATCACATAAGGGTATAAGAACAACAATAATAAGATAAAAAATCAGGAAAGCCTGAAAAATGTGGAGAAAATGATTGTTGATTGCATCAATAGATTAGCTCAGCATGAAACTCAACTGCAATCTACTTTTACCACACCTAGGTGGTTTTGCTGAATACATCAAAAAAGAAGAATTTTACAAGAAACCAGGTGTTAGCTAGGCTATAACCTTTATCATATGGCTTAGTCTCAGCCAAAGAAGATTCAAAATGAGTAAAGATGATGTAGCTGAGTATGAAGATTATATTTATCTTCGTACTCATGGCATCATCTTCACTTCAAAAGGTTATAGCCTAGCTGAGTATGAAGTATCATACAGTAGTCGAGCAACAAACCATCCAAACATTACTCAATTTTTTAGGAAACAAATTTAAAATGTTATGTTCAGTTTCACAAAGAGATGAGACATGTTAAGTTCAGTTTCACAAACCATACATGATTAATATACTCCTTTAAATTCAAAGAAAAGGAAATTTCCATATTCAGAAAGAAAGGATTGATAATAAAGAAAGAAAAACAAAACTTATAGGGAATTGGAAAGAGTACTAGGACCAAAATCAGGCTAAGGTTAGAAATCTGAAGAAAATGATGGTTTCATTCCCATTTTATTATAAGCCAGACGTTTTGGAATGAAACCAAAGGATACATATACATAACCAGGTCATACTTTCTCAACTAATGCATCCATTAAACAGCGAGATGAAAAATTCAACAGGGATTATACTAACAAAAAGATTTACACTAACAAAAATAAAAGACATTAAGAAAACCATAACAAAAACCATATATCAGGCAGGCACATTTTATATTCATCTCATTTCCATCAATCATAAAATTTAAACTTCAATATTCCCATTTTCAAAGTATTTATTTCGTATTACCTAACATTATTTAACTTCCTGGAAACAATTGCCCAAGAACTCCACCAAATTTTTACCCATTACGACGAGTACATGTAGTTTGCAACTTTATTTCTGAAACAAAGAGACTATATCACTAAACAAAGAGATATTTTTAAAATTATCTTTTTAATTGATTATAAAAAATATATATAATTTGATAGTCATGTTTATATTCGTTACGTAAGTGTTTTAAAATGTTTTTCAATGGTACGAAGTTTACGAACATCCGTGATGTAGTTTGAGAGATAAATCATTTCAAAATTTCACTATTTATTATCCATAAGGGTATAATTATAAAAAGTTATTAAAATACTTTTTCCCTTGCCTTAAAAATTTGTGCAAACTTGAACTAGGTCACTTGATAGTGAGATGGAGGAGTATTTCATATTGTGTTCCTGTTTCAAAATCTCATTTGCATCGTTACTCAAGACCTCGACTCAAAATCTCATCCCCGACAGAAATGATTCAGTGTCCCCGTTTCAAACTGCTTTTTGCATCATATGTATCTGCCAGAGAGATAATTTTTGGACTCTCTACATTTACAATAATATTATAGCCTTCTAGGAATGTAGATAGAGAACTAAAAAAACAGCAGAATTGCGAAATGGAATAAAATAAAAACCATAATATCATGAAAATCGTATAAACATCAAACTGCTTTGTGGATCAAAGGTTTCTGCCAGAGAGATGATCTCTGGACTCTCTACATATACAATAATATTATAGCTTTCTGGAAAAAGAACTACAAAAACAATAATATCATGAAAATCATATAAAAGTCCCATACATGCATCAAAAATATGAATATTTTCTTTCCAAAATATTTACATAATAATCCGAAAAAATGTCCGTCCCAACAATACTTGATTACTCGAAATAGTTTATAATCCACTACAACATTACTTGATTACTCGAAATAGATTATAATCCACTAGCTATAATGTTTTTACATAAATTAATCTCATTGTTTTCGGCATAAAGAATTAATCTCATTACGTAAAGAATTTCGGCATTCATATGTTTTCATTGTGTAATGATTTAATATAGGAAGTAGTAAATGTGAGAAAATGATTCTCATTGTGTAATGATTCTCATTTTTGTTTAAAATTAATCCGAAAGATTAATTTAGACAATACATCTAAATTGAGAAAATGACTGTCCCAGCAAATAACTTGCTTTACTAGAATTTAGACAATTACATCTCTCATGGAAATTTTCTGGTGAGATTCACCCTAAATGTTACATGGCACAAAATTGCACAATTGCAATTTTATCAGAGGCTTAGACTTCTTAGAACTAAAGAATCTATTCAGCTATGTTTATAACAATTCTACATTTACTTTCAGTTTTGAATGTTTTGAATCAATCAATTCTACACTTGCTTTC
Source organism: Papaver somniferum (assembly GCF_003573695.1). Classification (NCBI taxonomy): domain Eukaryota; kingdom Viridiplantae; phylum Streptophyta; class Magnoliopsida; order Ranunculales; family Papaveraceae; genus Papaver; species Papaver somniferum. The sequence continues at coordinate 145,734,476 of NC_039367.1, read as the reverse complement.
AGTTTTCAATCAAACAATTGCACAAACCGAACATGTTCCAATTCAAGTATCAAAATAGATGAAATCCAAAAAGAGTAAAGATGCCGTAGCTGAGTATGAAGAATTAGATTAGCAAAGCTAATTGAAATCTTCATACTCCTACGTATGATCTTCACTCATTTTGATATTTTAAACTTTTCATCAAATGTCTGGGGGAACAAAAACCCAACCATTACTTAGATTCCTGAACAAAAACCCATCCCAAAAGGGCTGAATAATGTTGGGAGGTTTTTGCCTACAATGACGTCTGTACCCTAACAAAAGTATTTAATATATTGTTCAATTTGAAACAGCTCTCTATCAACACCACATGAAACTTAGCATTTACCAGAACAAAATTATGAGATAATACAATCACCAATGCTAACTTTTGGCCTCAAATTTTAAAACAACATACACAATAAGGAGAGGATTAAAACTGTGGAGAAAATGATTGTTGATTGAATCAATAAATCTATGACACCCAACTGCCCACTTTCACCAATTAATCAATTTCGCAGAGAAATCTATCACATTAAATTGCAAGAATTAAGCAAAATTCTGATACACACAATCTCTGCTTTCCTATAAATCCAAATAACTTGAAATAAACAAATTAATTCATGAATAATGTTAATACCAACATAGAAAATAATTAGGGTTTTGATTAATCAATTCAAGAAAAACTTACAGCCATGCTCAAAGAAGTACAAAGCTTGAGAAAGTGATTCGACTCCGATTCATGCTACCAATGTAACTCCAACCTCAAAACACTTGCTCTATGGAAAACAACCAAATTGCAAAAGAACCTAATCTGGAAAATCGTTCAGATCCCGACAATGACATACTTTCTGATGTATTCTCTGATGTATTCTCAACTGCATCAGAAAGTATACTAGAAAATAAAAATAAAGTTGTATACTAGAAACGAGATTTTAGAAACAACAAGACTAAAATCAATCAGGAAAGTTCAAGAAATATGGATAATTGAATCAATAGATTATTATGAAACTCAACTGCCCACCTTCACCAAGAAATCATTTTAGTTGATGTCAAACTAAGCATATTAAATAGCAAGATGACAAATTCAACAGGGGATTATATACTAACATAAATATGCTTAAAAAAAACATAAAGATTATTACACTAAAAAGAAGTTACTTTACTAGGAAAGACAGCATATAAAAAGTAACAAAAACCATCAGGCAGAGGCACATTTTATATTAATCTTAATTCCATGAATCATAAAATTTTCCCCATACATGTAATTTGCAAATTTATTTCTGAAACAAAAATGATAAGCAAACCACAATAAGAACTCCACAAAAACCGACTCTCACATGAATGAGAATACAACATCATTCCTTGCGAGAATCAGTTTTTAGGGAGTTTTTATCAGTGTTTGTCTATAATATTTATTTCTGAAATAATTGTGAATAAACAATATCATGTTATGTCTAATCAATGTCTTACAATGTTTAGGCGGCCACTTCCCAAGTTTAAGCTATTATCAATTCTCAATCAATCCAATTTCACAGCAGTTTTTTTTGTTTTCCTGATCTGTGTAGTTCAGTCCCATTATGTGGGGCTAGTGGCTATATATTTCATTAGTTCCCAAACAATCACCGGAAGGCAAATCAAGTCCCTGCTAGGATATTCAAGAAAACTAATTGCCATTTGTAATTGGTTCCTGAAACCAGCTCTATATCCTAGAACAGCACTATCATCAAAACAAACTCAAAAACAAAAGATCAAGAATTATTGAATCAGTAGAAAAAAAGTAAAAAAGCAAAGATCGGCGTGACTGCTAAATAATTCTAATAATCTTGAACATTCCTTTTCAAAGTATTTACATAATATTCCGAGAAAATAGCCGTCCAATATTACTTGATTTTATGAAAAATAGATAACAAACAACTTGCCAAAAAACCTAAATAAATGTTTCGACGGACTTTTCCCGGAAAATTACATACATATTTCTTAAAGAATCTCAACATTCAAATTTCATAAAGGTCTTGCTATATTTTCACAAACTGCTTTGGTATCTCCCAAGAGAACTACAAAAACCATAATATTATAGCCTTCTGGATAGAGAACTACAAAAACCATAATACTATGAAAATCGTATAAACATCTCATATTTACATCAAAAATTTGAATATTTTCTTTTCAAAGTATTTACATAATAATCTGAGAATATGTCCGTCCAAAAAACATTACTTGATTACTCAAAATAGATTATAATCCACTAGCCAAAATAACCTAAATAAATGTTTCGACGGACTTTTCCCAGAAAATTACATAAATATTTTGTAAAGATTTTCGATATTTATATTCATATTTCATAAGGGAATTTACATTCTACATTTGCTTTCAGTTTTTAATCATACATTGCACAGACCAAACATGTACCAATTTAAGTATCAAAATAGATTATTCAAAAAGGAGTAAAGATGATGTAGCTGAGTATGAAGAATCAGATTAATCTAAATCTTCATACTCCTACATATCATCTTCACTCATATTTGATCTTTTAAACTTTTCTTTGAATGTTAAAGGAATAAAAAAACAACCATTGAAAAAAAAAAACCCATTACTTAGATTCCTTGAAAATAAAATTATAATCTACTTTCCAAGGACTAAATAATGTTTGAAGGTTTTTGCCTACAATGATAACTGTACCCCAACCATGCTTTGCTAACAAATGAATTCAATATATGCACAAATTAGGAACAGTTCTTGATCAACAACACATAAACTCAGCATCTACCAGAACAAAAATTGATGACATAATACAACCACCAAAGCTAACTATTGGCCTAAAATCCTAAAAAAAATACACAATCAGGGAAGGATTAAAACTGTGGAGAAAATGATTGTTGATTGAATCAATAAATTTATGACACCCAACTGCCCACCTTCACCAATAAATTAATTTCGCAGAGAAATCTTTCAGATTAAATTGCAAGAATTAAGCAAAATTCTGATACACACAATCTCTGCTTTCCTAAAAATCAAAAAATTAATTCAAGAATAATGTGAACACCAACATAGAAAATAATTAGGGTTTTGATTAATCAATTCAAGAAAAACTTACAGTCATGCTCAAAGAAGTACAAAGCTTGACAAAGTGATTTAACTCCGATTCATGCTACCAATCTAACTCCAACCTCAAAACACTTGCTCTATGGAACACAACCAAATCGCAAAAGAACCTAATCTGGAAAATCGTTCAGATTCCGACAATGACGTACTTTCTGATGTATTCCCCGATTAGAGTATTCCGGCAAATAAAGTTGTATACTAGAAAGGAGATCCAGTTTTAGAAGAACTCAAACAACAAGACCTAACTAAATCAGGAAAGTTCAAAAAATATGGAGAAAATGATTGTTGATTGAATCAATAGAAAATTATGAAACTCAACTGCCCACCTTCACCAACATCAATCTCGCAGAGAAATCTTTCGGATTAAATTGCAAGAAATAAGCAAAATTCCGATACACACAATCTCTGCTATTTTCTATAGATCCAAACCAAAATTTAACTTAAAAAATAATGAAATCAATTCAACAAAAGAAGAACATAACAAAAAATTTGATTCATTGAAATCAACAAGATACAAGAACACACAGATCTAGTTTTAAGTGGATATGCCTCTATTCTAGACCCTCAACTGGTCTGTTAAAAGGCCGAAGACTTATCTCTATCTATAGAGGTAAAATTAGGGTTTTATGAAAGTAGGTAGGTTACTTAATTTACCAAAATACCCTTATTTTGAGTTTGTGCCCCCAGACCCAGTACTTGGGTGGAAAAAGAACACCACTAGAATTTTGGGCTGTTCAGGAGACTCGGGAGTCGGGACGAGTTCCCCTCTGTTGCATTTTCCATAGCGCCATTCTCTTGCAGTCTTGCTCAAATGCTTTTTCCTGCAGAGTTCAAATTCATTAGGCTCATTGCAAAATTTGAGAGAATCTTTTTGTTGATAGGAAGAATTCCTTTGAGCACAAGAGTGCTGATTCTAGGACTACTGTGGTGTTCAGGTCCCCATTTGTTGTAACCTCAGTTACCAGCTGAATGTTGTTATGGCCTTTCAGCTCTAAGGTCCCATTGAAGCTCATTGGCATTGCTAAGGAATGAACTTAATCATTAGAGAAGACCAAAACATCAATTGATAAAACATAGAGAGATGCTGGGTGGCAACCAGAAAATGATTTTGTCGATTATTACAAGACCCAAACATCAACAGATAGTGCAGAGATTATTCACAGGATTGAGTGGTTATGCTTATGATAATGGATATGAGAGGAGAGATTGTGATTTTCAAATAGAGAGAATGCAGTTTGTTCCTCGTGTGAATGTAATGGAATTCAACTATGAATTGAAAAAATTGATTGAAACTGGGCATATAAGTGATGCAAGGCGACTGTTTGATAAATTGCCTCAGAGAGATGAAATTTCCTGGACTACTATGATTTCAGGTTATGTTAGAGCGTCGAATGTTTCGGAAGTGCTTACGTTGTTTTCACGGATGTGGGTTGATGGTAATGTTCAGATTGATTCGTTTGTTCTTGCTATTGTACTTAAGGCGTGCGGGTGTAATTCGGAGTTGAATTATGGGAGATTGATACATGGGTATTCGGTGAAAACTGGTTTTGTGAATTCTGTGTTTGTGGGGAGTGCACTTTTGGATATGTATGCGAAATGTGGTTGCATTGCTCTGGGTTGTAGAATGTTTGAGGAGATGCCGGAACGGAATGTTGTTTCTTGGACTGCTATCATTTCAGCACTTGGTCGTGCTGGTTACAATAAGGAGTCGTTGAGATACTTTGTTGAAATGTGGAAATCTGATGTAGAATGTGATTCACATACATTTGCTAGTGCAACAAAAGCTTGTGCAGATTCTAATGCTTTGAGTTATGGTAAGGAGATTCACACACAAGCGATAAAAATGGGGGTTGATTCTACTTCATTTGTGGCAAATACACTGGCTGCTATGTATAATAAGTGTGGGAAATTGGAATACGGTTTGTGTTTGTTTGGGAGGATGAGAACACCCGATGTGGTTTCATGGACAACCACAATTGCCACTTATCTTCAATTGGGTCGAGAAGAGAAAGCAATTGAAACATTTTTAGAGATGAGAGAGACAGATATTAGTCCTAATGAATTCACCTTTGCAGCAGTCATCTCTTGCTGTGCAGGTCTTGCGAAGATTGAGTGGGGCGAACAGTTACATGCTCACAGTCTGTTTATGGGGTTTATGGACTCTTTGTCAGTTGCCAATGCCACCATAAAAATGTATTCAGAGTGTGGCAGGTTAGATTCAAGTTTAGTGGTGTTTCATGAGATGTCAAGAAAGGATGTTGTGACTTGGAGTACGATAATTTCTGGGTATTCCCAGGGTGGCCAATGCGAAGAAGCGTTTCAGCTTTTATCATGGATGAGGAAAGAAGGAACAAAACCGAATGAGTTTACTCTTGCCAGTTTATTGAGTGTTTGCGGAAGTATGGCGATTGTTGAGTTAGGGAGACAAGTACATGCTCACATACTTTCTGTTGGAATTGAATGCGATGTAATGATAAACAGCGCTCTGGTTAATATGTATTCCAAGTGTGGGAGCATATCAGAAGCTTCACAGATCTTCAATGCTACAGCAAATCAAGATGTTGTCTCATGGACTGCAATGATTAACGGCTATGCTGAGCATGGCTACAGCAAACAAGCTATCGATCTGTTCGAGGAAAAATCAAGGGCGGGCTTAAATCCAGATGATGTTACATTCATTGGCATTCTAAGTGCATGTAGCCATGCTGGACTTGTTGATCTAGGTTTCCACTACTTCAGATCCATGAGTAAGGTGTACAAGATTAGTCCAGGAAAAGAACATTATGGTTGCATGATTGATCTCCTCTGTCGTGTTGGTAGGCTGAGCGAAGCTGAGGAAATGATTCTTAGCATGCCATTCAAGCAAGACGATGTTGTTTGGTCGACGTTGTTAAGAGCATGCATGGTTCATAGAGATGCAGAACGCGCAAAGAGGATAGTAAGATTCAGTTTTGAAATAGATCCGAACTGCGCAGGAACTCACATTACTTTTTGTAATATTTTGGCAGCAGATGGGCAGCAGAAGGAAGCTGCCAGTGTGAGGAAAAATATGAAATCAAAAGGGGTAGTAAAAGAACCAGCATGGTCAATGGTTAGGGTTAACAAAGACCAGTTTTCTACATTTGTAGCTGGTGATAGATCACATTCACAGGGTGAGGAAATATACTCCATGTTGGATTTCCTGCAAGTTGTATCAAGGTTGGAAGAAATGACTGACAATAGCACCACATTTGAAGAAATGGGTTCTTAAATTGTAAAACTATTGTACCGATTCGACAGTGTAACAAGAAATTTGAGAATTTTTATTTATAGAAATTAGTCTTTACCATATATGCCTTGAATAGAAAATAAAATGAAAACCGTTCTTACAAATACAACATTACTCGCATACAATACTTTTTCTAATTTACCAGCATGATTCTATAGTGCAATGCATTATCTTAGCTTAAAGCATTTTACTATCCAGTGGATGGCCAGAATGAATAAGATTTCCGATTCTGACAAGCTGCTATCTTTCAGCGCTGAAATGCCTTACAAGCTTGTTCATTATGTGCCTTGGCTTTTTCTGATATCCAGAGATTGACCGATCGTCAGAGACACAAACTCATCTCGGGAAGTTGACAGGAGGTTCCAAGCTACCAACAAGAATGGCCAAATCAATGTCTTTGTCCTCAAACTTTTTGATGAATGGATGGCTCTGTACATGATTAACCAAAACGATGAGTAAAACATTGAATGCTTTTGTTCTTAATGGAAAGTAGTGATGCAAAGAAGAGCCGTGCCAAATTTCTATGGTACTAACCAAAAGGTCTGTAGATGACATTCTGTCACGAGGATCCTTTTGTATGCTGCCAAATACAAAGAAGAGATATTGTCAGCATTTGTCACAGATACATTGTCGTAAGAATTTGAGAAGAAAAGGCTTGAATGCACGGATATATGACACATTTATGACAAGACTGCAGGATAAACATACCAGCATGATATAAATGAACAGAACTCAGGTGAGAACTGATCTGGTGGAGCAGAAGGTGGTGGCTTTCCAACAATAGCTTGCAAAAGCTCGTAAAATTTAGGAGAACCTTGATCTTCAGATTGTATGTAAGGAAAACGACCTATGGCACACTCGAGTATTACCATGCCCAAACTCCAGATGTCGCTACTGTAATCGTAAGTACTTCCACTAATCCTTTCAGGCTGAAACATAAAGATAAAAATTGTAAATTTTGCAGACTTCAGAGTTCAGAGTTCAAGTCAAGTTATATATATGGGCTTTGCTCCAAGATTTTCACAGTTCATAAAGTTCACTCGTGTTCTTTTCCTTTTATTGATAAGAATGCAATCCATTAAAACTTAAAAGGTAATAACAAATACATCTTGTAGAAAAATGAACAAACATATCCATATACAAGTTTCACGCAAATGTTTCTACGAGCTGGCTGGCCAAAAGGCCACAATTGACAAAATTACCACAAAGCACACCAGCAAATAAGCTAATGTTCACCAGATGTCCACAATGGAAAACACAAGACACTAGATAAGTCGGTGCCAAACTTTTTTATGTGCGACATGAAAAATAAAGATCTCTATAGCATGTTACACAAAAGCAGAAGGTAGTTCCGACAAAACAAATGCATGACATCATTTATTTCCAGACACCCTCAATGGAACACAGGAAAAACAAATTTGAATGGAACACAGGAAAAACAAATCTAAATGGAGGGAGAATCGAAGAAGAGCAGGACGCTAGCATATATATGAAGGAACAGATAGGGAACATACCGACATATAGTTGTAAGTGCCAACAAATGTATCCCGCTGACCCTTGGAGCTAGCAAGCATCGCACTCACACCAAAGTCGGTTATCTTTATCTCACCTTTCTGATTTACCAACAGGTTGGAGGGCTTTATATCCCTATGAATCACATGCCTTTCATTATGCAAGTAAACAAGTCCTTGTAAAACCTGGAAAAAGAAAATGACAGTTTAAGAAACTGACAGCTTTCAACAACTGCGAATATCAAATACAAGGCAGTAGTACTCTCACCTGCTTACAAACAACTGCAAGATAAGGTTCAAGTATTGTTTTGACTTGCTTGATTACATCAACTAGAGACCCGCGATCCATGTATTCAAGCACCAACGAAATAACCCCATTGTGGAAGAACGAATGGTAACAAACAACAATATGAGGACACTGTGATGCTTGATTTATTTTCACTTCTTGCACAATTTGTTTACGAACCTCCTCTTGAATATTCATCTGAATAACCTGCATTCAATCCATGACTTCGACTTAAACTCTCTATCAAAAAGAAACCTACCTTCTAATAATCGTATTCAATGCTTCCGAAATGATTAGGTACGCGGCACCAATGATTAACTAAATGGTCATAACTCATAAACACATCATAATTTAATGCATTCACACTATCATTGGCAGTTCATTTACACCTTCCCATCTTTGACTTACTCAATCAAGTGAACCGAACATATACCATACGAGCACAAAGACGATACTAAAGAATAAAAACAAAAGGAGGCAATGGAATACCTTCAGAGCAAACAATGTTCCAGCCCATTTATGCCGAACAAGTTGTACAACTCCACCACTTCCTTTCCCTATAACTTTGATTGTCTCTAAATCTTCCAACACAAATTGTATGTCGAACTCTTTCGCATCTGATTTCTACTCGATAAAAACAAACCCACATCAAAAATCATAATTTCATAACAAAATTAAACAATCGCATCAATTAAAACCCCAAGTTTGACCTAGAAATCTCAAATATTGACTAATTTTGACTAACCCTAGTAGTTTCATTTTCTTCAGAGATCAATCTAAGCCCTTTCTGATTTAACAATAGATCTCCATCTTGAAATGTCCCACTAGCAGTTCTGAAAAAAGGAAACCAAAAAAAAATCTAAGAAAATCATAACAAATTTGGAAAAATTGGATAAAAGTGAAGGTTTTTTAACTTACAGGAAGTTGGTAACAGGGGTTTCTTGAGCAGGAACAGAGAGTTTGAGCTGCATCATACTCATGGGTTTTTTGCTCTTCATTGTTTCTTCCTCTTCTCTTCTCCTTTGCAAATGGCGGATTTTTCTTTCTGTGAACACTCTTGAGAGACTGAGAGAGAAACTAAATGAGAATTCAAATTGTCAGGACCGGGAAGTGGAATTTGTTTTTCTTTGCCCTTTTTTGTCTGCTTTCGGTCAGTGCCTTTTGAGGGTATTTTTGGTAATGGGCAAAGGGCTGGAACTTTCTTTTACAAAAGTGGCCAGTTTTCCTATTACCCTAGAATTTCCATAAATTAATCTTCCATATAAGTTAATTACTTCGCTAAAATAATAAAATTTTTCGTTCCCAACTAGGTTTGCACATGTTAACAAAAGCCGTTTAAATTTTAACTCGATAAATTAATAATTTTGTTAAAATAATAATTTTTTTCCGATCCCAAAACTATTAATTTATCTAAGTTTTAATGCATGCAGTTAGGAGGCAGTGATTACTTTTTTTTTTCCGAGCAAGGCAAGAGCATCAGCCGCTCTATTATAGTTTCTAGGAACAAATTTACAACTAGAATGGTTCAGTTCCGCTAAAGCATTTTGACAGTCATTTACATAGGAAAGTTGTGACTATTTGATATTTGAGCCTTCTCCATTGATAGCTTTTACTAGGGCAAGATTATCTGATATGAAGATTGTGTTCCTGAATTTCAAGTAGGAAGTCCATCCAATTGCCTGAAGAAGGGCTTGTGCTTCTGCTGTTATTACTGAAGTTGCATTTGTTCTCCAGCATCTGGCTGCTGTGAAATCGTCATTAGTTGTGCAACATAGGATTCTGCATCCTGCATTAGTCGAGGATTCACCTACAGAAACATCAACAAACATTAGATAACTGTCTCGATTATCTTGCAGAACTTTGTTGGTCAGTAAAAACTCGGAAACAGAATCTACTACTATAAGTGAGGATTTCATCAAGCTAATGTAAAACTGTTGAGTATTCTGCATGGACTCCACAATGGTCTTAATTTTATGAACACTAATAGCGTTTTGTTGAAGATTCTCTATAGTAGTCTTACACCTGGATTTCCAAATCTGCCACAATACAGTAGTGTAGAGTCTAAAGCAATCAGACATAAGAGAATTAGGTTTATATATAAACCAATGCATAATCCAATCCCTTAGACCTGAAAAAGAACTAGTGATGGCAAAAACTTGAGGACAAACTGCAAACCATACAGCGCGAGCAAAATGACAATGCAAAAACAAATGATCAATGGTTTCATCAGTTAATCCACTTAGAGAGCAAATAGAGTCAGAAACAACACCAAATCTGACCAAATAGGTTTTCAGTGGTAAAATATCCTGCAAACATTTCCACAGAATAAGTTTAAACTTAGGAAGAAGATTAGTGTGCGAAAGTCGAAGCCATTTTCTTTGCTGAAACTGGGAAGCATTACATTGAACCTGCAACAGAGCCTTGTAAACTGATTTAGTAGAAAAATCCCCAGAAGTAGTCAGGCTCCATCTTATAGTATATGTACCACAGTTTGGTATTCAAATATTCTTTATCCGTTGAATCTGATCACTACTAAATAGTTCACATAAAGCTGAATCTTGCCATTCTGTGTCATATTGATTTATCAGTTGAGAGACATTAGTGTAGTCTTGCAATTGATATGCTGTTGGCTTAGTCAGGAGTTCATCAGATTCTATCCACCTATCTTGCCATATGCTGATATCCTCCCCTGTACCCACTTCCCAAATATGATACTTCCTAACAATTTCAATGCCTTTTTTAATGCCATTCCATATCCATGTACCACACTTTTTTAAATTAGCATGTAATAATTTCTGTTTAGGGAAATACTTTGATTTCAGAACTCTAGCACATAAAGTGTTTGGTTGAGTCACTAGTCGCCAAGCCATTTCAGTTAACAAGGCTATATTGAATTTATATAAGTTCTTAAAACCTAAGCCACCAAATCTTTTAGGCAAACACAATTTCTCCAAGTTTTAAGACTCATACCTTTCTTCTTTGGATGATGACCCCACCTGTAATGGACCAGAAAATTTTCGCTCCCAACGGGTTGGGTTATGACCCGCTTGATAAGCTCCGACTTCCCGATACGCCACTAAAGAAACCAGATTTTCGGAGGGACATTTAACCGACCAATCATTTCACAAATGAGTGGGGTGCCATTTCTGGCTTGGCAACTCATAGTGCTTGGTCAAGCTCAACGGACCATCTTTTCCAAATGATATGAACTACTCAAAATGAGTTAGTAATCATTTCCATATCGATGATATGAACTATCATTATAAACAGCAACCACCCTTTCCTAGATGATATGAATTACCTTGAATGGTAACAATCATCTTTGTTGCACGTGTTGATCAAACAGATGATATAGATTATCTAGGATGATAATAATCATCTCTTGTCTAACTAGGTAATATGAACAGCCGATGGGTTGATTGCAACTACCTCTATTGCCACGGTTACAATCGTCTCTGAATGGATAGTATGAACTGCGAAGCAGCAACCACCCTTTTCAGCCGATATGAATAACCCCATGTAATTGTGCTGAACCGCATAGCGGCTGCCTACGTACCCTCTCCGTTGCTCGAGGGGATCAAGCACGACCGTAGTTCGTATTTTTGTTTAGATAGCAACTATCCTTAGTGCAGCAGTAACTATCTTTTAAGTTGGATAGTATGAATTGCATGGCAACAACTATCCCTTACTCACCAACGGTTTCTTAGCTTCCGGTAAACCTCCCGGTATATCCCTAACAAATACATAGCTTAAGGTACCATATTTCCCTGACAACTACATAACTTAGAATACTATTATCATTAAAGTCAAACACTTCCGAGAGTCTGAAAATGAATACATATAATGGATGGGGCACATTTGTCCTAACTTGGGCAAATCCAAAAATAAATAATCTTCACAGTTCATTTAACAAAATATATTAAACAACATATTAAAGCAATTTATAAACATTTATACCGCTTGATACACAATATACAATTCAAATGATTTATGGCAGTGGATTGAAAAGCAACCTCACTATTTAATTAGGAAACCCACTACTTTCTCAAGCATAAATAATTCTACCTTACTCTCTGTAGCTATCTTATGTACATATCCAACTAGTTACGGAACATAAGCATAACAGCTTTTTCATCATCTCATTCAGTATAGAAAACAGATGGGATAATCATCAATATCTAATTAAATTGTGTCAGGGTGGTTTTAGTCTAATCTTGACATAACACTTGTGTCAACTAACGTACCACAGTATTCCAATCAATCCGATCTAGTCTAGCCCACCCATACATAAACTGGCGAAATAATTTATATTCGAAGTTACACAAAATTCCACACCGGATCCATACTTTGAATACAAACTAAAATAAAAACACTAATCTCATGTAAGTAAGATAAATAGTATCATCGCTGCTAACCATGTCCTGTACATGCTTTTAAATATCAAAATACTAAATTCATTTCTCCATCCAAATACCTGTCTAACGAAAACAGATTGAAATAGCATAGAAGTGAATGAAACACATCTCGACTAATTTCAAAACTCTTCTCTTGCACTGCACACTTTCGTGAGTGAGGAAGACCGGCACAGAGGCACAAGGTGATATAAGTACCCAGTCAGATTCGCGGTAAGGCTAAGTTATACCCGAACTCAATAATATGAAAATGCATCTAAAATGCATCTCCGAGATCCATTTTAAATGAAACGGTGATCCAAACCATTAACACCCATCTAAATGTTATGTTCTCGATGTTTTAGGAAGATTCTGGAGTATTCTAGAATCGTCTAGGTGTTTCCTTAATTTAGTATAGCTAGAGGTTTCCTAATTTAGTTAAACTCAAGGTTTCCTTTTGTAGCTATGTTTAGGTTTCCTAGTATAACTCATATACTTGGAAGACAAGTTTGTAACCTATATAAATAGGTGTACAAGTCTTAAGGGAAAATACACAACACAATTTAGAGAAGAGTTCTCATAACTAGAGAATTTTAGGGTTTAGAACGTTTGGTTCATAGAGAATTGTTTAGGCTTTGTGAACAGCATCCTGCTGGTCATAGTTGTGGTTTATTCTCTGTAATTCGTTCTACAATAAGAATTGATCGTAGCCGTTTGTGGATGTAGGCATATTGCCGAACCACGTTAAATCTTGTGTCTTTCTTTGTTTCGTTTAGTACATCTTATTTCTGTTTTCTTTAGTTCTACGTTGATCCAAAGAACTATTAGTGTCTTGTGAGGTTAATCCTAACAAGTGGTGCGGTGAGCGTGGAGAGGATCATAGTTGGTAGTGAAGATGTCTAGTTCTACATCAAGTGGAAGTTCTTCGAAGGTGCGTGGATTTGATAGTATCAAATTCAACGGGAAGAATAATTTTACATCATGGCAAACTGATGTTAAAGATATTCTTGTTAGTATAAAACAAATCAAAGCGATCAAGGATAAACCAGCAGCGTTACCAAAGGAATGGAGCGATGAGAAGTGGGATGACCTTGTTTTGGAGGCTTGTTCAACTATTCGGTTATGTTTGTCAAGGGAGATCACTCATAATTTTTCGAGTGAATCCACTGCAAAGGTGTTGTGGGATAAGTTAGAGAAGCTCTACTTGCAAAAGGATTTGACTTCGGAGCTTTAGTTGAAGCGCAGGCTTCATGCCTTTCGGATGGCTTCAGGTAAGCTTATGGTTGATCATATTAACGAGTTTAGTAAGATCTGTTCTGATTTATCTAACATCAGTATGACTATTTCTGATATGGACAAATCTATGATATTATTATATTCTTTGCCTCCATCGAATGATGCTTTCGTTAACTACTTGCTGAGTGTGAAAATCGAAGGAGACAATAAGTTGGCTTTCGATGATGTGGTCGCTGCTTTACAAGCTAAGGCATTAAGGAAACAAGAGTTAAGCAATGAAGCACAAACCGAGGGTTTGTTTGTTGATAGAGGAAAGAATAGTAATAAGAAGCAGGAGTCGAAGAATCGTTTCAAGAAAAACGATATTGAGTGTTATTATTGTCGTAAAACTGGTCATATTAGGGCTGATTGTCTCAAGCTTAAGGCAAGAGATGAGAAACGTGAGAAATCAGATTCGAAGAACGTTGTTGCTTCGGTTGCGGAAGGCAGTGAAGTTTTAGAAGACCCAATGTGTGGTTTTGATGAGGAAGTGTTAACCGTTACATCAAAGACTTATCTCAATGATGGTTGGATGCTTGATTCCGGTGCTTCGTATCATATGTGTCCTTCAAAGGATTGTTTCACTACTTATAGAGAGGTGAATGGTGGTACTGTTATGATGGGCAATTCTAATGCCTGCAAAACAGTTGGAGTTGGTATGGTACAGGTTCGTTCGCATGGTGTTATCACAACACTTTCAGAGGTTACACATGTTCCAGACTTGAGAAAGAGTTTGATTTCGTTAAGAGTACTTGAATCACTTGGATACAAGTATGTTGCTGAATATGGATTCTTGAAGGTATACTACGACGGTAGTTTGAAGATGACCGGTGAAAGACATGGTAATTTATATTTCTTACAAGGAGATATAGTTTATGGTGGAGCTATGGTTTCTCAATCAATTGATGAGAAACAGGTGGAGTCAACACGTTTATGGCATATGCGTCTTGGGCATATGAGTGAGAAAGGTATGTCCGTGTTGAGTAGTAAAGGCTTGTTTGGAGGTGAAAAGACTTGCAAGCTTGATTTCTATGAGCATTGTATCTTCGGGAAGCAATGTAAGAGCAGTTTTGGTACCGTTGTACATCAAACGCAGGGTATGTTAGATTACATCCATTCGGATGTTTGTGGTCCCTCTCGTACAGTTTCTAAGGGAGGTGCTAGGTGGTTTGTGACCTTTATTGATGACTTTTCGAGGGGAGTTTGGCTTTACACCGTGAAGCATAAGAATGAAGTCACCGAGGTGTTTAAGAAGTGGAAGACCATGGTAGAGAAACAACTTGGTCGTGTGATTAAGAAGATACGTTCCGATAATGGCGGTGAATACATCGAAGACCGATTGAAGGAGTTTTGTGAGGAAAAAGGTATCGTTAGGCACTCACAGTCAAGGGTACACCACAACAAAATGGAGTAGCGGAAAGAATGAATCGAACGTTACTTGAGAGAGCACGGTGCATGTTGTCAAACGCAAGTTTAGACAAGATTTGGTGGGCTGAAGCAGTTAATACGGCGTGTTATTTAGTGAATCGATCACCATCAACAACTATTAAGCGTATGTCACCTATGGAGGTATGGACCGGTAATCCCGTCAATTATACTAATTTGAAGGTGTTTGGTTGTCCAGCCTATTTTCATGTGAAAGAAGATAAGTTGGGTGTTAGGGCTAAGAAAGCAATTTTCTTAGGTTATCCATTAGGTGTTAAGGGGTATCGGCTATGGTGCCCAGAACTGAATAAGTTTATTATCAGTCATGATGTGACCTTTAATGAGAAAGCGATGCTTGATTCAAAGAAGTTCACTGATTGGGACTCTCAAATTGAAAGTGAGAGTAGTAGCGGCGTTGAAGATGATTCTATGCAGGTGGAGCAAAGGGTTCCTAGTTCATCTACTATAGAAGAAGAAAAGGAAACTCTTGTAGAAGATGAAGTTGAATTTGAGGTTCCTAGTGAGGAATCTACACATCAACAAGTTGAGAATATTCCGTCCTTGACGTCTCAACGTGAGAGACGTGGACCAATCCGTTATGGTTTTGATGAGTTTGCATCTTATGCATTCTCTGTTTTTGAGGATGAGCCGTTTACCTTTGAGGAGGCAATGAGTAATACTCATGTCGTTGAGTGGAAAACAGCCATGGATGAGGAGATGAAGTCCCTTCACAAGAATCGCACTTGGGAGCTTGTTAAGTTGCCTAAGAGTCGAAAGAAGATTGGGTGCAAATGGGTCTATACGGTAAAGGATGGAATTCCAGATTCCAAGGGTGTCGTTAGTGGTGTACGATACAAAGCAAGGTTAGTAGCTAAGGGATATGCACAAAGGGAAGGTGTGGATTATAATGAAGTTTTCTCTCCGGTTGTTAAACACACTTCTATCCGAGTCCTTTTAGCATTTGTGGCGCAGTTTGACTTAGAGCTCGAGCAATTAGATGTCAAAACAACATTCTTGCATGGAAATTTGGAGGAAAACATTTATATATCACAGCCCATTGATTACGAAGTTGCTGCTAAGGAAGATTATGTGTGTCGACTTGAGAAATCATTGTATGGTTTGAAACAATCGCCAAGACAATGGTACAAGAGGTTTGATACATTTATGTTGCAGCAAAAATATACTCGTAGTAAATACGATCAGTGCGTGTACTTTAAGAAGTTTCCAGATGGAAGTTTTGTTTATCTTTTACTCTACGTGGGTGACATGCTCATAGCTGCAAAGAGCAAGTCACAAATTGATGTTTTAAAGAAACAATTGAGTTTAGAGTTTGAGATGAAGGATTTGGGTCCAGCTAAGAAGATTTTGGGTATGGAGATTACTCGAGATAGATCTAAGGGGAAGTTATGTCTTACTCAGAAATCCTATCTTGAGAGAGTTCTTCGTGGCTTTGGAATGCATAACTCCAAAGCTATTAGTGTTCCAATTCCGCCTACAGTTAAGTTATCAAAACAGTTGTGTCCTACTACAACTGAGGAGAAAGAGTTTATGTCAAAGGTTCCTTATGCTAATGTGGTAGGTTCTTTGATGTATGCTATGGTTTGTACTCGTCCGGATATTTCATAGGCAATCGGTTTAGTTAGTCGTTATATGGCTAATCATGGAAGAGCACATTGGTGTGCGGTGAAGGGAATTTTGAGATATCTTCAAGGGACCTTGGATATTGGTTTAGTGTTTGAGAAGGAGCAGAATTTGAAGGTCTGTAGATTTGTTGATTCTGATTATGCGGGTGATAGGGATAAGTGTCGTTCTACTTCAGGGTATTGTCTTACATTGAGTGGAGGACCTATCAGTTGGAGGTCTATGTTACAACGAATCGTAGCTTTGTCTACTACGGAGACAGAGTATATTGCTGTGACGGAGGCAGTTAAGGAAGCATTATGGCTTCGTGGTTTAGTTAAAGACTTGGGGATTATACAACAGAGTGGTTTTGTAAACTGTGATAGTCAGAGTGCTATTCATTTAGCTAAGAACCAAGTTTATCATGCACGCACCAAGCATATTGATGTTCGTTATCATAAGGTACGAGAAGTTGTTGATAACGGATTAGTACAACTATTGAAGGTTGATACTGAAGATAATCCAGCAGACATGTTAACGAAAGTTGTTCTGAAGGTCAAGTTTGAGAGGTGTCTCAGCTTGATCAATACTGCTCGTTGTTGAGGCCCTAGGGGCATTTGAGGCTACGGTTAACTTGAGAAGATCAAGCTAAGTTTGGTGGAAACATCGGCAAGGTGGAGAATTGTTATGTTGTCGATGTTTTAGGAAGATTCTAGAGTATTCTAGAATCGTCTAGCTGTTTCCTTAATTTAGCATAGCTAGAGGTTTCCTAATTTAGTTAAACTCAAGGTTTCCTTTTGTAGCTATATTTAGATTTCCTAGTATAGCTCATATACTTGGAAGACAAGTTTTTAACCTATATAAATAGGTGTACAAGTCTTAAGGGAAAATACACAACACAATTCAGAGAAGAGTTCTCATAATTTTAGGGTTTAGAACGTTTGGTTCATAGAGAATTGTTTAGGGTTTGTGAACAGCATCCTGCTGGTCATAGTTGTGGTTTATTCTCTATAATTCGTTCTATAATAAGAGTTGATCGTAGCCGTTTGTGGATGTAGGCATATTGCCGAACCACGTTAAATCTTGTGTCTTTCTTTATTTCGTTTAGTGCATCTTATTTCTGTTTTTTTTAGTTCTACGTTGATCCAAAGAACTATTAGTGTCTTGTGAAGTTAATCCTAAGACATTAATCCTAACACTAAAATGTATCATCGTCAGTAGCTAAGAAGTGCTACCTAGACAGTCCATGAGGGGGATGCTAAGAAAGAAACACACATGTACTCTCCTATACATCACAAACACATATATGAATGACAAGATCTCTCGAATATAAGCTTATTGTGTGCAACTCTAAGATGTTGCTACATAACAGAAAGGTAGAAAGCAAACCTCAAGCATACAGTACAATGTATTGCCCCTGTGTAAACTTTTTATTTAAAGAAAGTTAGATCATTATTAATGGAAGGGGAAATTGCTATCCAGATGACTACTTAATACATCAATTCACTATTTGAACTAATAGCTAAATATGTATATAGAAATGAAATATATTCATCTACCGCCATGGTTCAAAAACGTTAGAAGCTAGGCAGATACTTAGGGATCAACAAGGAAAACTTAGCTAAACCACCACTACTTAGATATCAAGATCAATCACAAACTTAGTGCAACATCCACTAACTAAAGTCTCAAGACTATAGACACAGCCATAAATTCACAAATAAGTCCCGTAGTGTTTTCCCCGCTAAGACTAAAAGTAAAAATATATGTCGAGACTCAATACAGGCTGTTCTCTGTTCTACTGCATTTTCTACCCCTTCCCCATGTCCGATCCTCTTGAAATTCCAGTAGACTCTTCTTAACATTTATAAAAGTAACATATCAAAAATTCACCGAGTCCTAACGGTCAGATTTTAGTATCTCACTCCAACAGTACATACGTTCCAGATTTCAGAAAAAAACAGATTCACAGTTCGTGCTAAGGTTTCATCATCTAGACTAAGTTTCCAAGTAACTCTAACATTGAAACTCAAGTACCAAAAATAATAAAGGTATGAATGTCAATCAAGACAAGCAAATCACCTCACACGTCAATCTAAGAAAATGATGAAGCCATTATGTACACATAAGAAGAAAAATATGTAAACAATAGAGATTCAAGACCATAATTCCATTGTGTGTATAAACCAGAATTTTCACAATTTGTACTTAAAGTCCGGAGATTTCCCATACTAATGTGCATGTAATTTATTCACTGGACAATAAATAGAGTACTGACAGAGTTAGAGATACAGTCAAACAAGTTTGATTGGTTAATTGCCATATAGATATTTCAAAGAACACTTCATGTACAATCAACTAACCACTGTAATCAGCTATCCATTAATCTACCTTAATTTCTGAAGATCAACATTTAGCCTAATCAACCAATTTCTACAGTAGCGATTCATTTTTCCTCTCCAAAAATATACAAAGTACAAATCCATACAAGGCAAAGTAAGTAAGGATCATTAGTTATCAGAGGCTAGCGAAACCGTAAACAAACATGTATCCAAAAGAAAGAAACACTAGCTTGTCAACCCACCCAGTTAAATTTAAAATCTTGGAATTGAAACAAAATACATCTATCCCAAACTTTAGTTTCACTAAAATTGAAGTTTAATAATTAGATTCTAGAACAGGACCAAAATTGGCATAACTCTAATTTCTTTTTTTTTTAATTTTTTTTTTTAAATGCAAGGAAGAAATTAAAGCCAAGTAACTAACGAAACATGCATCTAGTGTTGTACAGAAACTCGTAACTGACAAAAATCATTGGTACTAATTGAGTGGGAACCACTTGCCTCAAATCAAATTCTCAGGTTGAAGAACCGATAATTCCTCTTCTTCATTTACAATCTAATCGCCATTAGCTACCTCCACCAGGCTTGCTAACTTTTCATGAAACCACCAGAGGAAGAAAAGAAAGGAAAATGAAAAAAAGAAACGGGGAAGGAGAAAAGCAAAACCTAACTTCCCCTCGGTTGCCTTCTTTTATCACTAGTGAAGAAAAGACTAAATGCGTCTTAAAATGCCCTGGGCCCTGGCTAGTCTTACTCAACGTGTCAAACATGCTAAAATTCTTATTTTACAATATCTTCTACTAAGAGCAATTCCTACGGGACAAATAAACGGGGAGTTTGTTCATTTTGCTCCCACTATGGAATGAACAATGGATGTTCAAATCAGCAGATCTCTTGATTTGAACATCGAGTCGTAACATTCAGCGCACGTTTAATGATGTCACGCGCGATCAAAGAACGAACGCCCGCGATCAACGAACAAACACCCGCGGTCAACGAATCAACGCATTTCCCATAGTGGAGAATCATGTTTGACCATCCACGTGGCTCAACAAACAAATGTATTTGAACATTGCCATAGGAATTGCTCTAAGGGAACACTATGAGCACCTCCAACGGCACATCCTTATCCTTCATATGCGGATGCATAAAGTAAACATCCTCTGCTTATTTGTATTGAAACTTTCCTAAGATATAGGTAATTCAAGAGAATCATCTCCAACCACGTGATTTTGTGAGGAAATGGTGTTACAGTTGTCCTGTATTGATAGCATGAGCAGTTTTTCTTTTTCTTTTCTAAATATCTTGTTCACGGGTAAAATAAAATTCACTCCCGCAAAAACTGGTCATGACCTATATATTGTAGCAAAATAAACGAAGTTCATGTGTTTCCACAACGATTGACCAGAGTAGACATCATATGGATTTATACGTACAATCAGATTTACATTGTATTAACATCAGGTGTCTCGAATCAAGCACCAGATTAAAACACCATTTGATTTAATTGGTAAGGTAGAGCAAACCCGACCTCCTTCTTCTGTACTTGTATTTCTATTATTACTTTTTAGATTAAATCACATCAAATTCTTCATCTATGTTTGTTATTCTTCTACCTGTTATCTTCATGTGGTGCTCTCGTTATGTAAATCTATCAAAGAGGAGATTTATTTACAGAGAATCTCAAACCCATATTGGGTTGTTCGGAGAACAAAAAAATTTCACAAAAAAGAAAGAAAGAATCTGTTTAAATTATTGATGACATGGATTGATTAAATCCTCTAGGAGATCCTCTGAAACCAGAGGATGGGCTAGAGGATGTTAACCTAACCGTCTGCCACATAATCTTCACATCCTCTATTAAAGGTCCCGTTGGAGATGATTTTTTAAGAAAAACAGCCTGATCTGTTAAAATAGGAACTTGAGATCCTCCTGTTGGAGATGCTCTAAGGGACAACATACGAGTGTTAAAAGATACTGTACATAATATAAGACTTCGGGACATAGAATTTGGTTAACGGGTTTGGTTATATCCATGCAAAATTTTGGAGTGTCACATCACCAGTACCTGTGTTGAATAGATTCTAAATGTTTGATAGTAACAGCAGGCAATGGAAAACATGACAGTTGATACGTGGGAACAGAGTTAAGTACCGATTGTATCTGGATAACTCTTCCATTTTGTGGGATTAATTTCTCTTTCCATCCATCAAGCTATTTTTGCGTTTGAGAAACCATAGGTTTAAAGCTAGTAACTAGATTGATTAAGAAATAAGGAAACCCCTAGATATATATATGATAGTTTCATAGGTTGCATATGTAGCATGTTAGTTATTTCGTTATGGAAACATCTAGGAAGTTTCTTGTTAAATGCAGTACCACTCTTCTGAGAATTTATAACCTGACCAGACATTCGACCAAATATCAATAACAAATCTTGTGCATATCTAAGCTCAGAAGTTTTTGCTCTAAGAAATAACAAAATATTATCAAAAAATAACAAGTGTGAGATGGAGGGACCATATCTAGTTGGTTTAACACCATGGATTAGTTTCTTGCTTTCCACATGCAGAAGCATTCGAGACAAAGCATCCGTACATATTATAAACATATAAGGGGATAGACTGTCACCTTGTCGTAGACCTCTTGTAGGAGTAAATTTTTTACATGGAGTGTTATTTAGAAGCAAAGAAATAGAACTAGTGTTGATACAGTAGTAAATCATGTTACACTATTTATCATCAAAACCTTGTTTCTGGAAAATGTCTCGAACAAAAGACCATTCAAATGTGTCAAGTGCTTTAGAAAGGTCTAGTTTTATGGCAACATCTCATACTCTATCTTTTTTGTTTTTCTTGGTGTCCAGTAACTCGTGAGCTATAATAATATTATCCTGAATACATCGACCTGGGACAAAAACCGCCTGATATGGGGATATGATCTTAACAATAACATGCTTCATTCGATTTGCCATGATCTTAGATATTATCTTATAAGTGAAATTGCATAAACATGATAGGCCTAAAATCACTAGGTGAAGTAGGACATTCTATCTTAGGGACAAGAGTTTGATAAGTAAAATTCGATTTCGGGTTAAACTGTTGTGTTCTAAAAAAACTCTTGTACCAAAGAAACAATTTCATGTTCAACTACATCCCAACTGAATTTATTGAGTCCAATATGAAAACCATCAGGCCCTGGAGCCTTCCAAGATGGTAGTTGAGCTACGGTATCCTTAATCTCATTTACATCAGGTATCTTCAACAAATTACCATTATCTTCAGCAGTTATACAAGGAGTAATTAAATCTAGTAAATCAGGATTAGAGCAAGGATGTGAAGATAACGTAATGTGTTGAAAATGATCAGTTAACATTTCCTCAAGTTGTTTTCTTTCCCTATACCAAATACCTAATGAGTTCTGCAATGAAGCCATATGATTTCTTCTTCTACGAAAATTTTCCCTAGCATGAAAATACTTTATATTGCTATCCCCATAAGCAAAATAGTTATCCCTATAAATATTCCTAACATGTTGATCATAAACATCATAGAAATTGAACAATTCAATTTTTAGTTGTTTATAACGAGGGGTTAACTCATCTTGAGAATTAGAATTGACTAAAGATTGTAATTGGCATTTAATATTTTGGTGTTATTCTGAATGCTACCAAAAGTTTTCTTACTCCAACAATCTAGGGCTTGCTGAGTAATCTCGAGTTCAGTTGAAAGAGAATCTGAGCCTAGGTGAGAAATATGATATTTCCAAGCATGATCAATGACAGACTTACAATCTTAATGAGCTAGCCAATACTCAAACAGACGAAATGGTCTAATTTTATTTGTATTTGCCTGATTAGTGACTAGAAGAATTGCATCATGATTTGATCCTATAGAAATTAAATTAGTTAATTGAGCAGGAGGGAAATTTTTATGCCATCTAGTATTTGCAAGAGCTCTATCTAATCTAACTCTTATGAGGTGCTCATATGCTCTATGATTAGACCAAGTAAAAGGGTCTCCAGACCAAACGACATCAGTCAAATCAAGATTTCTAATTATCTGAGCCACATATGCATGCCTTTTATGAAAAGTAGAAGAACCTCCCTATTTTTCGGATTCTGCTA
Organism: Papaver somniferum; assembly: GCF_003573695.1. Classification (NCBI taxonomy): domain Eukaryota; kingdom Viridiplantae; phylum Streptophyta; class Magnoliopsida; order Ranunculales; family Papaveraceae; genus Papaver; species Papaver somniferum. The sequence goes on along the minus strand of NC_039367.1, from coordinate 145,711,109 downwards.
AAGTTTTATTTAGATCTCCTAATAAAATCCAAGGTAAATTATAATTTTCAGATAATTGTTGAATTGTAGACCATTGGAAAATTTTATCCTCAACATGAATAGCCCCATAGATGCGAGAAAAAATCCATTTACTTACATAAGCATCCGTGTGTAGTAAGAAAGAAACTAAATTTCTCGCTTCTTGAAAAACTTCAATATGAAAACCATCCTTCAACATGATACAAATTCCCCCTGCTAGACCTATAGAGCTTTGAATCCAATAATTTGGATACCCAAAAGCGTTTTATATATACTGCATTTTCTTGAATCCATTTTTTGTTTCGTACAAAAAGATTAAGTCTGGAGAATGGTATGAATTTAACTCTTAAGATGATTTTGAGTTAAATCATGTCCCATCCCTTGAACATTCCATGTCAACATTCTCATGGATGTTAAACAACTAGCACGAAGATATAAGCTAAACAGTTCTATCAAACTTGAAACAGTTCTAACAAACTATGTACATAATAAAACAACTCTAACACACCACAAAACAAGCACAGTTCTAACAATTCTCATACAACTAGATTAATATGATAACTGTCTTTGAATACAAGCAGAGAATTCACCCAGGACATCAAACAAACAGACACACCAAAGCATCAGAATCAAAGTGAAATACCAAACATGAATTAAAACCCAAAAGGAGACTGAAACTAAACGAAATTGAGACACACAAAATAAAAACGAAACAAATGAAACGATACAAAAGGAATTCAAACGCTAAGAAAAGAAACGACTTCAATTGAAATTCAAGCACTTATCTGAGAGATTGGTGATTGTTGAGTTGAAATCCGAGGAAATTGGAAAGAGAAGAAATTCCTTCTAAGGTTAAAGAGCTGTTTTTACTTTTTTAAGGGCTGGAACTAAGTAAGGTTTGTGTCGGTTCTTTCGATCTGGTTTTTCTGTACACCGTATAAATCATAGGTAGGATCGTGGTACAATGCTTTTGAGAAAATATATTGACGATTTGGGTGGTTCATTAGTCATATGTATGCTCATTTATGATAGGAATATAGAGCTTTGTTAGAGAAACATATCGAAATATTAACTTCAAATTTCTTACCGTTTTGGTTTTCTTCACAAAAAAGACGTATAAAATGTAAGATAGTGTAGGAATAAAAATGTGAAGGATCTATCCCTTTATAAATATAAAAGTTAAGCGGTTATACTAAGCTTCTATTGAATAAGAGTTTTTCCTAGCTTGGCAGATTTTGAGTTTGTACCATATTAGTATTGACTGTTTCTAGGTTTTTTAGCTAACAAATCAACTATCTTGTTAATCTCACTATATCCATAATGATACACCCACTCATCAAGCGACACAAGAAAAGCTAAGCAGTAAATAATAATGTTGTTCGGGAAATAAAAACAAGAGAATAATGTTGTTTGGTCGATAGAAAAAAAGAATAATTTTGTTCGCGGTCCAGTTAAAAGAACCTACTTTACCATTGATGTCGTAAATTACATTTTTAAGCAATCACCATCTAAATAAATCTTCGTAAAATTTATCTCTTTAGCCCATATGATTCCCGCACCCCGATATAACCCAGCATCATTAATCACTACAAAACCAAAACCTATTATATTAGTTTCCGCATAATTGATGCATCATTATTGACTTTGATAAAAGACATTGATGGTATTATGCATGGTATAAATGGTCTATTTTGTGGACTTTTATGTTAGCAATGTATATTAAAAGACTCATTACCATTCAGCTTTAGATTTTTGAATGAGTATAAAAGTATGCTTTATATTCACCTGACTATTATCAAAAATAATATTACACCTTAGTTTCCAAATATTTCGTATTGTAAACCCTTTTAATAATAGCGTATCATCTCTGAAATACATAACGGTGTTGGGGTTTCGGTACCAACTAATTATCCGTTTCCAAAAGAGATTTATTATATATTGACATGCCTGCAAAGTTAGCATTCACAGAATTCCAAATTTTCTTAGAAACAGAGCACTTTAAAAGCATATGACATGATCTATTGCCTCAGCTTCGAAGTTAAATAAGGGACAAGTTTCAGTAAAAATCTTGACGATTTTGCTTTAACAATTTAAAAATTATGGACATATTTGTACAAAACATGCAAAATCTTAGGTGGAAGAGGTGTTTTGCATAAGTTAGTCCAAGGGAGGTTCGTACCATTTACTAAATTTTCATTCTCATGACCCACGTTATCAATAGCTTTGTAAGCTGATTTTGCATAAAGTAAACCATTATGATCGGGAAACAATCTAAATTTGTCATCACCACTCATAAGTATTCTAATTATACTTCTTTCTTTTACAATTTGTCAAACCGTGTATTCAAAATATCAGTATTTCAACTTTTTTTTTATCCTGAATGATCAATCGGTATACAGTTTTCACGTGATCAGATGCCATATTAGACCTATGGGTGATGCCACCTTGGTATCCAAATGTCATTCCATATGTAAAAATTGGGTTCCATCACCTTCCTCCTGACAGTAATGATGTCTAATATTTGCGAAGCTTTTTCACAAATTTATGTCCACACCCATGACCTTATTTTATAATCACAAAATTGGTTAAAAAGACCAAAATCAACAATTTCTGGGTGAAAAGGACATTTAGATTTTGATACTGTTTAAATGGACAAAAATGTAAAAATAGCCGGGATGTAAATAGTTTCATCCTACCCATTTTCAAATACTTTTTCTTATTTTTAATTTACATCAGGATGCATCCAGTTTCATCCTTGCTATTTTTTAAGTTTAAGTCAGGATGAATCCAATTTCATCATTGCTATTTTTTTGGTGTCCATTTCACCCATAATAATTTTTATTCGTCCATTTAAACCATGTTTTAAAAATATTTGGACAAAAGACCCATTTTCCGTTTTATAATTAGAATAATGTAAAGGGTCATGATCAGGGAAGTATTTGTCCCTCACAAGTATCAGATTCATTTAACAATATCCAGGCCATTTTGGCTAGTAAAGCATTCCTAACACACCAATATCTTTTGATTTAACAACAATACCCCATTCAGATACAGGAAACCATCTGCCTGGATTTTTCTTATTTTTCCAGAAGTTTCTTTGAATACTATTTATTTTATCTGTCATCCCTTTTGGCATAGGGAAAACAGATAGATGGTGAGAAGCTATATCACCCAGCACATGTTGACTAAGAACAGTCCTGTCAGGTTGGTTTAGGTACCTACCTTTCCAAAAAGCTAGATTATCTTTATATTTTTTCACTAGGTGACCAAAAGTGCGCATCTTGTTTTTCCGGATGAGCAAAGCCACTCCAAGATACTTAATTATTTTGCAGATCCATCCTTCAAATGCCAAAAATATCTATAATATGGTTCTTAATAGAGTCGTCAATTTTTGGGCTAAAAGCAAACCCATGGCTATTTCTGCAAAGAAATAGTTGCCCCCTTTGATACAATAACATTATGGATTTCTGTTATCCTTGTCACTCCCCCAGAAAACGTTTCTCCTAAACCTATCAAGTTTATTCAACATGATCTTAGGCAGTTTGACAACAGACATAACATCATAAGAAATAGGGTCTATACAAGCACTTTACATAGTAATTCTACCAGACAGATTTATATTCTTATATTTCCAACCCTGGAGCCTATTACTCACTTTATCAACAATATCAACATAGGTTTTCTCACTAATTCTGCCCCATTGTAATGGAACACCTAAGTACTTACCTGGGCTGATATCTACTTGAACCATGAGGGCATTAGCCATACCCCGGGAAAATTTCGTACCAATATTAGCAGAGAACATCAAAGTAGATTTGTTTCATTTATCCTTTGACCTGTAAGAGCACAATTTATCGAATAACACTCTCAGATTTAAAGCATTCTTGTAAGAATCCTTTAGGAAGATAATGTTATCCTCAGCAAACAAAAATGAGTGATCATATCCCCCCGACCCCCCCCACCCCCCCGACAATAGTAAAACCAGAAATAGACTTATTACCAATGCCAACATTAATGAGTGTACTCATAACTTCAAGACACAAAATGAAAAGATAAGGGGATAAAGGGTCCTCTTGTCTTAAACCATTCAGAGGCGTAAAGCTAGGACTAGCAGATCCATTAATGTGCACTTGAAAAGAAACTGACGCAACACACTTCATGATCCATCCAACAAAAACCTGATCAAAGCCATGCGATCATAAGCCTTATCAAAATCTAATTTTAAGTTCATCCACCCCTTAACTCCTTTTTGTTCTTAAAAGAGTGGATAATCTCATTGCACAAAATAGTATAATCAAACAAAGATATTCCAGGGATGAAAGCATGCTAATTTGTAGACACAATTCTACTTAGAAAGGGTCTAAGCCTATTAGTTAAAATTTTAGTAATAATTTTCATACTAAAATTACATAAGCTAAAAGGCATATACTCTTTTATCCAAGCTGGGTTATTAACTTCAGGAATAAGAGAAATAAACGTTTCATTGAGTTTAACATCTAACTGACCATTGGAAAAAAAAAATCTCTTACCGGGGAAATGACATTATCACCCACATACTTCTAATACTTGGTATAGAAGATACCTTGAAATCCATCAAGAATAGAGGCCTTGAGAGCACCCATTTGCCGAATCGCTTGCCTAATCTCATCCACAATGACATCACGACTAAGATGCAAGTTGTCCCGAGAAGTGATAACAGGAGGAAATAAACTGCTTAATTCACTATGAGACACATCAGAAGTAGAAGAGTTAAACAGGTTATTAAAATGATCCACACTCAATGTCCTTACTCGAATGAATCCAATTACCCCCACTGTCTTTAAGCATAATAATGGGGTTTCTCTTCCTGTGAACAATATTTGAAGTGTGAAAAAACTTTTTAATAAGGTCTCCATCCTTGAGCCAAGAGACTCTGGATTTATGTCTAAAATGTACCTCCTAAAGCTTTAACAATCTAAGACACTTAATAAGATATTTGGTCAGTTTAAGTTTAGCATCATCAGATGGCCAATTATCAAATTCATTTCCACTTAAAATAACTTGACCATGGGCATCATCAATTTGACAAAACAAATTACCAAAAACATGTTTATTCCATTTTTTTGGAATCTACCTTAATCTTAGTAACATTATTAAGGAAGTGTTTAATAATGGAATTACAACCTTGGGAAGACCAAGATTTCTCGACAACAGCCTCATATTTAGGGTCCTCAGTCCAAACAACCTCAAGTCTAAAAGGTCCAGGCTTAAACTTGCTTTTAGGATCTAGATCAATAATAATAGCCCTATGATAAGAATTATAATAGGGTAAATGATATACCTGAGCCTTATGGAATCTATTCTGCCAATTCGTGTTAGCGACATCCTTGTCAATGCGCTCCATGATATTAGCCGTTCCAGATCTCTTGTTGTTCCAAGTATATCTCTGATCATTAAAACTAAGATCAATAAGCCCACAATTGTTCATCACCTCTTTGAGCTCAGAAAGCTGATTGGAAGATGGCCTATTACCTCCCAGCTTCTCCTGACTATCAGCAATAGTATTAAGATCACTTAACACCGTCCATTCCGTATTAGGAATTTTAGAGATAACTCCCAACTCATCCCTTATTCTCTTCCTACGGAATTTATGTGTGCTCCCATACAGAGAGGACAAAATCCAGGGTTGTTGAAACTTGGCAGTAACAACATCATGAATTGCACATCTTGACTTCTTAGTAGCTTGAATATCAACTTCATTGTCATTCCACAACAAAACAATACTTCTAGAGTAGCCATGTGGGTCCACAATGATGGAATGAGAGAATCTTAACTTGCTCACAATCTCAGCGACACTATCTTCTAAAATCCTAGTTTCAAGCAAGGAAACAATAGAAGGGTTGTGCCTCTTAATCAACTTCTTCATAACACGAAAGAAAGAAGGCCTAGCAAGACCTCTACAATTCCAAGACAAAATATTCATAGAAAAAGAAGAAGGAAGAGACAAACTTGGGTTAAGAACATGTGGCTTCATAGGCCTCTGAAAATCCCTCCAACTCTTTGTAGACTGCTGGTCCATTGACATCATTGGGCAGAGTCTCGTCTTGAACATTCGCTGATCGGTCACATCCAAATCCAATCTGGTAAGAATCTGCATCTCGAACTGCCGAAGTCCTTTTGGGATTTTTATTAGGGCCGAAATTTCCACTAGTGGAGCCATTATGACCTCCAATATTGTTTCCTCTCACCACATCTTTGAGTCGCATTCTGCTTCTTCCCTACCTTATTCTAGAAAAACTGTTGGTTCCTATGGTTCCAGTTGGACCTTGAAAGTTTAATTGGCTTCAAGATTTTGTTGACTTGATCCAAAAACTCATGCACATTCTCTTGTCCTGGCATGTGCAATATCACTGGCAGACTTGAGCCGAGTTGGTTGTGGAGCTCCTTTATATCTTCTATCAGGTGAGTTAATTGATCCCCTCTTAGTATTTGTTCCATTAATATCTTCATCAAATATATGATTCCATTGCATCCGGCTCTTGTCGGGCTATGTACACCAACATATCCCTCACCAGCCACTCCTCCATTGATGGCATTATTGACTCTTGTGAAAATATATTGAGAAACTCTATTTGGTGTTCCATTGTTGACAGACTTATTAAACGAAGTAGAGTAGTTTTCCATTTTTCCTTACAATTTATCCTAGCATTAGTATTCATCATATTACCCTGGTTCCTGATTTCAAGCACCATATTATTATTCATCATAACACCTTCTGTAACCCCCATTAGAGATGAGGAAGAGGCGCCACCATGCAATGATCTAGTAGTTTGCTTACCCTTTGAATTTTGTAACTGAAAGTTATTATCATTAAAAGCACGAGAAGTAATTCTATCAGCAGTTATATTACGAACACCTTTAGAGGTAGTGGAACCAGCATTTCTATTTAATGACCCATGATTGCCCACATTATCATATGTCTTACCGTTATGTTAGAGCATAGCTCGGTCAACCTCGCATGCGTTGCTATCTCAAGCATGTTTGTCAATGTTAGTGATCAAAACTATGAGTCTTAATTTCTAGCCTACATAGCTAAGTCTCGGACTAGGATAAAAAAGTGTAGTTGAGGTCAAGGACTTCATGGCGATTCATCATACAGCGACGAATATCTATACAAGGAACCGTGTAACTTCATCAACAAAAAGGTATGTGGAGACTTGAACTTATCTATCACTCAAAAGTTTATCTATTTTATCTTCTACTTCTTATGAGACAAAATTCGTATGCTATATAGACTAGATCATACACATTTGACATTTCGAGCGGAGCATTCATTGCTTATCTTTTTCTCGAAATCATGTGTTGGTAAAGCGTTTCGCTTTGATCAAGTTTATCTTCACCTAGTGACGAAAGTCATGAAAAGTTTCAATCACTTTGAGAATTGCTCTGACGTGAATCGATATGTGAATAACGGATACATAGCGTCCTCTGAGAATGTCTCAATGATTGAAATGAGAGTTTAGATTACATAACCATGTATTCCTTGAACCGAAGTTTTCGAACTTAGTTGATCAAGAGAATTCAGAAGGATTGTGGAATTGGCTTGCCAAGTCCGCGAACTTCCAGAAGTTCTCGATCGAGAATTTCTTCTAGATTTTCCAAAACTCGTTTGTGTTCTAAGTCCGCGAACCCAGTCCGCGAACTGGTGGAAGTTCTCTTTCGGAGAATTTCTGTTGAGTTTAGAAAACTCAACCGATTAACTTAAGTCCGCGAACTTGTTTGTGAACTTAAGAGGTTATGATCTAAATATGTGCTCTGAATATGAAACATTAAATTACTAAGGAATGCTTTATGCAAACCATGGCTATAATGTTCATGAGACGATTCAATCGAATCGAATCATCTTTGTTTCAATTGTGTCTTGTGTAGTTACATAAGATCTCATAGCAATTGAACAACTCTTTAAATAGTTCATTTGAGTCAATTGAACTAGTTATGGTGAAGAAGAACAAGGTTAATATGAAATGCTCATATGGTTAACCTTTTGGGTTACTATGTTGAACCAACATACACGTACACGTTTGGGCATGGTTTTCGCAACCTAGTAAATGTTTACCCAAGTGTGTGTGACAAGCTAAGTTTTCGATCTAACGGTTGAGAAATATTAGCTTGAATCTAAATCAGGTTTTCATCTGACGGTGAATAAGGATTGCTTTGTCACTAAGGCAAAAACCTGATTTGAAGGCTATATAAAGGAGACATTTAGCTTTGAGCAAAACTAATCCCCACACGTCTATGTGATACTAGTGCGCTCGCTAGAGTCGATTCTCCTTTAACCTTTGGTTTTCTTCTCTAAAACCAGGTTAACGACTTAAAGACTTCATTGGGATTGTGAAGCCAGACCGATACTACTTTTATCGTAGTTGTGTGATCTAATCTTGCATCTTCTATCATACGAGTACAATCGATTGATTGGCTTGAGATCGTGAGAGTTCTCCGATAGGCAAGATAAAGAAGTCACAAACATCTTCGTCTCACTTTTTGTGATTCCTCGACAAACCGCCTATGTAACCAGGAAGGATTGTAGAGAGGTGATTGATTAATCTAGGCTGTTCTTCGGGAATATAAGACCGGATTATCGATTGGTTCCTGTTCACCTTGATTTTATATCTTAAGACGGAACAAAACCTAGGGTTTATTGATAGACGCATTTATGTGTCTAATTTGTCCTCAATGTTTCGTATTATTAGTACTCGTTTTCTTCCTTATTATGGTGTTTTGTGTGTTTGTAGATATTTTTTTGGAAATAAATATTGTTGGAAAATTCGGCTCGAAAAGTTGCTCGGAGCACCTCCGGAGGACATTTGCTATACGGACCCCCACTTTTTCTATGTGTCACCCACGGCTATGTGTAGCCCATTTGTCCACAGCGCCCATTTTTTATTCGTTGGATAAGGTCTAACCATCTTCTACCTTTCAAAACTGATTTTTGGCGGGAAAATTTTGCAGACACACATGCAGATTTAGATTCGAGATTTGAAGGTGTTTTAGAGAGACTCAATGGCTAAAACTCTTTGAGATGATTCAATAGAGCATAACAAACTTAGTACGGGCAATTTGAGCGACCAAATTTGGCTGGATATTGTTTCTCAACAAAACATGAGAGGCTAGTTTTCTCGGGTTTTCTGGGAAAGTTTGGGCAGAGATTTACTTGGAGGTTTTCATGGGAAAGGCTTTGTTTGGGCCTGTGATGATGAAACAGGGATGGTAAGGTCCTTGGAATTGACTAGATTTGGCCGAATAATCGAATGTAAGAAAACAGGGGAGTCTGTGTGCAGTTGAGATATTCACGGGATAGCATGACTGGCCGTGAGTTTGAGATGAACATTGCTCGAGTTTGGAGGACTTGGGACACTTCCTGGAGTGTGCAAGAATATTTTCTGCATGTTTGGAGTGAGTTATCCACAATCAGGTGCATGGGAAGATAAATCAGGGAAGAAAATATTCCCGAGTTTATGGCTTGACAGAGAGAAGATTTGGCACAGTTATAAGGAGATATTTTGTCGTTGTCGAGTATAAAAAGGTTTCCTGAGACTCAGAGAAAGGGGATGGAGAGTTGGGGGGAAAACAGAGGCTTAGAATCGAGTTGCAGACAATCACCATTGCTGCAACGAAGAAGAAGAGAAAGAACACAAAACAACACATATAGACAGTCGCAGAAACCGTTGCATTTACTTTCAAATTTGATTATTTTTGTAACAATTTCTGTAACATTTAATCCAGTTCGCAACAGTCTGTTAGTGTTTCTTTGTAACAGTGGGTTCTGTAACAATTATAACTGTTACAAACACACTGCTTTATACCTTTTATCCTTGCAAACACCTTTTTGAGTAATGAAAAATTCATTTGAGTGTGTTTTCACCATGTGGAGCTAGAACCCATCACTGGGACGACGGAGGAAGCTGTATTTCATCCTTGGGGTAATTTAATAAATTCCTTATTTACTTTTTGCACAAATTTTAAATGATTTATGATTTCTATTAATCAATTGTTATCTTGTTAGATAGTGTATGCTTAGTCTTAGATGCTTTAGATACACTATGCTTGTAATTTACAATTGATGTTTTACGAAATCTACTTTGGCAAAGAATAGAGTTATTGTTTCTTTTGTTTTGAGCTATAAATGTCTAGGATTAATTTATGAACCCCATGAACATGAAAAGTAATGGAATCCCGAGTCCTGGTCTCTCTTCATCTTGTGACAAAATTTGTATATATATTTTCTTATTTGTAGTATTTTTATTTTATTAAAACTTAAAATAAATCCAACAAAGTCCGAGTGAACGACAACCTTTCTTACCACTATATAAAATTCGATCAATTTTGGCGCCGCCGACACGGACTTGTGTATAGATTTGTTTTTAGGGTTTTTATTTATTTATTATTTTTGTTCTTTTTTATGTGTTTTGGTATTTCTTGTTTGCTTTCAGATTTGGAGCTGAGCTAAAGAAAAAGAGAGAACGCGCTGAAAATAAAAGCGAAGCTAAAGAAGGAAACAAAGAAGGAATCCAAAAGGAGTGAAGAAGAAGATTTTGTATATTATTTTATTTTATTTTTTTAGAAACTGTAATTAAGGTTTTTATTTTTGTAATATTTTATTTTTGGACATTTTTTTTTCTTTTCTTTGGACATTGAACATTGGACTTTATTTTTAAAACCCTAAGGAAGGGTTGGTTTAAATATAAACTGCACAGGGAAGGACGACAGTTACGATACTGTCTCGGCCCCTCGGGTTCGTACACTGACATTGGATTCGGTGGGCCGAGTCAACCTCAACGGTTCATCCCCCATCTGGAACGAGAAGTAAGAATTCTAAACACCCACGAATCCCCTGTCAGCGGGTTTACTGGATGATTTTGTACGCATATATGTTGAGGACCTGAAATCGGATTTAATTTTCTAGTAAAGGGCAAGGCCTGGCCAAATCAAGATAAGGACTCGGATTTCATCACCGTTTCCTTCTTGCCCGCCTTAGGTGCTTAAAATACTGACTAGAACGAGACCGATAGGGTAACGAGCTTAATAGGAAAGTCATTCGAAAAATATTGGTTACTCTTTTAAGCATACTTCGAAGTTCATAATGGTTTCTGTGAGTTGAATGCGTGACTGCGCCGCCTTGTAATTCCGGTGAGGCCTTGGGTATCAAAGCACCACTGAGCTTCCCTCGCCTCAATTCAACTTACTTTAACTCGGATTGATTCTAGAGGGGTTTTCTCAAATTGTAACGAATTTCTTTTCGAAAGAATAGAAGATGGTCTAGAAACAATCTAAGGGCAAAAGGATGGAATCTCTAACAGTTTTACGGCACTTCAGGTTGGTGATGTGGATGATTTATTATAGGAAATGAGTAACGTGAAAAAGTGGGGGTCTAACAACACCATCCAATATTTCACTGAGCAATCTGTATGGACTAACTCCGAAATACTTTGCTAGAGAATCACCTAGACAGTCAGACTCAATCTAGAAAAAAGTATATCAAGGAGTTAATATCTCTCTCTTGTTTTTGATATTACTCAAGCTAATAGAAATCAGCGAGTCCTAATCAAACACAAGGAATACTTTGACGGTACCAAAGACCAATGTCCAAGGATCAATCAATATCAATCAACAACCAAAGGTTGGATTTCCAATTGATGATCACGAACGCACAACTTGTATTATTTCAATTATATAAAATATAATGCGGAAAAGAAATAACACATACACCAGAAATTTTGTTAACGAGGAAACCGCAAATGCAGAAAAACCCCGGGACCTAGTCCAGATTGAATAAACACTGTATTAAGCCGCTACAGACACTAGCCTACTCCAAGCTAACTTCGGACTGGACTATAGTTGAACCCCAATCAGTCCCCCACCGATCCAAGGTACAGTTGTACTCCTACGCCTCTGATCCCAGCAGGATACGACGCACTTGATTCCCTTAGCTGATCTCACCCACAACCAAGAGTTGCTGCAACCTAAAATCACAGACTTGATAATAAACAGATCCGTCTCACAAAGAAAAGTATATCAAAGGATAAATCTGTCTCCCACGGATAAACCCTAGGTTTTGTTCCGTCTTAAGATATAAAATCAAGGTGAATAGAAACCAATTCGTAATCCGGTCTTATATTCCCGAAGAACAACCTAGATTAATCAATCACCTATATACAATCCTTCCTGACTACACGGGCGGTTTGTCGAGGAATCACAAACAGTGAGACGAAGATGTTCGTGACTTCCTTATCTTGCCTATCGGAGAACTCTCACGATCTCAAGCCAATCAATCGATTGTACTCGTACGATAGAATATGCAAGATTAGATAACACAACTACGATAAAAGTAGTATCAGTCTGACTTCACAATCCCAATAAAGTCTTTAAGTCGTTAACCTGGTTTTAGAGAAGAAAACCAAAGGTTAAAGGAGAATCGACTCTAGCGAGCGCACTAGTATCACACAGACGTGTGGGGATTAGTTTTGCTCAAAGCTAGATGTCTCCTTTATATATCCTTCAAATTAGGGTTTTGCCTTAGTTACAAAGAAATCTTTATTCACCGTTAGATGAAAACCTGATTCAGATTCAAGCTAATATTTCTCAACCGTTAGATCGAAAACTTAGCTTGTCACACACACTTGGGTAAACGTTTACTGGGTTTGCGAAAACCATGCCTAAACGTGTACGTGTATGTTGGTTCAACATAGTAACCCAAAAGGTTAACCATATGAGCATTTGATATTAACCTTGACCATATTAACCTTGTTCACCATAACTAGTTCAATTGACTCAAATGAACTAGTTAAAGAGTTGTTCAATTGCTATGAGATCTTATGTAACTACACAAGACACAATTGAAACAAAGATGATTCGATTTGATTGAATCGTCTCATGAACATTATAGCCACGGTTTTCATAAATCATTCCTTAGTAATTTAATGTTTCATGTTCAGAGCACATCTTTAGATCATAACCTCTTAAGTTCACAAACAAGTTCGCGGAATTAAGTTAATTAGTTGAGTTTTCCAAAATCAACAGAATTTCTCGGAAAGAGAACTTCCGCCAGTTCGCGGACTTAGCACACAAACGAGTTTTGGAAAACCAGCAGAAATTCTCGGTCGAGAACTTCCGACAGTTCCCGGACTGAGTCTGCGGACTGGGTTCGCGGACTTGGCAAGCCAATTCCACAATCCTTCCGATTTCTCTTGATCAACAAAGTTCGAAAACTTCGGTTCAAGGAATACATGGTTATGTAATCTAAACTCTCATTTCAATCATTGAGACATTCTCAGAGGATACTATGTAGCCGTTATTCACAGACCGATTCACGTCAGAGCAATTCTCAAAGTGATTGAAACTTTCATGACTTTCGTCACTAGGTGAAGATAAACTTGATCAAAGCGAAACGCTTTACCAACACATGATTTCGAGAAAAATATAAGCAATGAATGCTCAACTCGAAATGTCAAATGTGTATGATCTAGTCTATATAACATACGACTTTTGTCTCATAATAAGTAGAAGATAGAATAGATAGACTTTTGAGTGATAGATAAGTTCAAGTCTCCACATACCTTTTTGTTGATGAAGTTCCACGGTTCCTTGAGTATATCTTCTTCGTTGTATGATGAATCGCCATGAAGTCCTTGAGCTCAACTACACTTTTCTATCCTAGTCCGAGACTTAGCTATGTAGGCTAGAAATCAAGACTCATAGTTTTGATCACTAACATTGTCAAACATGCTTGAGATAGCAACACATGCGAGGTTGACCGAGCTATGCTCTAACAATCTCCCCCTTTGTCAATTTTAGTGACAAAACTATTAATACATATGGAATACAAAAAAGATAAACTTTAGTGGCTCCTATTCCATAGTCTAATCTTCAACGTTCCCTGAAATCTTCGTCCTTCCAAGTAATCCAATGATCCCAAAGGTTGTAAGCTTAGCATCACCGTTGTTGAAGATCCGTAGTTATAACAATGAGAGAAATCGAGATTCTCGATCATCATTATACAGTGTCATAGTATTATTATGTAACATCAAAGTCCAATTGTATCACGACTTTAACAATAATACTACGGTGATATGTATCACTCCCGCTTAGTCAATACTCCATCTCGATCATGGAAACCACTTCCCATTTCACAATGATCCGAAAACCATATGTATTTGTAGTGTGAACTACATTATTTCTCCCCCTTTTTGTCAATAAAATTGGCAAAGGTACAAGAACGGGATCATAACAAAATTTCCACAAGAGACATTTCATAGACTAAAATAAAAATACATACCAACTTAATGTAGATGCAATCATAAAGCCGAAGCTAAATGCATTCATCAAGGAGTTTTAAGATACAAGATAACTGGTGGACCCGGGAAAGCGTATAAAATTGAAGCGAAATGAAAACGGGCCTACAGTAATACCGCAAGTGCACGGTCGTCAGTTGTAGCTCGTGCAAGTACGGGTCGATCCACAGAGACTAGGGGTGTTTGGAGTTTCTAGCTATTTGGGTTCTAAATTGCTATTGGGCTTTAGGTATCAAAGGGTTGTGGTACCAATGGGTTATGAATACCCTTTGGAACTGTTGGGCTTTGAATACCCTTTGAGTAAATTGGGCTTAATGGGTTTGTTGTAATGATGAAGTGCTTTAGGCCTTGGGCTCAGTGTAGTGAACTGAGCTTGGGATTAAACCTGGGCTTTTGGTATGATTTGGGCCTTAGCTGGAGCTAGGATTTTTAGCTATGAACCTGGGCTTTTAGCCTTTGGTTTCAATGAACTGAACTTGGGCTCAGTGTTGAAGTGAGCTTTGGGCTCAGTTGGCTTGTATGAGGATCTGGGCTTGACAGTGACAGGCTTTAGCTTGGAAAGTGAACTGTGAGCTGGGCTTGATAGAGCTATCAGTTTGGTTTTTGAATGAGTCCACAGTGAACTGGACTGGGCTCTTAATGATCAATGCACTTAGGCCACAGTGAGCTTCAATGGACTAATGGGGAGCAAAACAGAGAAACTAGAAGAGCAAAAGATAGCAAAAGAAAGAGAATAAAAGAGAACACAAACAGAGATGAGGAACAGGGAAGAATAGGGAACAATAACTAAAGGATTAACAATGGCAGTGAAACAAACTAACAATGATCATGGGAAAGAAGCAAAAATCAGTGGCAATGAGGCACAAAGGCAGTTAGCCTAAGGCAAGGGAGCAGCAATGAAACAAATGGTAACAGTGGCAGTTAACAGGAAACAAAACCAAATAAACCAAGGCTGTTAGCCAAGGGCAGGGAGGAGAAGAAGTAACAAAACAGTTAAGTTGCAAGTGACTGTGAAAACAAAATGTGGGTTAAACTAAGGCTTTGAATCCACCCTTGTGTCCTAGCCAAACAATGTGATCCTAGGTTGAGTTGAAAATCCTATGCATACATCTAGAATGGGAGGAAAACTAATTTGCTCACTAGTTTGCCCCTAGCATTGACTGTCTTTTGACAGAACAATCAATCACAGGCACTATGAGCATCAATCTCTTCCCATTGCTCAATCAACACACTGCACTAAGGCTCTAACCTAGCATTCCACTATCTAACAGTCCACTAAAGCTTCATCTGAGCCTCAGCAGTGAACTCAGAACATGAGGAAACAGATGGAACAACACATGATTAACAGGAACAACACAACATTTAAACTACTAAACAATGAATGAAAATTGCAAAAGAAGAACCCTAAAAATTAACAGTGAAATCAAATTAAATTAACCCAATTAGGGGGTTTCTCGGCTAACCAAGAACAACCTTTAACATCCTACATCACTTCCCTTTTATAGCTTACAACAAAATACAAAACCCTAATTCGAAACCCTAATTTTTTGGGGAAAATCAAATTCGACATACCCATGTGTAAATTGGCTTCGACCCATGCTTCTTGATGTTCTACTGATCCTCCTCTAGCTCTTGTTGCGCTGTTGGCCTAGCCCTAGACTTCTGTGAACCCTAGCTTCTCTCACTGTCGAGTTTGTAGCATCAGGACTCGATGCTACAGACGAGAAAGGAAGAGACAAGGGTGGTGATTGAATCCTGAGTTTGTCGGGGGAAGGTGGTAGTGGTGGTGTTCGAGGTGGAGATGGAAGAGATGGTGGTGATGGAGATGGCATAGTTACAGAGAATTTGGGAAGAAGAGAGGAAGAACCCGATGGAGAAGAAGGGTCCGTTTGGTTGGGTAATAGGGTTCGGTGACTAGGGTGTGAAGCGGGGATAGCGCGGTTTGATGATCTCGACAAGGAGCGATGGATGGGAAGATGGAAGGTGGATCCAACGGCGATACGGAGGTAAGCGTGGAGCGACCGTCGGATGAAGGGATGTAGCAAAACGGACGACCCAAGATGGAGATGGGCGTTGCGATGTAAAGCGGGGGCTTCGGAGTTTGATGTGCGATGATGGAGCGACCGTAGGATGCTGAAATGCTTCGATCTGACGGCTGAAATCCGAGACGGGCTTGGATAGTGGAAATGTGTTTGAGTAAGGGTTTTGGGCCTTGGGTATGCCAAGCCCATATCTTCTTTAAGGACAATTCTTCTTCTTCAAGCCCACTTCTAGCCTTTTGGTCTTGTGCACAACATTCTTCGCGGCTTCCTTGTGTAATTCCTCCCGGCTTTTCACTACTTTTCTGCTCTTTTCCGCTCTGCTATTCATCCAAACTTTATTTATCACCTAAAAATGCAAAATTAAGTAAGAAAAATATTTATTCTTGAAAACAATGAAAATACAGAATATGGGATAAAATGTAGAATTACTGCACAAAAGATGAGTTAAATGCCAACAAAAAGGGATAATTATATACATTATTTGGCACTCATCAAATACCCCCAAACCTGAATTTTACTTGTCCTCAAGTAAAACAAAACTAAGGAAATCCTACCTATACCACTGTCGCTGGTCTCTCGAATTCATTTAGCGTATGCACTAAGCCTTTTAAACCACTAAGTGTCCCTAGTGGACGAGTTGAAGTCTCGTGAAGGTTTGCTTAGAACGTACCTACAAAGTTCTAGGTCAAAATATAAGCTCAGATTCCATCAAATGTGACATGTGCAAGTCAGTTACGCTCACAGCAAAATGGAGATGTCAATCTAGCTATCGAAGGCACAATCCTAGCACTGATAACAAATAAAGACATGTGATAAGAGTGTAAAGTGTATCTACACATGTGTAAAGAAAGATCGGATGTTATGACTACTAATCACCAAGAGATAGTTTCTCAGGCTAAGAACCAAGGTCGAAATCTAGCTAGCTGTCCGGACTTTACGAGAATTGTGAATGAGTAGGAGGTGTTTCACAATTACTCGCGTTGTACATCAATGGCATACACCCTTCCTTGCTTATTACAATAAAACACAAAAGATGACTCTTATTTACATTGACTACTCTCTTTTATTTTTGGAACAAGAGAGGATGGAATTGAACAATACTTGATTGATTTTTTCATTTTTTTCATTTTTTTTTTTTTTTTAATAATTCTTTTTTTTTTTTTGCACAAGAACTTGAAATTGATTTTTACATATGGTAGCTCTTTTGATACATAACAAAAAGAAACAAAAATTACATGACACTTTGCAAGAGGTAGCCCTTTTTGATGCACCCAGTTAAATTCGATGGTTGTCTTTCTTAATGTAACCTCCACCTTCTATCCCAACCAACCAAAGAACAAGCTAGTCAAGTTTCGTTCAGTATTCTAAAGTGATTGGCAATCGTGACTTCCTATCAAACACCTTGAAGATCGAGGCCATACATGTATTGGTAGATCGTGCGCGTGCAAATTTCTTATCACTATGTGAATTGTGCTAGAATCAGGGTGCCTAAATATCTAGACTAAGACTCCTAATAATTACATATTTGCACAAGAGTCAACATTTCAAGGTAAATGAGCTCCATTTTTTATGTTTTTTTTTTCAATTTTTAATTTTTTATTTTGATTTTTTCATTTTTTTTTTTTTTTTTTCAAAAAGAAGAGTTCTTGTTTTCAATTATGGCATATTATCAAAGTATCTACTTTTCACCCCCAAACCTAAACTAAACATTGTCCTCAATGTTTCAAAATATGAACAAAATTATAATACAACATATGAAGAGGATCATGTTGAGTAGAGAAAAAGGAAAGAGAATACCCGATTTCGGCGAAAGCAATTTAGAACTCCGTTATTCAAGGCAAGAATCCAACATATGTCAGCCGAGATCATATTGGATTAGCAAAATTTATACAAAAGGAACAAAAGGTTTTTAAGAAATTTTATCTACTGGATTATATACAAAAATTCACCATACACTAAAATCTAAAGAGTTGAGGATCAACCCAAAAGACAAAGTGTAGAGGTTTCAACAGCTTCACACAATAATATATAGGCATGCAAGTGAAGCCGTGAAACAAAATGAGCTACCCCCAAACCTGGATTTTACAGAAGATATAATTTTGAAAACAAAATCGCGCAGTTTCGGGGGTTCATCATGCACAAGGTCTAACTCAAAGTGAACTGTGCTAGGGACGGGCAAACATGCTAATTCCAACTGTGGTTCCTCAAATGTATTATACTTAGAAGCAACATAGTCCAAGAGGACTTGGGAAGCACACAGTTCCAAACCTAGATTAGGGACTCTCAGAAAAGTTGTTTTGACAATATGGGTACAAACCAAATCTAGGTTGGGTGGAAGGCCATCAGATTGTGACTTATGTAGGACGATAGGCACATCATTACTAATCACATCAACATATCCTAAGTCTTCTACAAGTGTCATAACATGCTCACAATCATCAAACAAATTGGCAAGATCACAATCAGAGTCATCAACATCATCAACAAATTTATTCTCATGCATCGGCAAATCAGGAGAAATATCACAATGTGACCTAGGTAGAGAATCAGACACGTCAAATATATTTTCATGCATATTAGTGTCTACAGAAGATTCAACTATTCCTATGTCATGCTCATCTTCACAGAATAATTGTACGAATCCCATGTCAATATCAAAATCATATGAATTACAATGAGTATTAGAAAGAACAACATGCATGAAGGTCGAGGGCGAGAAGCCATATGTTTTTGAACCAACAGGTTCCACAATATTTTCATGTTCTTCTAACATATCATCATAATCATCATAATCATCATCATGGTAGCATGCATATTGGTCCTCATTAACAGTGGTGGTGTCATTAGTCGATTCATGTTCCTCTAAATTAGGTTCATATTCAACATTATTTACATGAATGGGACTAGACACTTCATTAGGGACAACATACATTTCCTCATGAATTTCCTCCTTTTGTAGGTGAAGCAAAATCTGATCTATATATGCATGAATTCGTGATGTAGATCTATCATAGTCTTGCTTGCAGAGTCTTAAAGATTCTGTGGTGGAGTCTAAATTCATGGGAGTACCAAATTCTTCATGTTCAAATTGTGGTGAATGGTACATGTGTGCATGGTCATTAGGGTTTACAAAATATTGATCGCAACCTTCAAAGGATTGATTATGGTCCCAATGACTACCATTCTCACAATTTATGGGCATTTCATACCTTGGATTTTCTCTAGATTGCCTAAAATTATGCAAAATATGACAATTCTCAACAGGGTGGTCTAAACTACCACATGCGGGACATGCATAGATTTCAGGTTGCCTAAGAAAATTAGATGTGACAGATTCCTCATGTGATTGCATTTCTAAAGCTGTGATTCGAGCTTCTATTTGATCCATATGTGATGATTGTGTGAGTGAGGCTCTAGCAGAATGTTCATTTTCACGTTGCGATGAATGATGCACGTATGAATAGTCATTAGGGTTCATGTATTGCGGCTCGGGACTTTGAAAATGTCCATAATAATTCCTATGACTATTGACATCATGGTCCGTGGAAGGTTCATAACGTGAAGTTTGTCCATATGCAAGTTCTCTAAGGGATTTGTTGTACTCCCCAACTGTAGAAAAAGATCTATTCATGATGGGGCTCAAAGGCTAAGTAAAGAGTTTACAAAGCTCAAAATTTGGTTTTTTAAAGGGTTTGGATTTTTGGGAAAAATTTGGTTTTGGTGGGAGACATTTTTTTGGTTTTTTAAAATTTGGGAGCAAGTTTGGTTTTAATGGGATAAAGAAGAAAAAATTTGGTTGTTAAAATGGGAGCAAGTAAAATTTGGTTTTTGAATGGGAGAAAAGTAAAAATTTTGGTTTTGTGTTTGCTTTGGCTCAGCTGGTTTGAAAACGTTTGGTGAAACTGAGTCCAAAATCTCGGCCTAGAATTTGGGTACTCGGCCCACTAACGAGTTAACCTAGCGTGATCGGTTACAAGCTCAGCTGGGTTTAAAAACCCAGAATACAAAATACCAGTCCAAATTAAACAAGCTCACAAAAATTAAATACAAGCCCACAAATTAAATAAACAAGCCCACATAAATTAATTACAAACCCAACAGAAAATAAAAAGCCCAAAAATTGGCTTTAATATTACAACCCCACAATTAAAAATTGGAAGCCCACAATTCAGGTTCTCTTAAATGGGTTACCTTTTAAGCACAGCCCAGCTGCTCTGATATTGTTGCAAAAACCCAGTTGGGCTTTGGTTCTTTTCCTTGGTGGCGTCCCAGCAGAGGAAAAACTGGTTCAGAACAGCAGGACCAACAGCAAATGAAGTGAAGCAGATGCAGATGCAAATGCTATGCAGTGAAATACAAAAATAGCTAATAAAACTACAAGAAAAACACAGCACCAATCCCCGGCAGCGGCGCCAAAAACTTGGTGGACCCGGGAAAGCGTATAAAATTGAAGCGAAATGAAAACGGGCCTACAGTAATACCGCAAGTGCACGGTCGTCAGTTGTAGCTCGTGCAAGTACGGGTCGATCCACAGAGACTGGGGGTGTTTGGAGTTTCTAGCTATTTGGGTTCTAAATTGCTATTGGGCTTTAGGTATCAAAGGGTTGTGGTACCAATGGGTTATGAATACCCTTTGGAACTGTTGGGCTTTGAATACCCTTTGAGTAAATTGGGCTTAATGGGTTTGTTGTAATGATGAAGTGCTTTAGGCCTTGGGCTCAGTGTAGTGAACTGAGCTTGGGATTAAACCTGGGCTTTTGGTATGATTTGGGCCTTAGCTGGAGCTAGGCTTTTTAGCTATGAACCTGGGCTTTTAGCCTTTGGTTTCAATGAACTGAACTTGGGCTCAGTGTTGAAGTGAGCTTTGGGCACAGTTGGCTTGTATGAGGATCTGGGCTTGACAGTGACAGGCCTTAGCTTGGAAAGTGAACTGTGAGCTGGGCTTGATAGAGCTATCAGTTTGGTTTTTGAATGAGTCCACAGTGAACTGGACTGGGCTCTTAATGATCAATGCACTTAGGCCACAGTGAGCTTCAATGGACTAATGGGGAGCAAAACAGAGAAACTAGAAGAGCAAAAGATAGCAAAAGAAAGAGAATAAAAGAGAACACAGACAGAGATGAGGAACAGGGAAGAATAGGGAACAATAACTAAAGGATTAACAATGGCAGTGAAACAAACTAACAATGATCATGGGAAAGAAGCAAAAATCAGTGGCAATGAGGCACAAAGGCAGTTAGCCTAAGGCAAGGGAGCAGCAATGAAACAAATGGTAACAGTGGCAGTTAACTGGAAACAAAACCAAATAAACCAAGGCTGTTAGCCAAGGGCAGGGAGGAGAAGAAGTAACAAAACATTTAAGTTGCAAGTGACTGTGAAAACAAAATGTGGGTTAAACTAAGGCTTTGAATCCACCCTTGTGTCCTAGCCAAACAATGTGATCCTAGGTTGAGTTGAAAATCCTATGCATACATCTAGAATGGGAGGAAAACTAATTTTCTCACTAGTTTGCCCCTAGCATTGACTGTCTTTTGACAGAACAATCAATCACAGGCACTATGAGCATCAATCTCTTCCCATTGCTCAATCAACACACTGCACTAAGGCTCTAACCTAGCATTCCACTATCTAACAGTCCACTAAAGCTTCATCTGAGCCTCAGCAGTGAACTCAGAACATGAGGAAACAGATGGAACAACACATGATTAACAGGATCAACACAACATTTAAACTACTAAACAGTGAATGAAAATTGCAAAAGAAGAACCCTAAAAATTAACAGTGAAATCAAATTAAATTAACCCAATTAGGGGGTTTCTCGGCTAACCAAGAACAACCTTTAACATCCTACATCACTTCCCTTTTATAGCTTACAACAAAATACAAAACCCTAATTCGAAACCCTAATTTTTTGGGGAAAATCAAATTCGACATACCCATGTGTAAATTGGCTTCGACCCATGCTTCTTGATGTTCTACTGATCCTCCTCTAGCTCTTGTTGCGCTGTTGGCCTAGCCCTAGACTTCTGTGAACCCTAGATTCTCTCACTGTCGAGTTTGTAGCATCAGGACTCGATGCTACAGACGAGAAAGGAAGAGACAAGGGTGGTGATTGAATCCTGAGTTTGTCAGGGGAAGGTGGTAGTGGTGGTGTTCGAGGTGGAGATGGAAGAGATGGTGGTGATGGAGATGGCAGAGTTGCAGAGAATTTGGGAAGAAGAGAGGAAGAACCCGATGGAGAAGAAGGGTCCGTTTGGTTGGGTAATAGGGTTCGGTGACTAGGGTGTGAAGCGGGGATAGCGCGGTTTGATGATCTCGACAAGGAGCGATGGATGGGAAGATGGTAGGTGGATCCAACGGCGATACGGAGGTAAGCGTGGAGCGACCGTCGGATGAAGGGATGTAGCAAAACGGACGACCCAAGATGGAGATGGGCGTTGCGATGTAAAGCGGGGGCTTCGGAGTTTGATGTGCGATGATGGAGCGACCGTAGGATGCTGAAATGCTTCGATCTGACGGCTGAAATCCGAGACGGGCTTGGATAGTGGAAATGTGTTTGAGTAAGGGTTTTGGGCCTTGGGTATGCCAAGCCCATATCTTCTTTAAGGACAATTCTTCTTCTTCAAGCCCACTTCTAGCCTTTTGGTCTTGTGCACAACATTCTTCGTGGCTTCCTTGTGTAATTCCTCCCGGATTTTCACTACTTTTCTGCTCTTTTCCGCTCTGCTATTCATCCAAACTTTATTTATTACCTAAAAATGCAAAATTAAGTAAGAAAAATATTTATTCTTGAAAACAATGAAAATACAGAATATGGGATAAAATGTAGAATTACTGCACAAAAGATGAGTT
Organism: Papaver somniferum; assembly: GCF_003573695.1. Classification (NCBI taxonomy): domain Eukaryota; kingdom Viridiplantae; phylum Streptophyta; class Magnoliopsida; order Ranunculales; family Papaveraceae; genus Papaver; species Papaver somniferum. Next base: position 145,687,870 of record NC_039367.1, on the reverse strand, counting down.
AAATGCCAACAAAAAGGGATAATTATATACATTATTTGGCACTCATCAATAACCCCTATAAAATTCCATAGCCGCACACCCCTCAAGATATTACCATTAAGCACAAGTTCAAAAGAACTCTCCCCCATTTGATGTCATTCCCAAAAGAACAACAAGAGCGACCTTAATTTCAAAAGAAAAAAAGGATTTTTTAATTTGGACACCAAAAACCATAGAAATGATTTTCTATATCCAAAACTCAATCAAATTAATCAGAAGTAAACCCATGATTAATTCAATTGGAATATGTAACTAAATCAAACCACAAAAGTGATCGATTTAATTGAAGGTGCTCAACATAAGTAAACTTACAGAGCTACGATTAAGGTAATCATGCGGAGATGACTAACTTAATCGTTCACATACTCAACATAAGGAAAACCTTACGGAATGTACCACTACATTAACCAATAAAACATGATTTTTATAGCCGTTCATATACTCAACACAAGAACTTGTGGAATGTATGAAAACTCAACTAGACTAATTACAAGAGAACTTTCAATTATTCTAATTGGAATACAAACAACCAAACTAATCACAAAAGTAATCAATTTAATTGTCAAAAGGTTTTGCTCGACAAAAGAATACTTTCGGAGCAAATAACTAAATAACCAACCAAGATGATTAATTTAGTTCATAATGCTCGACATATAGTATCTTATGGAACAACCAACAAGCAAATAAGAAAAATCGACTTAGTTGTATCGTACTCAACATAAGGCACACAATGGAGCCTTCACGGTAAAACATAACAACATGGATCAATGAAGATCAATACCGTGGATAACATACAAGGATATATTCTATTTTCCATCATAACGACATAATAGACTTTATCCTAAACAAAAGATTTTATCCTATTTTCCATCAAATACATGACTACATAGGCATAAATTTTGTAATTGTCAAAATTCCATTCGTCATTTCATCAATACGAATACTAATTCATGAACGACTTTACTTTTGACCGCATATGGGACCTTCAAGTTCACGGACGCAAACGGTACATATCCCATAAAAATATTGCAATATCACAAAATCATAAAGATCAATATTGCAATAACATCATCCTCCAAATATTTTTAGAATTTAAAACCAATAAACCTAAAAAATAAACATAAGAAGATGAAAACAAAAATAGCTATGTGTAGTCACAATCATCGCTATTCATAGCACTAGTTATTCTTCTAACTAATCCAAAAAGAAGACATACTAGGCAACAAAATCAAAACAAACTCTTAGGTCAAAATCCAGACACTGAAAGTCAGAAGGACGGTTATGGAGACTCATGAGTCTTTTGATCATCGAGCTTATGAGCGACAACAACCTCATCAACCTTTGTGGAAACATCCTTTTTGAGAGGTTCTTTCACGCGGTTCTTCATGAGTGCAAGGTTACAGTTAACCTTTTTCAACTCAGCTTTTATAGCATCAAGACACTTTATAGTTCCAAGAAGTTGCTGAGAATCAATGATCACCTTAGTTGGAATCTTGTCTCCAATATCTGGGTAAGAAACAGGAGATTGAGGAAAAGATCCATCAACTTTGACAAGAGTTCCCTTCTCTTTATCAAACTCAAAGTATATACCATCATCAATAAAGTCTGCAGGAAAATCCCACGAAGAAGAAGCCATTGACGAGAAACCTAGAGTGGAAGATTTAACTCAATAGGAAAGGTATATAAACAGTTTTGAGGAAAAGGGGTTTAAAGGTAGGTATATGAGACAAAGTCCAAAACCGTACATGTACCCTTACGAGGGCCCAACACAAAACATGTAATTTTTGAAAGGCAAGACAAAAATAACAAAAACTGTTAGAGCCTAGCTCGGACAACCTCGCATGCGTTGCTATATCAAGCATGTTTGTCAATGTTAGTGATCAAAACTATAAAGTCTTGATTTCTAGCCTATTAGCTAAGTCTCGGACTAGGATAGGAAAAGTGTAGTTGAGCTCAAGGACTTCATGGTGATTCAACGACAACGATGAAGATCTACACCAAGGAACCGTGGAACTTCATCAAAAAAAAGGTATGTGAAGACTTGAATTTATCTATCACTCAAAAGTCTATCTATTCTTCTCCTACTTCTTATGAGACAAAAGTCGTATGCTATATAGACTAGATCATATACACTTGATATTTTGAGCTGAGTATTCATTGCTTATCTTTTACTCGAAATCATGTGTTGGTAAAGCGTTTCGTTTTGATCAGGTTTATCTTCACCTAGTGACAAAAGTCATGAAAGTTTCAATCACTTTGGAAATTTCTCTGACGAGAAAGGTCTGTTGTTCTTCACAACTGAATATGGCCCTCTGAGAATGTTTTAATGATTGAAATGAGAGTTTAGATTATATCACCATGTATTCCTTGAACCGAAGTTTTCGAACTTTGTTGATCAAGAGAAATCAGTAGGATTGTGGAATTGGCTTGGCAAGTCCGCGAACCCAGTCCGCAGACTCAGTCCGCGAACTGACGGAAGTTCTCGACCGAGAATTTCTGCTGGGATTTCCAAAACTCGTTTGTGTGCTAAGTCCGCGAACTCAGTCCGCGAACTGGCGGAAGTTCTCGACCCGAGAATTTCTGCTGAGTTTGGAAAACTCAACCGATTAACTTAAGTCCGCGAACTTGTTTGTGAACTTAAGAGGTTATGATCTAAAGGTGTGCTCTGAACATGAAACATTAATTATTAAGGAATTCTTTATGCAAACCGTGGCTATAATGTTCATGAGCCGATTCTAATCGAATCATCTTTGTTTCAATTGTGTCTTGTGTAGTTACATAAGATCTCATAGCAATTGAACAACTCTTAACTAGTTCATTTGAGTCAATTGAACTAGTTACGGTGAAGAAGAACATGATTAATATGAGATGCTCATATGGTTGACCTTTTGGGTGATCATGTTGAACCAACATACGTGTACTCGTTTGGGCATGGTTTTCTCAAACCCAGTAAACGTGTACCCAAGTGTGTATGACAAGCTATGTCTTTCGATCTAACGGTTGAGAGGTATTGGCTTGAATCTAAATCAGGTTAAATTTCATCTAATGGTGGATAGAGTTTGCTTTGTACTTAAGGCAAAACCCTGATTTGAAGGCTATATAAAGGAAACATCTAGCATTGAGCAAATCTAATCCCCACACGTCTGTGTTCTACTAGTGCGCTCGCTAGAGTCGATCTCCATTAACTCTTGAGTTTCTTCCCTAATCTCGAGTTAACGACTTAAAGACTTCATTGGGATTGTGAAGCCAGACCGATACTACTTTTATCGTAGTTGTGTGATCTGATCTTGCATCTTCTATCGTACGAGTACAATCGATTGATTGGATTGAGATCGTGAGAGTCTCCGATAGGCAAGATAAAGAAGTCACAAACATCTTTGTCTCACTGTTTGTGATTCCTCGACAATCCGCTTGTGTAGTCAGGAAGGATTGTAGAGAGGTGATTGATTAATCTAGGCTGTTCTTCGGGAATATTAGTCCGGATTATCAATTGGTTCCTGTTACCTTGATTTTATATCTAAAGACGGAATAAAACCTAGGGTTTGTCTGTGGGAGACAAATTTATCCTTTCGATAGACTTTTTTGTGTGAGACAGATTCGTTTATTATCAAGTCTGTGATTTTGGGTTGCAGCAACTCTTAGTTGTGGGTGAGATCAGCTAAGGGAATCAAGTACGCAGTGTCCTGCTGGGATCAGAAGAGTAGGAGTACAATTGTACCTTGTATCAGTGGGATATTGGTAGGGGTTCAACTATATATCAGTCCGAAGTGAGTTTGCAGTAGGATAGTGTCTGTAGAAGTTTAATACAGTGTGTATTCAATTTGGACTAGGTCCCGAGGTTTTTCTGCATTTGCGGTTTCCTCGTTAACAAAACTTCTGGTGTCTGTGTTATTTCTTTTCCGCATTATATTTTATATAATATAAATAATACAAGTTGTATGTTCGTGATCATCAATTGGAAATCCAACCTTTGGTTGTTGATTGATATTGATTGATCCTTGGACATTGGTCTTTGGTACCGTCCAAGTTAGTCCTTGTATTTGATAAAGACTCGCTATTTATTTTAGCTTGAGTAGAAATCAAATCAAGAGAGAGATATTAACTTCTTGAGATAATTTTATCTAGATTGAGTCTGACTGTGTAGTTGATTCTCTAGCAAAGTATTTCGGAGTTAGTCCATACAGATTGCTAAGCGAAATATTGGGTGGTGTTGTTAGACCCCCACTTTTTCAATTGGTATCAGAGCAGGCAAACACGTTGAAGACCTTATCAGTATGTGTTTGTAGCGATCTGACTCTATGGACAAGGGTACTATCTCTGATAAACGTGTCACCAATAATAAAGATTCTCTTTTATCTAAATCTATTAAAGAGTAGTTCAATATCAAATATAGATAAACCTTGTGGTTCGACGAGACATACATACAATAACATGTGTTTTCATTATTACTCTTCGAAAGAGACATTCCCTTCTAATGAATGGGATACAGGTGAAGAGATTAAATTGATTCTAAATCTTGTTAGAATTCAAGCTGTTAGAATGAATCAGTTAAAACACCATGTCAATGTTCTTCTTGGTATTGTAAGAGATTGCAAAGTCCACGGCAACTCTGAAGATCAGTCTTCATGCTTGACTCTTGAATCCAGCCTCGAAAAGGATGCCCTGGATATTGAACGCCATTTGAATAAACTCTCCATTCAAGGATGTTCAAAGCAATCTAATGTACCAAGAACTTCTGATGCTTTACATTCAGAAGTAAATACATATGTTCCTAATGTTTCCTCCAATCTTGAAATTGGGACATTCTGTAAAAGAGATAACACTTCTGATGATGATATTAAGACTGCTTCCTCCAATCATTCCTATGATCAAAAGGTATATCTTGTTTATGAGACCAAGTGTTATGTTAGACAAAAGAGAAACTCCAGGTTGAATAAAGACTCCTTAGTTCAACTTCAACAAACCCTAGATTTGATTCTCAAAGGTGTGACTGACATCCGTAGGATTGATCCAATTAGTTTTCGTACGTATCCTGTGTATGCTACCAGGAAAGTCAGTACAGTGAGTTCCTCCAATGTTCAAAGGCGGAGTAGACGTCTTAATAATCATCGTCCTAAGGAAGTTCGACGCTTTGTCTCTAAATGCAACATTGTTCCTGTTGAGAAAATCATTCCAGAAGAAAGGAGAATTGATAAGATAAGAAAGGAGATTAAAGAGGTAATTGTAAGGTACAAAGAGCTTGTCAACAGTTTATCTTCTTCCTCATGTCAAGACACTTCTGGTAAGAACTCTAATTATGTTTCTTATTTTGATGACAGTAAATTTTATGATAATTTCTCATGTCAAACAGGATCCCTCTCTAAGACTAAGAGAAAAAACAAACTTAACCAAAGACATAAACCTCGTAATGAGCCCGTGGCTCGTACTTGTGCTAATTAATCACAAGGTTCGAGAGCTTACTCATAAAATCCTGCTGAGTAAGTTGTGTTAATAACAGGTATACTTGTTACTGGCATCTGTTAAGTTAAGTTGTTTTCTTATCGTCCATGGCTAAACTTGTGTTGACAGATCCGCTAAGATCAAGTATTGGTTAAGTCAAAAGAAGATGTTGCATACTGTCTTAAAACTTGTTTTTAGGTCCTGTTTTCAAATTGTTTGAAGGACTTTATTTCTTTGGTTTTCGTTGTACTCGAACGGATTTCGTTCTGACCCGGGTCAACAGTTTATTTGAAACCCTAAATTGTTGTCCCAAGGATAAATACCCAACCTCTTAGGGTTACAAGTCACGTTCGTGTACTTCGGGTAGCTTTGGAGTTTTGAGAATGTCTTCCTCCTCTTCTTGCTATGGCGGTTTTGGAAAAGGATTCCTTGACAAAGGTTTTGAAGTTGATTCCAAGAAGAAGAGAACTCTTGTAGATGAAGATCATCCCAATGCCTCATGCTTCTTTGCATATACTCATGAAGATGCTGAAAAGGATGATATGATCTCTGCTGAAGTTGTTCATGACTTTCTTAAGTACTTTGGGGAAGCAAAACTGCAGCTTGTTGATACTCTTAAAGGTCTTGATAAGGTGAAAACTGAGTTGGAAAAGGTTCTGTCTGACCTTGGTCTCATAAAATCTCAAATCAACGATCTTCGTAAAGAGAATCATCTCTCTGATGATGCAGAGAAGGCTGTCGTTCACAAGCCGGAAGACTCCTTGTCCAGTGAGGATCCTGTGTTGGCCATATCCCTATTCGCGGTCAGGGAAACGACGGAGTCTGATTCTCTCTAGCTTGTCTCTTTAAATGCCTAGTATGTCTTCTTTTTGGATTGTTGGAAGAATAACTAGTTCTTTGAATAGCAATGATTGTGACTACACATAGTTATTTTTGTTTTCATCTTCTTATGTTATTTTCTAGGTTTATTGGTATTAAATTATAAAAATATTTGGAGGATGATTGTTATTGCAGTATTTTAATGGTTTGATATATTGCAATATTTTATGGGATATGTATTGTTTGCGAACTTGAAGGTCCCATATTCGGTCAAAAGTAAAGTCATCCATGAATTGGTATTCGTATTGATGAAAGGACGAATGGACTTTTGACATATACAAAAGTTATGCCTATGCAATCATGTATTTGATGGAAAATAGGATTAAATCTTTTGTGTGACAAGGATAAAGTCTATTATGTTTTTAAGCATATAATGATGCAAAAATAGAATAGATCCTTGAATGTTAACCACGGTATTGATCTTCATTGATCCATCTTGCTATGTTTTACCGTGAAGGCTCCATTGTGTGTCTTATGTTGAGCACCTTACAACTAAGTCGATTAACCTTGGCTTTGTTGGTTGTTCCGTAAGATGCTATATGTTGAGCATTATGAACTAAATTAATCATACTTGGTTATTTAGTTTGTACTCCATAAGTTTCTTCCTTATGTTGAGTACATGTGCGGTTAAGATGGTCATGTTCCATGATAATCTTAGTCGGGGTTCCATAATCTCTTATGTTGATCCCAAAATAATTAAATTGATTACTTCAGTGATTAGTTTGATTGTTTGTTTTTCGATTAGAATAATTATAGGTTCTCTTGTAATTAATCTAGTTGTGTTTTCATATATTCCACAAGATATTGTATTGAGTATATAAACGGCTACACTGTCATGTTCTATTGGTTAATGTAGTCACGTATTGCGTAAGGTTTTCCTTATGTTGAGTACTTGAACGGTTAAGTTAGCGCACCTCCATATGATTAACTTAGTCGTAACCTGTTGCTCCGTGAGTTTACTTATGTTGAGCACTTTCAATTAAATTGATCACTTTTGTGGTTTTGATTTAATTGCGTATTCCAATTAGAATATTCATGGGTTTACTTGTGAGTATTTTGGTTGAGTTTTGGATATAAAAAATCATTCACATGGTTTTTGGTGTCCAAATAAAAATCCTTCTTTTCTTTCGAAATTAAGGTCGCTCTTGTTGTTCCTTTGGGAATGACATCAAATGGGGGAGAGTTCTTTTGAACTTGTGCTTAATGGTAATATCTTGCGGGGAGTGCGGTTGTGGAATTTTATAAGGGGTTATCTTGTATCTTAAAACTACTTGATGAATGCTGTTAGCTTCGGCTATAAGATTGCATCTAAATTAAGATGATATGTTGTCTTTCTTTTGGTCATGAAATGTCTCTTGTGGAAATTTCATTATGAACCCGTTCTTGTACCTTTGCCAATTTTATTGACAAAAAGGGGGAGAAATATTGTAGGTCACACTACAAATACATATGTTTTTCGGATCATTGTGTAAGGGGGAGTGGTTTCCATGATCGAGATGGAGTATTGACTAAGGAGTAGTGATACATATCACCATATTATTATTGTTAAAGTCATGATGCGATTGGACTTTGATGTTCATAATAATACTATGACACTGTATAATAATGATCGAGAATCTCGATTTCTCTCATTGTTATAGCTACGTATCTTCAACAACGGTGATACTAAACTTACAACCTTTGGGATCATTGGAGTACTTGGAAGGACGAAGATTTCAAGGAACGTTGAAGATTGGACTATGGAATAGGAGCCACTAAAGTTTATCTTTTTTGTGTTCCATATGTATTAATAGTTTTGTCACTAAAATTGACAAAGGGGGAGATTGTTAGAGAATAGCTCGGTCAACCTCGCATGCGTTGCTATATCAAGCATGTTTGTCAATGTTAGTGATCAAAACTATAAAGTCTTGATTTCTAGCCTATTAGCTAAGTCTCTGACTAGGATAGGAAAAGTGTAGTTGAGCTCAAGGACTTCATGGTGATTCAACGACAACGACGAATATCTACACCAAGGAACCGTGGAACTTCATCAACAAAAAGGTATGTGAAGACTTGAACTTATCTATCACTCGAAAGCCTATCTATTCTTCTCCTACTTCTTATGAGACAAAAGTCGTATGCTATATAGACCAGATCATATACACTTGATATTTCGAGCTGAGTATTCATTGCTTATCTTTTACTCGAAATCATGTGTTGGTAAAGCGTTTCGCTTTGATCAGGTTTATCTTCACCTAGTGACGAAAGTCATGAAAGTTTCAATCACTTTGGAAATTGCTCTGACGAGAAAGGTTTGTTGTTCTTCACGACTGAATATCGCCTTCTGAGAATGTTTCAATGATTGAGATGAGAGTTTAGATTATATAACCATGTATTCCTTGAACCGAAGTTTTCGAACTTTGTTGATCAAGAGAAACCGGTAGGATTGTGAAATTGGCTTGCCAAGTCCGCGAACACAGTCTGCAGACTCAGTTCGCGAATTGACGGAAGTTCTCGACCGAGAATTTCTGCTGGGATTTCCAAAACTCGTTTGTGTGCTAAGTCCGCGAACTGGCGGAAGTTCTCGACCCGAGAATTTCTGCTGAGTTTGGAAAACTCAACCGATTAACTTAAGTCCGCGAACTTGTTTGTGAACTTAAGAGGTTATGATCTAAAGATGTGCTCTGAACATGAAACATTAATTATTAAGGAATGCTTTATGCAAACCGTGGCTATAATGTTCATGAGCCGATTCTAATCGAATCGAATCATCTTTGTTTCAGTTGTGTCTTGTGTAGTTACATAAGATCTCATAGCAATTGAACAACTCTTAACTAGTTCATTTGAGTCAATTGAACTAGTTATGGTGAAGAAGAACATGATTAATATGAGATGCTCATATGGTTGACCTTTTGGGTTATCATGTTGAACCAACATACGTGTACTCGTTTGGGCATGGTTTTCTCAATCCCAGTAAACATGTACCCAAGTGTGTGTGACAAGCTATGCCTTTCGATCTAACTGTTGAGAGATATTAGCTTGAATCTAAATCAGGTTTTCATCTAACGGTGGCAATCTTGTCTTAAGATTGTTGGAAATCTTGTATATAAACTGCAAAAAAACAAACAGAGAAGAAGAGAAACGCAAACCCAATTAAACGAAATCAAAGTCGAGGCAAGGATTATATCCTCTAGCCTTAAGACAGATTCACCCCGCACTGGTGCTTACGGATTACCGATGTCTGTCTCCCAGGATACAACGACTATCTTCTCGATGTAGTAGCACTCCAATCTTCGAGAAACGACGAACCAAACTTAAAGTGATGAACTCTCTCTTTGACACAAAACTTGATTGATGATTTTAGAAAACAGGAGAATGATAATTAGGTTTCTAATTGATTGTCTTTTCTAAGTGTGTGCAGGGTATTTACAGGGATTACTAGTATCTCTTCAATGAAGAATCATGATGCTTCAAGTACCTCTTCAATGAAGAATCATGATGCTTCTAGGATTTCTTCAAGGGTTGTGTATTTAGAATTCCAAATTGAATTCTCAAAGGGTTGTGTCCCTTCACTATTTAGGTTTCAATTTGTTTCAAAACTGAAACACTTAACCTAACTAACAGGCCAAATTAAGATTAATTAAGCCCACTAATACAACCCAAATCCAATACGTACTAGTTAGATGATTTTTCCATTAATTAAGGAAAATTGGCTTCGATTTTCCAACAATCCCCCACATGAATGAAAATTCACTTACTCAAATGCAGTTGACAATGCAGACAAACAATAAAGAGAGTTCAAACAGAAATAAATTGCATGGGGATAGGTAGCTTTCGCCTTGAACCTTCCTTAGTGAATAGCTACCGGGCTTACTACTGGGTCAGTGTGCCATAGGCTTTGAACTGTCAGTTTTAAGTGTAAACCAAGACAATAAATATCACACAATTTATTTTCTCACCAAGTTGGTTCTCATGGTTGTGTTCATTTCGACACTGAACAATTCCCAGAATTCATGAAGCGATTTTAGATGAACCTAGCCTATCAAAGGTTCTCACGGAAGCGACCACACTTCTCACTTCATATAGGTGATTTCCTATTACGAGTATCCTGCCATACCCTATTTGGAATTTCCAAATCTTAGGAATCATTAAAAGCAATGCTTATCCTTAACTATGCGACAGGCTGCACTGTTTCATCATAGGAATGGGTAGAAACATAACTAGATTTATGTTCCCCGGTGCTTCTTGTGAATCGTTCTTAATTTCTGTTGTCCCATTGAACCTAGATCTTGGGATCTCCAGTCAACTATGTTGGGTTTCCCTTAATACGATTCGTACCTGTAGGCTTTAATCCCATTCCCCTCGATGATGCAATTATAAACTCTCTCTAGAATTTGTATCATTTGTCGACTTGATACAATTCTCAAACACTATTCCTTTTAGATGCGCGCATTTGAGAGCAATTGTGTTATGGTTCTATGTCATCCATGACTTGTCGAGACATACCATAATACCCAAACTATGTGTTACTTACAACATGCTATACTTCGGCCGTAAGTATATATATCCCAAGAAATTCCAAAATAACTTTACTTCTCCGACTTTGCGTCCAAAGTTCCGGAGTCCATTGTTAATCTCGCCATTAACATCAAATAATTTCCATGACACTGCAATTCTTCAAAAACTAACACATAGTTTTATCCTTGATTACGTTGAATCGTAAACCTTTAAGATTCAATATATATACATATCATTTAACATTTCTAAATATGTCACATGGGATAAATATCCTCGATAAATTCCCTCATGTATATATCTTAAAATTTTAACCATAGCTTGTATGTGAGATATATGAATTACTCTGTAAATTCTTTAACTCGCATCGAGCCATCCCCAGTCTAGTACACCCTTCTTTTGTACTAGCTACGTTTTCAGAGTACTGTACACTTTGATGAATTAACAAGTGCGAAGAAATTCATCATTTGTTATTTTCTCCCATACTAAACCAAAAATCTGTCCGTCATAGATGATCAACGTATCATCCATTTGACACCAATTGCACCGTTTCAAAACAGAGTGCATTGAATAGTATAAATGAAGCGTTCTCATCCAAACCAAATAATTGACCAGACCAAAAAGTCTTTATTAATTGATCCCTGGTATGGATTTACTTTCAATTAATCATAGATCAAGTAATTAATTAAACAGTCAATACTAGCCGGTAACTCAAACTCCAACATATTGCAAAACAGTGCACTTCACTGTGTTATTGAAGTAATATTAATGGGTCTCTGTTCGCCATTAACTTTTTGTTGCGCCAAACATTTCCTGGTCAAACTGATTTACATGGATTAGTTCTCATTAGATTGCAAACTGGTCATCCCTTGTACAAGTAGTAACCAATCCATCTTAATGACGGGACGTACTTGCACCTTTGGTTGATTCAGCCAAGCATAACTGACATCATTCAGTATGGCGTACCAAACCTCCTGATTAACCAAGTTTTAATCCATTAAGACTTCAGGAAATGAACTTCAAATCTTTTATCAGCCTAGCATTCTCGAAACACTTGGGCCAAATCCACATAGTCAGGAAACTTAAATCTTGTTCAATTTAAACTGTCACTAAGATTTCTAAGAACCATTTATGGCTATTCCTTAATGGTCATAATACGAATAGATGGTGCCAGCAGAAATTCCATAACTAGCCAACAGTAGGATTACTCTTGAAAATCTACGTTGCACGACTGCACGACAACATTTACTAGAACACCATATTTTTTATGTACCGTCACCTGTACCTACCCAAATTAATGGTACAAGTATCACCCATTCATACTTTCTTTTCTGAATGAAATGTCGTGATTCCAATTCATCCATTCTGACCAGTCATTGGCTGCAACGAGATCATTGATGAACCCATATGACTAGTGCCACGTTAGTACCGATCAAAATATTCAAATTTCATTCCCTACACTTGAAAGATTTTCCTAGTGTCGTCAGGAGATCTCCATTCCCCCACATTTCATGGTTATACTCAATCACGAAATAACTAGAGCAACCAATATGCATTACGGCGATAAGGGGAATACAAAATGGTACCAACTACCAATATTTCACTTAAAACAACTGCGGAGATATTGAAAAGGCGCCTCATCGAATAGTTGCCTTTGGGCAGACACTTTAGTTTGAATTGGGTATATCAACAGGCACATTGCTATGATCAACCATGTTCCAAAGATACAATGCGCACTGAATATGCAAGGATTATAAACAGATATAGGCCTGATTTTCAACCCGATAGACAACTATAGATCCGTTTTTTTCAATTTTACAAATATAAGCCTACGTCCATGACACTCAAATCCAAATCCGTTACTTTTGTCAATTTCTCCATCAACACAGTCAATTTCTCATCAGATGACATGAGTCAATGACACTCAAATTACTGGTTTACCCTCAATACACGTGTAAGCTTTTTGGTGGATTATCTAAATCTAGTGTAAATATCGGAAATAATCAACAGTTTAGATTAAATGAAATGGGAAGTCGCCACGTGTTGCACGGTTGAGTATGGATCTCATCTGTGTCAATCTCACTGAAAGTCAACGGCTTAGATTAGACAAAACTGATGGTGGCACTTGTATTTATTTTGTCCACTCATCTTATAAGAGCAATCTCCATGAGATCCAACGTAATCACCGGCGACACCATCTTGTTTAGATGTATGCTCTGATAGATATGCTCACATTTTCCTCTCTTCTTCGTAAGCACCAGCAACACCATCTTCTTCACATAAACACCGACAACATCATCTTCTTCCGACTCCATCTTCTTCAGATTCAGAGAATGTCTACCACGTCCCTTCAGTTCAGTACCACCCCCACTCATTCCACTACCAGTACAACGACCATCACCACCGTTCCTTCTTCTTCATCCCTGTTACATCTAATGATGATAATACCAAAACTTTTGATCAATTTCGATCAAAATTAACGGGTATCTGGAGAAATTAGTGATTATTACTGAATTAGGTATGAATCATTCTTCTATTTCCTACTTAAGCTTCATTTTTTTCTTGAATTTTAGCTAAATCGAAAACTTAGGGTTTCATAAGTTTGGGGATTTTATTGGGTGTTTTAGAAATTGTGTTGAAATATAACAATTGATACTCTGATATGAATTGGGTTTTCTTCCGTTTCGAGTTTTGTCGGTGTTACCATTGTTTTAAGCAGCAAATTTGGTTGGACTCAGATGGGTTTATGATGGAGGAAGACTTTAATAGGTTTTGTTGGCCGGAAATTCAATTGGAGTGGTTGTGGTTGTTGTTGAGTTTGTTGTAACAGATGGTTGAGGAATTTGTTGTGGTTTAAACAGATAAAGATGAAACTGGTGGTGGTGGTGTTGAATTAATGTGTATGAATTGACTTACAAGGAAATAAAAAATCTGTTCTTTCCAAGAAATGAGAAAACAGATGGTGAATGATGTTGATATGTTGGTACAAAAGAAGAGTTAAAGTCTGTGGTTATTGTGTCTTGGAGATTTGAGTTGAAGAGGAATTTGTAATGGATGATCTTGAAGCTGTAGAAGAATTTATGGATACTGTGGTTTGGTTAAGAATTCAGGGGTGCAATTGGTGATGGTATTCGATGGAAGTCTAGAGAAGAAGTAGCACAAATGGCTCAAAAATGGTGGTTGTTTGAGAATGTCGTGTAGAGGATCTAATTGAAGTAATCTGGGTGTTCAGATTTTTTGGGATCTAATGATACATGATGTGTAAAAGATTAAGTGTATGCAAGCTTTTTCTTTTTTGTGATATCGGTCGCTCTATGTTCTGATGCAAATTTCATTCAGTAATGTTGGTTGTATGAACGTTCAATATGATGCATCTCTGTTTTTTTTAAAGCATAGATGCATCTTTTGATGATGTTGCAGTTTAATGAAGAACATTTCTGCATTTTGCTGGTGCTGAGTGTGGGATTATTTTTTCAGTGGCAGTATTTGGTTTACTTTCATGGATATTGTTGCTAGTTAGTTCAGTTGGAGCTGATAGTGATGGATTGTGCTATACTTCACCTGCTACTTGTGTTGAGTACTGCAGGTTTATGTGTGAGTGCAAGTGCGCATTGGTGATTGTTTGCAACAATTATGATGGCCTGGAGTTAAGTTACAACACATTTGTTGGTGATTCTACTAATTGTTTTTGTGTTAAAGTGTTGGTACAGTGGAGTGCAGATAGTGATAGTGACATGAGGTACAACAAATAGTGACAAGAAGAAATGGTGGTTGCTTAATAGGTTTTGCTGGTGATGCTGCAAAGCAGAGTTGAGATAGGTAATAGCTGAGAAAGAAATGGGTAATTGCTGGTGAAGTTCTTATAGTGTTGCAGGATTGAATGACATGATTGCAGGTAATGGATTGCTATTTGTACGGAGCAGTTGTTTATGGGTGGTGATGTGTATTTGGTCGTCATGGGTTGCGAGAGAATTTTGAAGCCAATTCGTGAGTGGCAAGCGTAAAACAAATGGTGAATTTGATGACACGTGGCAAAAAATGATGACGTGGACAATGTATATGTGTGTACCAGTCAGATGCGAGTTATTGGTAGAATCGGTGATTTAAACGACAACCAGGCGAGTTTAAGGATTCAAAGGGCTTAAAAGTATTTTTACTGTACACTAACGGCGCCAAAAAGGTGGATAACCACCGTTAGCCGTTTTTTTCAATAAAACTCTCAAAACCGGTCTAAATTTATAATTTTCAAAAAAACGGGCCTATAGTTGTAGCCTTGAAAAAAAATAGGCCTATATCTGTTTTAAACCGGATATGCAAACATAAATACGTCCAAGCAAAGCATTATAGTCACAAAACCACCAGGATTTCTTATTATCTAATCTCCAAGGGCCATCCATATCACATTCATGTCAACCTAGCCACAAAGGCACGAACAGACACGAATTTAGGAACCCGTTCAGTGCGTTCACATGGCAGTTATCGTGATCAGCCATGAGAAGATACCACTTAAACGGAATACCCAAATGGTGTCTGGAAATTCAATCTTTAAACAGACCCGTGAGACTCAAACTGGAATAGGAGGCCACCAAACGACTAAGATAGTCTAAATAAGAAACGACTAAGATAGCCAATTCAACGATTAACCGTTAATCATTAATGAACCAAGAGTTGTTCATGACTTATTGCTTGTTCATGACTCCATGATGCATAGATAGGTGTGGAATAAATTAATACCGGCAGAACCACACACTTTCCCCTTACCTTTCATGTCACTCTCAAATGTCATGAAACAATAAATTTGGGAAAATGTTCAAAACTTCAAAACTTTAGAATATCAAAGTTCTCCGAATCGTGAGAGGTTCATACATGAATGACTCATTTTCTACCATGAAGAGTATTTTCATTTTCATCGTCCACACTTGCCGTCATATTAGTACAACACTTACAATCCATATCGTTAACTGCATTAAATTTATAGTTCTGTTAGCAACCAGTAACCAAAGCAAGAAACCAAGAAGACATGGATTCTGTTAATAAACGATGTACACAAAAAAGAAACAAGGGAGATCGGAAGTCTTGTTGACAAAGGAGGAATAAACAAAGCCGCTTTGCATATCGTCTTCCAAGTATATTGCAGGTTACTATGAGAAAGGCGATAAAATGTAGTGTAGTCTTCCGCCTCACTATATAACTCATGTACTAAAGACGAATACTAAAACCTTCGAATTTCGTAATATAATATGATTAGTTTGGAAAGCCACTAACAATCAGATTTTATCAAACCACTACACAATCAAATCCTTTGGACTTTTATTCAGATCATATAGCGCCGGTTTTAAGCCTTTTAAATGATCTGCTCCTGTACACCACAAAACAATTTAAGATTCCGCCAACCTGTACTCACAGACTAATATTATTACTATACGGTCAAAGATACACAAGATTAAAAGAAAAGAAAAATGTCTTAAGATTGTTGGCAATCTTGTATATAAAATGTAATAAAACAAACGGAGAAAAAGAGAAAGGCAAATCCAATTAAACGAAATTAAAGTCAGAGGCAAGGATTATATCCTTTAGCCTTAAGACAGATTCACCCCGCACTGGTGCTTACGGATTACCGATGTCTGTCTCCCAAAATACAAGGACTATCTTCTCGATGTAGTAGCACTCCAAACTTCGAGAAACGACCAACCAAGCTTAAAGTGATGAACTCTCTTGACACAAAACTTGATTGATGATTTTAAACTTAAAATGATGAGCTCTCTCCTGACACAAAACTTGATTGATGATTTTAGAAAACAGGAGAATGATAATTAGGTTTCTAATTGATTGTCTTTTCTAAGTGTGTGCATGGTATTTATAGGGATTACTAGTACCTCTTCAATGAAGAATCATGATGCTTCAAGTACCTCTTCAATGAAGAATCATGATGCTTCTAGGATTTCTTCAAGGGTTGTGTCTTTAGAATTCCAATTTGAATTCTCAAAGGGTTGTGTCCCTTCACGTATTTAGGTTTCTATTTGTTTCAAACCTGAAACACTTAACCTAACTAACAGGCCAAATTAAGATTAATTAAGCCCACTAATACAACCCAAATCCAATTCGTACTAGTTAGATGATTTTTCCATTAATTAAGGAAAATTGGATTCGATTTTCCAACAAATCCTCTTTCTCACTACTTAAAGCCTCAAACGTTTTGCATTCCTTTATCATTTCATTGTCTTCGGTTAACACAAAATCACCACTGTGTTTACGTATGTCTTGCCCTATATTTTTAGAATTACTCATCGTAATAGTTTTGATGGATTCAAATGAATTGTGGATTACAAGAGATTTAAGATGTAGTTATTGTGATTGAAACTGTAAGTTCTCTTTTTTGTTTTAGTGGCCTAGCTATGGTTTTTCAACTGCATCTAGGTAATGGTCTTCCACTTTGTTTTCACGAATCTAACCTAGGTTTTGTAGGGTTTTCTGGAGAGACGAATAAAGTGCATGATATACCCCCCCCCCCCCCCCCCCTAAATCACGATTCCAAATTAATCTTCACTACCTTTTCAGCTTCTCTGCTGTAGCTATTGTACCGGTAGAGACCTTCTCTAATGGTTCCCTGAATGTTAAGTAACTGCGGTCTTCTCTAATTGGCAAATGGATTGATGCTCATTAAAATATATCCTATATATGTTTATTGACCAGGGCAGAAACATCATACGTGGTTATATGTTTCTGTAGATTGTTTGACCTTCTACTTAATATGTCTGCCAACCCATCGAATTTTGAGGATTGTATGGCCTGTGAAAAAAAAAATTCCATTGAGTTTCTTGGCTAGTGGATCACCTGTATTGAAATTTGAAAGTGGTGGTTTTTGTTTTCAAATTAAGCATTTAGTATTTGTAATTTGGCATACTCGTTGAATTTTAATAACTGGAGTCAGACAAAACATCAACATAATACTATTAACTTGTTTTAGGCTTCATCTTACAGGGAGGATGGATTCATGGCCGCTCTTATCTAGAAACTATTTTACATGGCTTGTATCAATTTTTCAAATGACAGTGAGTTTGAAATTAATATTGTAAAGGGACATTCTTCTTATAAAATTCTACATTGAGTCATGGGTATCACCACTTTTTGTTTATCTTATCTTTGTTGTTTCACTCGATCAAGATAAATTTACCGTAACTTTTTACATTTGTTGTTTTGGGATCCTGACTCCACCACTGTTTCCCTGCACTTCTTTGGCCCTTACAAGTTGCCTCCTTCGCACCATGCTCACACCCTTGGTCATACCACCCGCGTTTTCGCATCCACATGGAAATTTCCTCATTTTCCAAATTCTTTGATTGAACTTTCTTTTTAAAAACTCAAAACTCCAAGAATCTTAAAAGAAGCATTAATATTGGTAAGTGTCCATGATTGTTGGAACAAGCAGGTACAATTTTTACCAACATCATCTCCAAAATCCCAACACACAAATAGCCCCACGCTTTATTAGATATCTCTCATTCTGTCAGTCTCATTGAGAATGAGATGGGAGCTGAAATTGTAGCAAGCCGATATGATACGCCAGCCGGAAGAATTTGGATATAGAAAATAAGGTATTAGGCCAAGCCGCCAAGTAAACGCACTTCCCGCCGCTGATGAATCTCCATGGCATCTAGCTAACAGTTTGATTTTCAGGTTCTAACGACTAGATAGCACCTAAACATTTCAGGTATCTCATTACCACCTAAAGTTCAAGAATCGAAACTGAAACCAGAAAAGACACAAAAGTATTACAGAACTGAGAGTGCAATACACATCACTAATGATATCAACCAATTATAAGGTAGCTACTGATATTCATTTCAGTTTAAAATTGTTAAAAAGAAGAGGGACACCCGATAGAAACCTGCGTCTAATAGGCAACTGCATATAACAATACGAAACTGCAGGTCTTCTTCCTGCGACTTAAGTTGTTTGCAAAATCCCCATTTGGAAGGCAGTTTCAATTCCCCATCTCCCTATGCAACTTCAGAGCAAGCAAGACTGACTTCCCAGTTTTACAATGCCCACATATAACTATAAGTGTCCCCCAAGACACAACATCGAGTTGAATTCCATTTCCCAGTTAAATTCTTGCACTGCTGCACATAGAGCCCCTTGGTTAGTGTTATTGAAAGTTATGGTCTCACAAGTCAGGATCACAGCCCTGCTAATGTCTGAAATATTGCTGCAGAGGTTTGAAAAATTGCTCAGGTTTCCACATTAAATAGTAAACATGCCCATCATTTGTAGACGTTGCCGCTTGAGTTTCTGCAATTCAAAGGATCCCTGATAATGTTAGACTTGTTTTGTCAAAGAGAAAAGACAAATCAGACGGCAACTATTCTAAACTAATCAGTACATCAAAACACAAATAAACAAGCAGAGCATCACCCGTCTTTACAGTAAACAAAGTCTGAATAGCAAAACAAGGATGCTAAAAAAAGAAAAGAAATTAAGAGACATTGTTTCTTAATCTTAAGGTATAGAGAGGACAATCTGGATCACAATCTCATAATCTAAATAACTTAAAAACCTTTTTGGATTACGTATATCAGACAACCAAAAGGAGATGAACAAATTGCAATCTATCAAATGTGACCAGAATATAGTTTTTATCACTATTCTCAATGTTATGTCATGTTCAATTACACGTGCAAATTCTTAAATAACATCCAATTACAACTATAGATCTAGTCTGTATACACATTACAATTACACTCATCTACAAACCTCAAACAACAAGCAATGTGCCATTTACAAACACATTACAATTACAATCAAGAAACTAATTAAATTAGGGAAAAAAAAACAGTAAAGAAAATAGGAGAATAACTTACTTTAACCATTTTCAAGAGTACCCTATAAACAACTCCAAATGAATCAAAACCCAAAATCAAAAATCAACAGATTATCTGTGTTGTACTTCAGAGTTCGTTTCTTTTGTGAATTAGATCAGGGTTCTACCCAGGAAAACACTCCAGAGAGGGTGTCTTTACAAAACCAAATACCCTGCGCACATAAAAAGAAAAGGAAAAACATTTATGAGCCTAAAATCAAACATTAGATGAGTAATGAAAACTAAAAATCCATTTGTAGAGTTTACCAGAATGAACAGAAGCAAACTCTTCAGTTGTAAACTATACAGAAAGGCTTTAAACTTGAGTTTTGAGAGGAAAAATGATTGTGCGGGTGAATCATCAAGAACAACAGAAATGGTTTCAGCTTCTTCTTCAGGCAGTTCCAGTGGAATAATCAGAGTAGAAGTAATAATAGTGTTCAGATCTGTAAGAGATGACAATACTGTTGAAGAAACTACCGTCAAATCAGGAAAGAATTTTGACAGAAATTTCTAGATCTAGCCGGGGAAATAATGAACAAACAAAGCTTTACTTTGTAGACGCCTAGACGGCCGCTGAAGATGATTTTTAAGGATACCTCGTGTGTGTATATAAGAGATGGCTAAAATGATAATCCAACGGTTGGGAGATAGGAATTACATATCGATTAGGGTATCGTGTTGTAGTAGCCTGTTTGGATATACTTGAGAAGCAAAAGTAGGAAGCAAAATTGTTTCACAAACGCGTTTGGATACCAGAAGTAGAAGTCCGAAGGAAAAGTTAGAAGCAAAAATTTTATGAATTTTTGCTTCTAGAAATCATTTTGAAATTATGTAACCAAACTCACTTCTGATTTTTTTTTGCTTCCAAAAATCAAAAAACAACTTTTGATGTGTGTTTCCAAACAAACTAGTGGGCGATTCCGTTCTGAATTTTAAATGAAAAAGATTTTAACATTCAGGTGGATGGGCAAACTGAGTTTGCGACTATGGGAAAAGGCCGTCAGCGATTGCACATGTATCGTGTGATATGGACTGGGACCCGCGGTTCAACCACCACCTCCCAGCGACACAACTTTTGATGGTGAAAGATGTAGAGTCGAGAGCCAAACGTATGTCGCCAACGACTAAATGCCCAACGAATCTGTTTCGAATGGCTATAATTGCAAATCCCACAAATTCACCTCATTTTCAACAACTCATCTCACTCTCTATTTTCTACCGAAATTCTTCATACAAACCAAATTTAGTCTTCTTCTAGTTTACTAAATGGTTAGGATTCTTAAAGGGAGTGTAAAGAATTTAAAAATAAATCAAAAGGGTGAAAAATTACCTCTAGCTCCTAAAGCACAAAATTATCTTTACTCCATATGAGCTCCATGAAACTTCAAATCAAACTCTTTAAACAACATGAATGAAATAAAGAGAACTCAAACCTTTTGATTCGTACACACTTCAATTCCAATACGAAATTAAACTCAAAAACATCATTAGAACCGCAAGATACTTCAACACCTTGGTGATAACTGCCTTGAAATAAGAATTGAAACCAACAACTTTTCAACCTTCTGCTGAATCCAATTAGTGGAACGACTTTAAGTTTTATTCCTAACTAGACCTTGGTGTAGCAGACTAGATCACACTCATATTCTCTCGGTATCAAGGAACAACAATAACAATCTTGATCAAGAAATTAGATCTGAAAAGAACCTAATTATGATGAAAAACTTCTATTAAAGATGAAATTGCAAGATGTGGAGGTAAGAAATCTGGATATGAGATTTAATTCTTTGTGAAGATGCATTAAATGCAAATTCGTGATGAATAACAACAAATATTTGATGAATAACAACAACATGAGAAGTTGAATTAAAGAAAATTAAGGTTTAATCAGCGGAAGAGGATCGATACCCCTGAGAATTTCAATTCTCAGGACTGATACCATGATGACATTCAAAGAATGAATGTCTGCATTTCTACTGAGACGATTTGATAATCAATTGATTATAAAAGGAAAGATAGTATTAAAGTTTGCGGGCATCCAACTCAAAACCAATTGGCAATGAGTGGAGAGGCCCTAATAGATTATAAACTGCAGGATATTAAATAACCCAACCAGGTGGGATTAATAATCTCAACACGCCCCCTCATGTATAGCCTCGGCGGGTCTTACAAACACGTGGACAATTAAATCGGGTGACGCGGAATAATGGTGCGGTCAACTGACTCGACACAAATAACCTTGCTCTGATACCATATTAAAGTCTGCGGGGATCCAACTCAAAACCAATTGGCAATGAGTGGAGAGGAGCTAATAGATTATAAACTGCAGGATCTTAAATAACCCAACCATGTGGGACTAATAATCTCAACAGATAGATTACAATTTTGAGACTGTGAGCTTATATAGCTCATCAGTTCTGTTGTAAACCAAACAATGAAAACCTCCTCTCTCTACGTGTTGCTTTCACGTGTACAATTCTCTCATGTTAACTACAGTCTCACACTCTCTTAACACCATTAACAATTCTAGCAATCATGTATATGTTATTAACAAGAAGAAGATGGAGGATGTCGTCAAATTGCGGTTAAGTGGTTAGGTAGTGGTGAAAGTTGTGACAAAAAATATATCAATGACAAGACGAAGAAGTTGAAAAATGTATGCAACCCAATCCTAACTAGGCAGGGTGGTTCCAGTGCTAAAACCAAAATCTGAGGAAGTTGACTAAAGTTAGATTTGTTTACTGCTTTTCTTGTGAGTCCTTCCTTGAAATCTTGAAGTCATTAGTCATTTAAATGTTGGAAAAAACAATTAAAATTCAATAAATCAAACAACTAATTAATATAAGAGGCATTTATCTGATTTTTGTGTCGTCTCCTGCAATTGTTGATGTAATGAACATCCCTGTTAAACAACATAGACAGAAGAAGAAACTTGTAATGGTAGATTGAGGCGCATGTTCAACATACTGTCCTTAAGACAAGAATGCCCGGCTACACTATGAAAAGATGATGCTATAGCCCTACGGGTACATCTGCCTCCAAGATACAACAATCTTAACAAGTTTGAATAGCAAATTCAAACTTGTCCTTTTAGAACTTGGCAGCGGAAAACTCATGGAATTGTTAGCACTTAAACCCTAGTATCACTCATAGAAAAACAAAGAAGAAAAAGTTCTCAAAACGCACGGATACAAGAGGGGTTTTTCTGCATACAAAACCCTAACACAAATCCAAAATATATAAGGTAAATTTATCCCGTAAAAATCTAAGTGATAAATTTGG
Organism: Papaver somniferum; assembly: GCF_003573695.1. NCBI lineage: Eukaryota > Viridiplantae > Streptophyta > Magnoliopsida > Ranunculales > Papaveraceae > Papaver > Papaver somniferum. The sequence goes on along the minus strand of NC_039367.1, from coordinate 145,664,874 downwards.
AACGTATTTTAATTATTTTGAAAAACTGTTTTATACTAAATTTTAATTCACATAAAACCGGTGGTTTTTCCAACATTAAATGGTTATGGTTTAAGGTTATAGTAGTTGTTAATTTTCTATTTTTTAGCCTCCGGGTATTTCAATTTGCTCTGCAACTCCTGTCACTATGTTACTCAAGTGTCATGGATATGGTCAAGAATTTGGTTTCATACTTTTAGGTTTGCTAGTTGTATAAATTTGACTATGGATTTTGCCATCCCCACAGAATAAATGAGAGAAAAAACATTTTCCTCAGAATTTGTTGTCCTAATAAATCTTAATTTTGTACCTAATGATGTAACGATTGTTGTTATCTGGTAAGATTTTATAGGTAACTTAATAAACTTTTATCAAGTGTCTTTCTCGCGCCCTTACCCTTTACAATTATCAAGTGTTATCAAATCAAAAGTAACAAACATGGGGCATGTTGAGGTCAGTAATTCTTAATGTATCGAGCCACTCACATGGGCAATCCATTGTGTGACATCCAGGGAGGGTCGACACCTCCATGGAACTGTTAGGAGAAGAATGCGATTACTTAAAATTTCCTATGGATAATCATCCATCCCTTCGACCGGAATTATTTGATAGATTAGGGTTTTGTAAAATTATTAAAGAATTTAAATTATCTCCATATGGATCATCAATTTTCCAAATTCTTTGTTTAGTATACTAGTTTTCACATCCGAATTTTTGGTTACTTTTTCATAATCCGAAAACACAAAGGAAAAATATGAAAAGTTTTTATGACACTTTTGCTAAAAGAAAGAAAAAAAAAACCTACGTTATCAACTAAATCTAGCGGAATGAGCTTTTTTTGTTTTTGTGTTTTGGTATGATAAGACTCAAGTCTCTAGACATTAATTAAGGCCTTTTCGACGGGAAAAGAAAGTGGAAATGATAAGTTTAGTTTTAGCGAAAACTACTACCACATCCATCTTTTAGATTTTAATTATTTTGAAACCCACACCCGTAAAACTTCAGGCGCGCACCCATTCTCGGTGATAGGATTATGCACATGCCCATAATTTTGAGAAGTTGTATTTTCGTTTTTCTTCTTTCCAAAAAAACCTAAGGAGAAAAATGATTATTATTACTAAAAAAATCTAAAATCACCCGATTCATCTCAGATCTTATCTCCTATGTTCTTCTCTTGACCTCGACAGCTTCATCACCATCTTAATCTTCGATTTCCAGTAAATCGACGAAGAAGAGTCGGTAAAAATCTTTATCAAAGTTTTAGAATGATTGTGGTATGAATTGAAGTTGCATATGAATATTCAGGATGGGGTCGATAGGTTGTTTTAGAAGAACAAGTAAGGGTTTGAGAGGAATTGAAGATGAGACAGTAAGGAAGAATGGGTTCTCAATTTCACATGAAAGGCGATAAATCAAGACAAGTTGATGAATTCAGGGGTTCAGAAACTGCAGATTAGGGTTTGAGTGATTTAAATCAACACATAGAGAAGATGAATGTCTGTTGCTGAATCGATATGGGGAAGATAGTGTTGTTGTTGAGGTATGTCAGAAGAAGGGACCGAATTGATGAGTTAAGGCTTGGGGAAATGATGATTGTATGAAAGAAGGTAATAGATGGAAGTTGTGGATTGTATAACTGAAGTGATGAAGCTGCTTTGGTTGTGCTGGTGTTCACAGAGAAGAACAGAAGATGATGATGTGAGCAGTAGAAAAAATTCAATCCAGTTTAGACCAAAAATGCCCGAGCTTTACTAAGCTTATGCTCCGATCACATGTTTCTGGGTGTTTTTGGCTGGTAATTCCAATTAGTTATCTATCACGAACATTTAATATTCACACTTTTAGAGATGTTTATGTTAATATCACCAATTTGGGTTTTCTAACAGGGACTTCCTTCAAAATTTTGTTTATCGAGTCTACTAAAAAATGATACACCATTTAGCTTGGAGGATGAGGATGGGAAAGAATACACTGCAAACTACCTTTCTCGGAAGTGGGGGCTTTGTAACTACTAGGGCTGTTCATGGTCGGTTTTGGTTCGGTTTCTAGCCAAACCAAAACCGAAACCAATACTATTGGTTTCTTAAAATATGAACCAAACCAATCCATTAACCATTGGTTCGGTTTCTTAATGGTTCTAGCCGGTTTCGGTTTATTCCAGCGGATATCGGTTAACCGGGTGCTATGTCAGTTTCAGGAAACTGACAGTTCAAATCCAAGAAAAAAAAAACATAGTTCAAACCTACCTACAGGCTACAGACATTCACATTCCAATATTCCATACACAATCCAAATTCATAACATTCTTAAACACAATTCAAAAGATAAAGATTAGTAGATTACATCTTCTTTCAGTTTCACCAAAACTCATATAAAAAAAATAAACTAAGCAAGTGTCACCTAACTAGTAACTACCTAAACATCCACAGTCTCCATAACATCTAAACAACGTCGACACTTTCCAGCTATGCATCCACAAAATCAACTGATAGCTTCAGACTTTCCAGGGTTGCTGACTGCATGTATATGAAAATGGCAAGCAACTGGTAGTTAGAATCTAATTCATGTATATTTCCACTAATCATGATGGCAAGTAATACATGAAAATGCTAACAGTGAAAAGACGTGACATGTAAACACACCATCAGGAGGACAATGTATCAACTAAATTAAACCTTCTGGGATTATATTTGATTTTGGTTTCGAACTTCGGAATCTATCTTTCTTTGCTAACTGAACATGATTAATCCAACTATCAGGAGGACAATCTATCCTTTTGATTTCCTGAAACTAGATGGCTAACACGTACATTAAGCATCTTAAAGTAAATTTTGGTTAATCAGGATCTGTACTTTGTCGTGCTTGTGTTTTAACATTCACTTTTGGTCCTGGCATCTTAAAGTAATGTTGATGCGAAACGGCACAACAACAGATAAATTAAACCTGATTGGCCGGATTTGAAAAGGTAGCCACTAATATAATAACTGAACCAGTCATTCTAAACATGCTTCCAAAAATATTTACCAACTTAAACTAATCCAATTGGTGAGATGAATTACCTTGGTACTCCTTAGTCCTCAACATCATCATCTGTTATGTTTACGAACATGGATTTAGAGAGAGAGTCCAAAAATTCTGCAATGAACAAATGCACGATCAGTAGTATACAGTGAGTGTCCAAAAATTCTACAAATAAATTAACAAATGAAATAATACCTGAACTAACTTCCTCTTCTGGTCCCAAGGAAGAAATATCAAGATCAATCGGCGTATTCAACCAATTTTGAGCACAAATCAATGCCTCAACTGTTGTGGGAAGTAAAGAACTTCGATATGGATCGAGAATACGCCTCCCAGTGCTAAAGGCAGATTCGGATGCCACTGAAGAGATGGGTATAGCCAATATATCTCTTGCGATTAGTGCCAAAGTAGGATACCTAGTCGAGTTCGTCTTCCACCAACCTAAGATATCAAAAGAAACTTTCTCTTTCCGCGGTTCTCGTTTCTCTCTCAAATAAGTCTCCAGCTCATTTTTTCCTTCATCATCAAAACTTTCCTCTTCTTATCTTGCTCTCTCTGCCATAAGGGCGGCTGCAGCACAATCTCCTTCATCATCTGGTTCAGCGCCAACAGTATTACCACCAATACCATCTGTTACAACTATTGAGTTTCCAGCACTCATTTGGACATCCCAGTATTCTTCAAAAAGTGCCTTAAAGTCCCTCATTACAAGATCCATTAGTTCTGTTCTCAAATAACCACCACCAATTCCTAACTGGCCAAGAAGAAACTTCAATCCTGATTCTTTATCTTGTGGATTCAATAATACAACAATAAACATAAGATTGTTCATCTTTTCATAACGTCCCCAATACTCGTTATATTTACTTTGCATTTTAAGACCCATGCTAGAAAGAAATGTATCTTTGTGATTTGCCCATGTGTTTAAAGTTCGATGAATAACACTCACATGAAACAAGAATTCGTGTGCAGTAACATGAGTAGAAGCGGAGAACTTGACAGTAAAATCAAAAAATACCTTCAAAAACTTCGCGAAGGCTCTAGCATACGACCAATCTGATGGGTATGGCGCGTGCAAAGGAGGTGCTGATGGGGCCTTATCAGAACTTGTTCTCTTGCGTTTATTTCCTCTCTTTGCAGTAGCAATAACTTCTTCATCAGAACTTAAGTCTGCATCTTGGTTTTCATCCACATCCCAGTCAGGTTGGTTATCAACGGTGGAAGTACTAGAAGTAGAAGAAACTAAAGGAATTTGACTTTCAACAAAACAGAACTTCTTCTTGAATGCCTTGTCCTCATACTCTAACCTCTCAAAAGCTGGCTGATACTTCTCAGCTGAGTCTAACATAATAAATGTCGAATTCCAACGGGTGTCTACATCTAGGACCAAACCCTTCTTGCATTCAATCTTCTCGTAAGTGACACAGTCCATAAATTTTTTCAATCTTGCAGGAGAACTCATACAATACTTCACTACTGCCCTTATTCTCTTAATTGAGATGTCATACTCCTTCATTCCATGCTTTACAACAAGGGCAAGGACGTGAGCAGCGCATCTCACTTGTAAGAAACCCTTCACTAAATCTGAATTCTTTCTGAGCACTTGGTTTTGCAGATATGTTATAGCTACATCATTGGCAAAAACGTTATCTAAAGTTATAGTAAACACATTTTGGATCTCCCAATATAACAAGCATGTTCCTATCATCCTACCAATAGTCTCACCGCTATGACCTACAATTTGGATGAAACTAATGATCTTCTTGTGCAACTTCCAGTTAGCATCTATCCAATGTGCTGTAATAACCATATATCCCAACTTCTGAAGTGAGCTCCATGTGTCAGTGGTGAGGAAAACTCTGACTTTATTAAACTTGAAATAGTTCTTCAATCTCACTTTCTCGTACTCAAACAGTTCCATAACATCTCTCCGTACAGTGATACGAGATGGTATCTTGAATCTACTCTCAAGTACCATGCAAAATTCTCGGAAACCTTCCCCCTCAACTATTCTAAAAGGTTGCTCATCCACTATGATGAATATAATCAATGCTTTTCTACACGAATCCTGACAAAAAGTTACAGCAACTAACCTTTCATCTTCTCCCATCCTAGCAGGTTCAAAAGAAAGAGTCGACTGACCAGAATCCTTAGGAATAAGATTCAGACACTTTCTTAAATGGTTATTCAAGTTGCCGGTCCCATGTGTAGAAGAGTCAGCTTTCATTCTCTGTTTACATTTCTTGCAAGTTACCATTATCGAAGGAGGAGGGTCCATATCAACGTGATCCCATACCCATGAAGTTTTCTTCCGCTTCTTAGAAGCTGGTGCAGTGACAGTGATGGTACCAGCATCGGAAACATTGGCAGCTGGTGCAGATGGAGCTTCACCAGTAGTTGGTACTTTTCCAACTGAACTAACTTCTGTAGAGGCGTTAGAAGATCTTGGAGGAGGATGTAGTGGTGGCAACAATGCATTTGAGTTAACGGAAGCCTGAATATAAACAAGGCAGAAATTCAAATCAGATAACATGTAAAAAAAGCATATCAAAGTGCATTCAAATACTACTTATTAAAAAGATAAGTAAAGTGAATATAGATGATACACTTTATATGCACAAAGAAGTATTCTGTAATTAAGGAGTAGATAAATTCACTGGATGTCCTCTCAGCTAGAGCTAATCCCATGAGACCCACTGTCTACACGTAGATATCCAAAGGTTGGAGTTTTATTGGAACATATCTGTCATTGTTTGACACTCACAACTATGAACAAGCCTATGTAAATCAGGTCATAATACTTAATAGATCAATATATTTAACTAAATATTGTGAATATCAGTTCATGCTAAATCAACATCATCATTATCAAGTGTTATAATATTGAAGTGGGGTGCGCAAAAAAGAGCTGGATTTTAGTAAAAAATTGGTAAAAGAACGAATTGACACACTGGTACCAATCACTTGAACGAATTAGTAAAAGAAGACTACAAATTTTAGAATCCTATTTTTATAATTCTTGAGAAAAAATATCTTACTGGTGTTGATCCTGATTCCTCCATAGTTGAATCAAAGAAATCAACTTAATCCTGCAAAAAAACAAAACAAGCAAAATCAAATCATTTTAGTAAACCCTAGATTAAATATAAATCATGTAAATCAAATAACCCAAGTTACATAAATATGATACCTCTTAAAAGAAATTAGATGTTCACTTGTTTATTTCGTCTGAAGAATGAAGATGATACCTTCTACTAGTAAACCCTAGCTAACACTGACAGGTTACAAACTCATATGAACAGATTTCGCCTGAAAAGAAGGAGGAGGAGAAGAAGAAGAATGAGGGGATGATTAGATTCTACTAGAGTTTAGAGATCACGATTCACAATTCATGATTTGATTTTTGATTTTCGCCTGAAAAGAAGGAGGAGGAGAAGAAGAAGAATGAGGCGAAGAGATGTGAAGTGAAAATTAGGTCGACGAAATCAATGTATACTTGGGTTATAACTTAAGAAATATGAAGGGTGTGGATTGAATCTATCTGATATTAATCAACGGTCTATATTTATCGGTTTTCCAATGGTTTTTGGTTCGGTTTTCAGGTCAAACCAAAACCAAACCAGTAATGTCGGTTTTTCAACTTTTTTTACCAAACCAATCCAAATCTTAATGGTCTGGTTCGGTTTCTTGCTTATTGGTCTGGTTCGGTCGGTTTCCAACGGTTAACCGACTCCATGTTCAGCCCTAACCATATCAAAGGAAGAAAGAGTGGGGGAAGCTAGCTCCGACATGGGACAGACCCTACATTATACACGATATTGCGGGAAAGGGTTCATACTACTTAAGAAATATCAAAGGGGAAGTATTGCAACACCCTTGGAATGCAATGTACCTAAAGAGGTATTACCCGTAAGAGAATGGTTATCACTCAGGAGAAGAAGAGAAGGGGCAATATCCCACCATGTTCTATCTCTGATCAAAGGTATTACAAACCAAAATAACCAATGAAAGAAACTTTTTGCTAAGAAAGAGTGCATGTTGATTAAATACAAAATGGGTTAGAAAAGACACCCTCCGTCAGAATTGACGATGAGGCAAGGCACGGCATAACTGTGCATATGTCAATCTCGGATCCTAAGGGAAAATGAATCCCACTAAAAGGAAAATAATAAGCAATATATTCCACAAAGAGAGATACCTTGTTGAAGTAAAGTAGCAATCGCGCTGAACGCCTAGGGTTACAGGAAAATTATTACCCACGTAGGAGCCCTCGCCACCACGGTACCTTGTGGCCAAAGGATACTTGGGTAGGATGATGAATGTTCTACCAAAGGTTAAAAACACCTTAGCACCTTGTGATGACTCGAATGTGCAAATAATTAGACATAATACGTCTATATAAAGTTTTTCCCCTTCTTTCGCCATCTTCACATGGGCTTGTCGGAACACCTGTCTCTTTTCTTGCTCCCCAATATAGTTAATTCGCGATCTATCTTTTCAACCAAGTTACCGTACTTCGCCCTTTTGGTTTCTTCGTTGGCATATTGTTGGGTACTCTAGCTTGGTCTTTCGTAACTTATGTTCCTCGTGTAAGTCTCCTTGCTTCTGTATGATACTTCGCGGGATTGGTCGGTGACGAGGTAATTCTGACATTCGAATTGACAATTCCCTGACTGAGATCTTTAAGTGAGATTTCCTAGTCATGCTTCTTCCTTCTGTGTTCGACACGGGGCGAGTCTATTTCGTGTACCCACATTTTGCCTTTTCTTATTCCATTCAAGCCATACGAGAATGGAATAAGAACCTCTTTGGATTCCCTAACCGCCACGTTCTCCACTTTCCAGCTTCCATGTGTCCACGTTCTCTGAGTAACCTTATGTTACCGGTTAGCATACCTCGAATGTGTCGTCAACCCACTAAGCCGGTCATTTTTTCTGTGCTATTTATATCCAACTTGATTTAGGTATGGGGTTTCTTTTCCTCTTCCCTTATTCTGCGTTCATCTGGTTTTTGCGCTTTCTCCTTCTTCTGCCATTGTTGTTATCTTTCTCAATCTTTTACTCTTTTTTCGTTATCATGGCACCCAAGAAGATTTCCACGACTATCTCACTCAAATCTCTTGAAGAATTCCAAGCATATTTTCAAAATATGGGTTTAACCCTAACTCCCGCCGTTGATTCTTCTGTGAGTCCGCCTATTTCTGCTTCTCAGGACATAGAACTGAACTACAGGTGGATTCAGTCGGATATTTGGACGTCCGACAAAGTAGCTGATCCTCCTGTTCATCCCAAGGTTGAACGTCTGAAGAAATCCACAGAGGATCCCTCTGCTGGCGAAAAGAATAAGCAAACGGCTCCATCTGTGTTGTGTAACCCTCTCTATGATCCGGACATGAAGTTTCTCCAAGAGATTTACGACAAAACTCGGGAAGACCCATCCATGAGGTCTCGTTCCTTAGAATCTCTGGTGACTTTTAGTTCTGATGACTTCCTTTCTCAAGATCCATCCGTACTACTTAACGCCTCCATGAACTTGTCTCTAAAACAACACTCAGCTTTGATGAACCAGGTGAGCCGTTTATACTTTTGTTGTTATGCCTTCATCCTGTCCGAGATTTATTTATTGAATTATGATTCTTCAATTCGCAGGAGGTCTACCGTCACATGGCCAGCCTCGTGGAAATTAGACTTGTTCGCGAGAAAGCAAAGAAGGAAGAGGTTCAAATCAAAGTTTTGACAAAGGAGCTTCAAGAGGAAAAAGAGCATTCCAGTAAGCAAAGTCATAAGATAGAGAAGATTTTAAGTAAATTCCCTCCCCTCGCAGAATCGTTTTTTTGCCTTTGCTTTTACTTCTGTTATTTTCTTATTTTGTATTTCGTCAAGCTCGCTGTATGCAACGCCAAATGGATTCCTTCGAAGCATCTGCCTCGCTAGAAGATATTCGTGCTGAGAATCTGAACCACGTGACCCAAAATGACTGCTATGTGTCCGAGAATCTGATTAAATGAAAAGGTCGAGACTCTTTTTCACAAGTGGACCGCCTGTCTATTAATTGTTCTCGTAACGAGGAATTAAATTATCATCTTCACGACGAGAATGAGCGTCTTAGGTATGATCTTCAACGGGTCAGCAACTCCCTCACTACTTCGAGGTACCTTCATTCCTCGTCACTAGCTAACTATAAGATACTGGAAGAATATAACGAGAGCGTGATCAAGAGTAAAGCTAAAGTCGTGGTTGATCTTCGCAAATCTCGTAACAAGGTAGCTAGTTTAAACGAAGAGATAGACTGTTTAAAGAAGAAAGTGGAACTTCTTCAAGCTCAGTTAGATAACTCATCTCGTCCGAGGTCTATCAAATCTTCTTCTCAAACCAAGTCCACAGGTTCTCGCAAGAACAAGGGTACTCTTGTTGATAGACACATTTTTGTGTCTAATTTGTCTCGATTATATAATTGATAGTGCTCATTTTTGTACTTATTACGGTTTTTTATGTGTGTGTAGGTATTTTTGGCCAATAAACATTTTTGGAAAAATCGGCTCGAAAAGTTGTGCGGGGCACCCGGAGGACATTTTCTATTAGGACTCTCACCATGGATAAGGGGCAACCTAATTACTAAGGAGCATACCTGCAGGGCATCTACTATTCGCACCCCCACTCTGGATAGGGGGAGACCACTTTCTTCTCAAAATTCAAAAGAAAAAATTGGCGGGAAAAAAACCAGTTGCATACCAGAGTTAGGGTTGGATTTCTAGGCTATTTTAGGGAGATTCAATCGCGGGAATTTGTTGGGATGGACGTGATTTAGCATAACAGGCTTGGTATGAGCGCTGGAATGGATTGAATTGGGCTAGAACTCGATTGGAGCATTCGCAGAGGAGTTTGTAACACTACAGAGGCGAATTGATCAAGTTGCAGGAAACCCGTATTTCTTCTGCTGCTGCTGAAGAACATCCGTTGCAAATAAGAACAACGTCTCAAATTTGTAACTCTGCTACAATAACTTCTTTGTCACAGTCAGTCATTCGTTTTGCGACTCCAATACACCGTTGCAAACATTCAGAGTTATAGTTTTTCATCTTTTAATCAACTTTTGAACCATAAACAAATATTTTTAGCAAGTGATTAATATGAGGAGCTAAACCCCATTGCTGAGGCGACGGAGCCATTTTTCCAATTATTATGTGGTAAATTCTATTTAATTTAATTTTCGTAATTTTTTTATGATTATTTGCACTGAAATGAAATCAAGTATATGATTCTGATTAAGTGGTTGTGTTCTCAATTGATGGGTCATGCTTAGGTTAAATCTTTTGATGGTCCATGCTTTCGATTTACAACAATTGTTTTGAGAATCTACTTGTCTAGGCGAAAATATTAGAATCACTTTAAACGTAAAGAGTTGCATAAATATTGACTAGATTAAATCACATAAAAATTGGAGATTGGTGGAATCCAAAGTCTTAGTGCTTTTTATAAACTTGAATACAATTTATTTTTAAGTTTTCTATTTTAATTTGAGTCTAAAATCGAGTCTACATAATCCGAGTTGAACGAACTTTACTACCACTTAAAAACTACACCAATTTTTGGCGCCGCCGACGTGGATTTGTGTTAGGTTTTAGATTTATTTTATTTAATTTAGAATTTTTATTCTCTTTTACGCCTTTGGTATTTTTCGATTGTTTTCAGATTGGAGCGAAGCTACAAGGAAAGAAAGAAGTACTATAAAAGGAAAGCATCGCCAAAGAAGGAAAGAAAACAGGAATCCGAAAGGAGTGAAGAAGAAGATTTTGTATATAGTTATTTTGGTTTATTTTTAGAAACTGTAAATAGGGTTTTATTTTTTGTAATTTTTCTTTTTATTTTTGGGCACTTTTTGGACTTTATTTTTGGACTGGGACATTATTATTTTTAAACCCTACGGAAGGGTTGGTTTAAATAAAACTGTGTGCAGAGAAGGACGGTGATTACGATATCGCCTCGGCCCCTCGGGTTCGTACATGACATAGGAGTCGTGTCCCGAGTCGACTTCAGCGGTTCTTCGCCTGTATGGTACGGGAGGTAAGTTTTTCGAAACACCCGCGAATCCCCTGTCAGCGGGTTTACTGTATTCCTTCGTTTGCATATATGCTGAGGACTTGAAAACGGCTGCTTTAATTTCCTAGTAAAGGGAAAGGACTGGCCATACAAGATAAGGGTTCGGATTTCATCACCGTTCTCTTCTTTCCCGCCTTAGGAAAACGAAACCAAACGCGAACCTAAGCGTAAAATTTTGACTAGAACGAGACCGATAGGGTAACGAGCTTAATAGGAAAGTCGTTCGAAAAATATTGGTTACTCTTTTGAGCATACTTCGAAGTTCATGATGGTTTCTGTGAGTTGAATGCGCGACTGCGCCGCCTTTAACCGGTGAGGCCTTGGGTATCAAAGCTCCACTGAGCTTCCCTCGCCTCGATTCAACTTACTTTGACTCGGATTGATTCCAGAGGGGTTTGCTCAGATTGTAACGAGTTCCTTTTCGAAAGAATAGAAGCTGGTCTAGAAACAATCTAAGTGGAACCATCATGCTTTTTGTTTGCTGGAAAATTAGGTTTGATTTGGTTGAGTCAGCCTTGTTTTGTGATTGCATAGAATCCCAAATATCCCGATAGTGCCAGCAATGGCAACTTTGAAAGATTTGTTGAACCCAACTAGGACTACTCGTCCTTCTTGTATCAGGTTAGCCGAAACTAAAGAAAATTATGAACTTAGGCCTGGGACCTTACAGATGCTTCCAATCTTTTTAGGGAAAGAAAATGAAAACCCATACTTTCATGTTAGGGATTTTGAGGAAATTTGTAGTACCCTAAAGATTAGAGACCTTGATGATGATGCTTTGAAACTTAGGTTATTTACTTTTTCCCTGAAAGATAAAACCAAATCGTGGCTATATAGTTTGGCTTCCGGTTCAATAGAAACATATGAACAACTTACATCTGCCTTTTTGAACAAGTTTTTCCCTAGGCACAAAACATCGTCTATTAGGACGCAAATCTGCACATTTTCTCAACAGGAGGGAGAATCGTTATATAGGTATTTGGAAAGGTTCAATGACTTATTAGTCCAATGTCCTCATCATGGTTTAGAAAATGTTAGGCTAGTTCAAATCCTTTATGAGGGTTTAGATTATTCGACAACAACCATGGTTGAGTCTCTACGCACTGGTGGTTTTGAAAACCAAACTGTTGATGCGGCGATGGAATTTTTGAATGAAATCGCCGAAAAGACACAGCAATGGGAATATTGTAGGGAACCCAAGAGAACAATTCTTCTAGGTAGAGGAAACGTTAATAGAGTAGAAGGAGGCTATGAATCAGATGCCAAAATTGCTGCTATAGAAAAAAGGTTAGAAGCTTTAGAATTGGGTCACACTAGTGGTATAGTAGAGACTTTTTGGGAATGCCAGAATAATAAAGAGCAAGCCAATGCTCTCTATAATAACACTAGGTTTGATAACCGTCAGAAGTTTGACCCATATTCAGAAACCTATAATCCTGGTTGGAGAAACCATCCGAACCTTTCATGGTCTAAGGACTGGTGTGCCAATGGAAAACACACAGAAACTTGCAAGTATACAAGGCCAAGTTTATAGAATAGAAGGAAAGCAGGGGAAAGTCCACAGGGAGTGGGAGCACTATAAGAGAAACCTAAGCTAACAATGGAGACAGTGAGCAAGACAAAGTAATATGGCATACAAAGTGGCAGAAGTAAAGAACCAAAGCAGCAAGGTAAAGCAAAGCAGCAAAGAAAACAGCTAAGAACCAAGGCTTGGAATCCAAGGGCAGAGGGAGATTTTGTGCACTGTTTTCAGTGCACAGAGACTACAAATTGCAAGACAATAGGCGAGCAACACAGCTAAGAAATATAAACTGAATTTGAAGCAAAGCAAGACTGAAAATGTAAGTGACTGAGAAGGATATTGTGGCTAAGCCAAGGCTTAGATTCCACCTTGTGTCCTAATCAAATAACATATTCCTAGGTTGAGTTGAGTCATATGCATACAATAGAAAGGAAAGAAAATCAGCTTGCTAAAAGAAATACCCCTAGTATTGACTGTCTTTTGACAGCACAATCAATCACAGGCAATCAGAGCACTGCTTTCTTCCCAATGCTCAAGTAAAACAGGGCATATGGCATCCTATCCTAGCAATTTACCATTTGACAATGCACCAAGGCTTCATCAAAGCCTCAGCTTGTTGCTAATTAGCTCATACTACACATGATAATAACAATAACATTCATAATATATGATAAATTAAACACAATAATCAACATTCAAAATAAATCAAAACATGCACAACTTTCACTGTTAACTGCATAAGATGAACTGAAATTTGGAATTGCATGAATTTTGTTTCAATTTTCGACTGGCTAGTCCAGAGATCATCCCCCCCAAATTCACAACCCTTAACACCTATTTATACAAATAAACAAAATCCCCAAAAATCAGGACCACATTAGTCCAATTAGGGTTTACCAAATATCCAAAATTGACTCACCTAACAGCTCTGATTTTACTCAATTATCTTCACCCACTCTGCTATTTCTAGTTACAATCAACAATTCCCAAAAATCTTCAATTTGTAAAATTAGGGTTTTCTGTTGTGAAATAGAAATCAAAATCGACTCACCTAATCTCTGATAACTTCTCCAAAGTGTCGACCCATACTTCAATTTCCTCTCATGCGTCTACCCATGCTCTAATTACAACTCTATTTCAACCTATTCTACCAATTTCACATCTAGGGTTCATGAGATTGGTGAGGCGTGAAATTGGTGGAATAGAAGTCTATAGAGTTGGTGAAAGTGGTAGTGATGATGGGTTTTAGGGTTGGTAGGAGCCATGATGGCTTTGGTGGTGGATGAGGTGGTGGCAGACGGAGCAGGTGGTGGTGATGGCGCTGGACATCGAGTTGCAGAAGAGAAGAAGGGGGAAGAAGAAAGAGAAGGTCGATGGGATTAGGGGTGTGTTTTTCTGAAGGGTATAGGGTTAGGTTGTTTGAGTGTGAGGCGGGCTCATCAGATTTCGATGTTAGGCGAGTGATAGGCGTTGGATCGATACATCTGAAATGCATCCAACGATAAGATGGAACATAGCCTTCAGCGACTGTCGGATGAAGAGATACAACGAAACTAACGGCGTGAGATGGAGTTAGGTGCTGTAGTGTTGGTCAGGAATTTCAGACTTTGATGCACGAAGAGGAGGCGACCGTTGGATGATGATATGGATCCAATCTGACGGCTAAGAATGGAGGCGAGTATGGATATAGAAAATGGGTTTGGGTAAGGGTTTGGGCCTTGGGTATGCCAGACCCATATCTTCTTTAAGAACAATTCTTCCTTCTTGAGCCCATTCCTAGCTTTTTGGTCTTGTGCACTACATTCTACGCGGCTTCCTTGTGTAATTCCTCCCGGCTTTTCACCGCTTTTCTGCTCTTTTCCGCTCCGCTATTCATCCAGACTTTATTTATTACCTAAAAATGCAAAATTAAGTAAGAAAAATATTTATTCTTGAAAACAATGAAAATACAGAATATGGGATAAAATGTAGAATTAATGCACAAAAGATGAGTTAAATGCCAACAAAAAGGGATAAATATATACAATATTCGGCACTCATCAAATACCCCCAAACCTGAATTTTACTTGTCCTCAAGTAAAACAAAACTAAGGAAATCCTACCTATACCACTGTCGCTGGTCTCTCGAATGCATTTAGCGTATGCACTAAGCCTTTTAAACCACTAAGTGTCCCTAGTGGACGAGTTGAAGTCTCGTGAAGGTTTGCTTAGAACGTACCTACAAAGTTCTAGGTCAAAATATAAGCTCAGATTCCATCAAATGTGACATGTGCAAAACAGTTTAAGCTCACAGCAAAATGGAGATGTCAATCTAGCTATCAAAGGCACAATCCTAGCACTGATAACAAAAAAAAGACATGTGATAAGAGTGTAAAGTGTATCTACACATGTGTAAAGAAATATCTGAAGTTATGACTACTAATCACCAAGAGATAGTTTCTCAGGCTAAGAACCAAGGTCGAAATCTAGCTAGATGTCCGGACTTTACGAGAATTGTGAATGAGTTGGAGGTATTTCACAATTACTCGCGTTGTACATCAATGGCATACACCCTCCTTGCTTATTACAATGAAACAACAAAATGACTATTTACATGACTCTTATTTACATTGACTATTCTCTTTTTATTTTTGGAACAAGAGATGATGGAATTGATAAATACTTGATTTTTTGTATTTTTCTGATATTTTTTTTTTTTTCTGAATATACATCGTTTTTTTTTTTTTTTTTTTTTTTTTTTACAAAAAAGGAAACACTTTTGATACATATACAAAAGAAAACAAAAATTACATGACACTTTGCAAGAGGTAGCCCTTTTTGATGCACCCAGTTAAATTCGATGGTTGTCTTTCTTAATGTAACCTCCACCTTCTATCCCGACCAACCAAAGAACAAGCTAGTCAAGTTTCGTTCAGTATTCTAAAGTGATTGGCAATCGTAACTTCCTATCAAACACCTTGAAGATCGAGGCCATACATGTATTGGTAGATCGTGCGCGTGCAAATTTCTTATCACTATGTGAATTGTGCTAGAATCAGGGTGCCTAAATATCTAGACTAAGACTCCTAATAAAAATACATATTTGCACAAGAGTCAACATTTCAAGGTAAATGAGCTCCATTTTTATGATTTTTTTAATTTTTTAATTTTTTATTTTGATTTTTCAATTTTTTTGGAATTTTTCAATTTTTTCAAAAGAAGAAGGAGTTCGATTTCAATTATAGCATATTATCGTGGTATCTACTCTATACCCCCAAACCTAAACTAAACATTGTCCTCAATGTTTTAAAATATGGAAAGAATTATAAAACAATATATGAAGAGGAACATGCTGAGTAGAGTAAAAGGAGAGAGAATACCCGATTGTACAGCGAAAGCTCGATTAAAACTCCGTTATTCAAGGCAAAAATCCATCATATTAGGAGTCACAATGGATGAGCACAAAATATACACAAAAGGAAATTTAACTAACACATTATCTACAAGAAAATTTGGTTTTTAATGGGATTGGACTTTTTGGAAAAAATTTGGTTTTGTTGGGAAACATTTGGTTTTGATGGGAAAACGAAAAATTTTGGTTTTTAGGGAAAGATTTGGAAAACTTTTTGGTTATTTAGGGAAAGAGTGGACCAGTTTAGTCCACATAGACTGGGTCCTCCAGGTTGGTTGTTTCAATGTCGGGTGGGAATGGCTCAAGAAATGGCTTTAATCTCTGCCCGTTGACTTTGAAAACGTTCTTGTTGGAAACATCCTCCAGCTCTACAGCTCCATGAGGAAAAACTGTGCGTACTAGGTACGGACCCTTCCATCTGGAACGCAGTTTTCCTGGAAAAAGATGTAATCGGGAGTCATACAGCAAGACTTTCTGACCAGGAGTGAAGGATTTGCGTAGAATACGCTTGTCATGAAACATCTTCATCTTCTGCTTATATAACTTGGCACAGCGGCTTCCTTGTGTAATTCCTCCCGGCTTTTCACCGCTTTTCTGCTCTTTTCCGCTCCGCTATTCATCCAGACTTTATTTATTACCTAAAAATGCAAAATTAAGTAAGAAAAATATTTATTCTTGAAAACAATGAAAATACAGAATATGGGATAAAATGTAGAATTAATGCACAAAAGATGAGTTAAATGCCAACAAAAAGGGATAAATATATACAATATTCGGCACTCATCAAGGACCAAGGTCAGTTTAGTAATTCTAATGTTCCCCCAGGTTTTGGCTATACTAAGAATACTTCAGGATCAACTCAGTTTCAGAATCAGTCTGATAAGAAAGTCTTAAGTCTAGAGGAAACTCTCACCTCGTTTATTCAAAATACTGAAAATATGTGTCAATTGCTTTCACAAAGCATATAAGCTAGTAATAGGATAGGACAAGAACATAATCAGGCCATATCTGAATTGAAAGACCAGGTTAGTCTGATCAATGAGTCTCTAAGAGAAAAAGGTAAGTTCCATAGTCAACCGATACCCAACCCTAGAGGAGTTACCGAAGTAGGTGCAAAACCATTTAATCAAGTGAATTCTGTCACAACCCTTAGGAGTGGTAAAACAGTAAACAATAAGGTAGCCACGCCTAATAGTGGACATACTGTAGATCCACCTTCTAGTTCCCAAGATGAGCCCCAGAAGGAGCCACTAACTGAAGAAACCGATAAAATTTCTAGTGATGCCAATGTGGTTCCCGACAGGTCTCATTTTGTACCCAAAGCCCCATATCCACAGTTGTTAGCTCCAACAAAGAGAGAGTCGACTTTCAACGAAATACTAGAGATATTTAAGCAGGTAAACATTAACATCCCTTTATTAGAAGCAATTAGGCAAATGCCTGCTTATGCCAAGTTTCTTAAGGACCTTTGTACACGAAATCTTAATGTCCATAAGAAAGCCTTTTTAGCTGGTCAGGTAAGTTCAATCCTTCTGAACCAAATAACCCCTAAGTATAAAGACCCTGGATGCCCCACCATATCTTGTGTGATCGGTAATTATTCAGTAGATAAGGCATTGCTTGACTTAGGATCTAGTGTGAACTTAATCCCTTATCATGTATACAACCAGCTAGGTCTTGGTAAGTTGAAACCGACTAAAATGACATTGCAATTAGATGATAGGTATGTCAAAATACCTCGTGGTGTCATAGAGGATGTTCTGATTGAGGTTGATAAATTTATTTATCCAGTGGATTTCGTTGTTCTAGATACTCAGCATGTTCAGGATCCTAGTACTCAAATACCGGTGATTTTAGGTCGCCCATTTTTAGCCACAGCTAACGCTGTCATCAACTGTAGTACCGGACTTATGAACATATCCTTTGGTAATATGACCACTGAACTAAATGTCTTTAATGTAATAGACAACCTTCCGATGATTTAGAAGAAGTGAATATGATTAGCACTTTAGTTCAGGATCTAACTCAGGATAATTGGGACGACACTTTATTTGGTGATTCCTTAGATGAAATTGATGAGGAAATTCTCTTAAGTCAGTTAGGTGACCGAACTTTTGAACTCGAAGAAGCTCTTTAGTACTTTAAAGACTCTACGGACCCTGAAATTCAAGCCATAGTGCTAGGCCTTACGGAAACTAGTGTTGACCCTAAGTTTGGGGGTAATGAACTAGAAGAAGCTCTTGAGTATTTTAAAGACTCTGAGGATGCAGAAATTCAAGCAATAGTTAGAGGTTTGTCCGAGAATACTGACTACCCTAAGTTTGGGGGTCGTAATGGTCAATTATCTCCATTAGAAGTCCTTAACTTGGGATTCGAGCCTAGTGTACCTGAGGTATTACTTGAGTCATTTCCGACTCCGCAACCGAATCCTCCTGATATTGTCCAGGAGGAAATTCTAAAGACTTGTTGTTCGAATGAGTCAATTTTTCAAGACACTCATATGAAGCCCAAATGGGCACAACAGAAAAACCCAGTTGTCTTGCAGGAAACCTTGGATGAGGATGTGCTATGTCTGTTCATTTTTCTGATTTGGTGCAGTTGTCTGATAATTGTGGCAATTTTATTTGCTTTTGTTGACCCACAGTTGTTTCGACTATTGATATATGATTTGAAAGGTAATTAGCCATTTTGTGGTATTTGACGTCTGGCTGAAGACTTTAAATTTAGCACTTTTTGGGAGGTAACCCAATCTCATGCAACATGGTAATATCTTTCCTTATATCTTTTGATTCAAATGGTAACAATTTCTCCTTGTTCATGCTTTTAATTTTATCTTTAGAACATTGAGGACAATGTTAGATTTAAGTTTGGGGGTATGGAAGAAACGTTTTAGTTGCAGTATGAATAAATAAACTCCAGAACCTAGAAATTTATGCCTATTGAGGATTGCACTAACTAATCTAAGTGGATGGAGGCATTTTGATCGTAGGAGTTGAGGAACCAATATGATAAGATGGAAACATTTAGAAGAGTCTATTCATAAAAGCACAGAGCTCAGGTGTTAGAAATAACATGATAGTTTCACCATATCTCGTTGAGTCCTTTTCACTTCTATTTTTATTTTATTTTGTTTTTAAACCATGTTTCTCTAAGTGATAGGTGGAGCCCACGATTCAAGTTGTTACCAATGCTAGGGTGAATTAGAGTGATTGAGTTACAAAGAAAAAAAAGAAAAAAAAAAGAAAAGAAAAGACCAGACCAATTAGACCAAAAAAAAAAGATTAAAAAAAAAGAGAAAAAAAGAAAGTGAATAAAGTCGACCACTGGTACCCTTGTATATGCCAGTTGTGTTGAGCTAGAATTAGGATTATCGATCACTGATTCCCTTGTATATGCTAGTTGTGTTGATATTAGTCAGACTAGTATCTCAATCCATTGGGATAGGTTCATTTTGGTAGAGTCCTTCAGACAGATATGGGAAACGCCGGTCACTTAGTAAACATCAAAACCATCTATGTTTTTCTCTATATCCATCTTCTTGATTTATCCATGTGATTAGTTTTGACTTCGGATATTGATGTCCATAGTGCGACTATCTGAGTAGAGCTCTGCCACTTTATATGAATTTTAGTATGCTTGAGTACAAACTCGTGTACAACAATTGGAATTTCGCATCAGGGTATTTCTTCCTGTAGTCAATAAGTATGCCAACCAAAGAGATTCTTTAGTGCTTTCCAAGGTTCTGCGTAGATAGCTAGGGTCTGGAGTATAAAGGTTTTGTGGGTATACCTATGCTGAGCCCTCCCGAGACTATAACTCGGCCACTGATGAGTGCCAAATATTGTATATATTTTATCCCTTTTTGTTGGCAATTTAACTCATCTTTTATGCATTAATTCTACATTTTATCCCATATTCTGTATTTTCATTGTTTTCAAGAATAAATATTTTTCTTACTTAATTTTGCATTTTTTAGGTAGTAAATAAAGATTGGATGAGTTGCGGAGCAAAAAGAGCAGAAAAGTGGTGAAAAGCCGGGAGAAATTACGCAAGGAAGCCGCAAAGAATGGAGCGCACGTCCAAAAAGCTGGAAATGGGCTCAAGAAGAAGAAAGTTGTTCTTAAAGAAGAAGTGGGCTCAAGGTTTTCTAAGCCCAAACTCATTTCCCAAACCCATATTCTATACCCAAAAGCCTAAAACCCAAATCCATACCCGCTTGCGTCTTCAGCCGTCAGATCAGTTCTCAGAAGCATCCGACGGTCGCTCCCTTGCTGTGCATCGAAGTTTGATATCCCCGCCCTACACTACAGTACCTAACTCCATCAAGTACCGTTCGTTTTGTTGTATTCCCTTATCCTACGGTCGCTCCTATATGCTCCTATCTCACCGTTAGATCCACTTACCATCTTCGCATCCAGCGGCTTACCTTCGCTGGACATCGAACCTTGATATCTCGCCTCACACCCTAGCGACCGAGCACCTACACCCCAAACAAACGCACCCTTCCCCTTTCTCCATCGAACCCATCTCCTCCATCACCCCCCTCTGCAGAGACACCATGTCCTGCCACCACCAGAACACCACCTCTGCCACTGCCGCTTCATCACCAAACACCACCAAACCACTCTACCTTTTCCATAAAATCAATACCCATCATCACCCCCTCTTTCTAGCCCCCTATTTGATTGATTTTTCTTCTCACCTTTCTCTGAAACCCTAGAAAAAAAATCAATCGATTAGGCGAGTCTAGAGTAGCAATTGGCGCGTGGGAATGGAGCAGGAGAGTCAGAGGAAGAATGGGTCGACGCATGGGGGAGAAATTGTGCCATAAAATTAGGTAATTTGAAAAACCTAATTTCACTGATTTTGGGGGAAAATTGGGGAAAACCCTAAATGGGTAATGGGGTATAAATTGATGTTATGTGAAGTGTGTAGGGGACACTGTATATCTCTCTGGACTAGCCAGTAGAGAATTTGCGACAAATTTTTATGAACTTCAAATTTCAGTGCTTATCAGTTGACAGTTGAAAATTACATATGTTCTTGGTTATCTGATATGTTGCTAATTGTGTTTGAATTATTACATGTGATGAATGTGAATGTTTTAGACATGGTTAGCATGAGCTAATCAGCATCAGGCCAAGGCTCAGTGAAGCCTTGTGCACTGTCATGTGACTAGAAGCTAGGATGGTTCTCCTGTTGCTGTGTTTTGATTGAGCAAATGGGAGATACCAATGCTCATAGAGCCTGTGATTGGCTGTACTGTCAAAAGACAGCCAATGCTAGGGGTAGACTAGTGAGCAATTTGGTGTTCTTCCATTTCTAGATGTATGCTTAGGAACAAACATAACCTAGAAACATGTCATTTGATTAGGACACAAGGTGGATCATAAGCCTTGGCTTACCCACCAATTCCCTCTCAGAAACTTGCATTTTCAGTCCTGTGTGTTTGCAACTCAGTTAATTTTTCTTGCCTTTTATTTTCTTGCACTTTGTAGCTTGTGTGCACTGAAGTCAGTGCACAATCCTGCCCTTGCCCTTGGCTTCCAAGCCTTGGTTCTTTGCTGATTTACCTTGTCTGTTATCTTTCCCTGCTGTGGTTCTTAACTGTTTCTTTATTGCTTTACCTTGCATCTTTGGTTCATGCCATTTACCTTGTTTTGCTCACTGCCTTAGTGCATTGTCACCATTGTTAGCCTAGGAAAACTTCTTATATGCTCCTCTCCCTGTGGACAAACCCCTACTCATCATTTTATTACAAATCTTGGCCTTGTATACTTGCAAGTTTTTTGTGTGCATCTTAATCACCACAACAAGTTTTTGGCGCCGCTGCCGGGGAGCTGGCTGCCATCTTTTTGAAGTTTTCAAAGTGCTGCTGGTGTGCAAGTGTGCATTTCTGCTGCTTGTTTTCTGCTGTTGGTGTGCAAGTGTGCAAGTGTTGGTTTCTGCTGCTGTTGGTGTGCACTACCTTGCACTGCTGCAAGTGCAAGTGTTGCTGAAGCTGCTGTTGCTGCTGCTGCTGTGAAGCTGCAGATTCTGCTGGTGCTGCTGCTGCTGCTGCTGCTGCTGGTGTGGAGCTGCTGCTGCCAAGCCAACTGGGCTGCCAACTGAAGCTGTCAACTGGGCTTGCATATTTCTCTTCTGCTGGGCTTGCAACTTCTGCACTTGGGCTTCGCTGCTTCAGCTGGGCTCCGTTGCTGCTGCTGCTGCTGGGCTCTGCTCCACCTGTTGCTGCTGGGCTTGGACGTGAGCTGCTTAGGACGATCCTAAAGCCCAACTGGGCTGTGCAACTAAAAGGGGACTAAAAGCCTATTTTTGGGCTTCCCTCAAAAAAACAAGTAAGCCTAACCCATGAGTTAACCCACTTGGGCCTCATTTAAATTCGAATTTGGGCTTGTAATAATTAATTTAATTATTTATTTGGGATTGTAATAATTTTTATTTTCTTTTTCTTTTTTTTATATTTGGGACTGTAATTAATTTTTTTTGTTTTCTTTTATTTTTCTTTTATTTTTCTTTTATGGGTTTGTTTTAATTATTATTATTGTTTTTATTTTGTTTTATGAGTTGTGATAATTTATGCTAGGTTTAGTTCAAAATTTTTTTTTCCAAAGCCCAATTTTTTTATTTTAAAAAAAACCAAAAACAAAACCCCTTCTTTAAACCAAAACCCATTCAAAACCAAATCTTCATAACCCTTGTGGGCCAAATTGTTTCCGATTGCTCTGTCTGACCAACATGTTAGTTAAGGTACCTACTAGGACATGATTGTGACCTACAGAGACCAGACAAACAGACTTGTTAGAATTAACCCAGACGAACCTATCGAAATTCTAAGTTCTGAGGGAGACAGTCCAGATCAACCAGAAACAATGGGAGAACCGTACCCTCAAGGATTATATGTACCCAACTAGAGCCAGTCAACCTTCTTGTATTTGCTACCCGAGGCTAATGGCCATTATGAGCTGAAATCTAGCACAATACAGATGCTTCCTATTTTTAGAGGTGTTGAGAATGAAAACCCGTACCACCACGTGAGAGAATTCGAGGAAATTTGTGGAACTCTGCGTTTCACTCAAATGACCGACGAAACCCTGAAGTTAAGGCTTTTTCCTTTCTCCCTGAAAGATAAGGCAAAGGCCTGGCTCTATGCTTTACAGCCTCAATCCATCATGACATGGGATGACCTCATAAAGGAGTTTTTCAAAAAGTTTTTCCCGAACCACAAGACTGCGACAATTCGTCAAAGTCTGAATAGCTTTGTGCAATTAGAAGGTGAGACCTTAGCTAGATACCTGGAGAGATTCAATGAATTATTGCTCCAATGTCCCCATCATGGTTTTGAAAAATGGAGACTTGTGCAAATTTTGTATGAAGGTCTAGATGTGTCCACCCGAACAACGGTTGAGTCGATGTGTAATGGTCTATTCGTAGATAAAACTGCTGACGCGTCTTGGGACTTCTTATTGAAGTAGCTGAAAAGACGCAACAGTGGGAATCCATCCGTGAAACCAGAAAGA
Source organism: Papaver somniferum (assembly GCF_003573695.1). Classification (NCBI taxonomy): domain Eukaryota; kingdom Viridiplantae; phylum Streptophyta; class Magnoliopsida; order Ranunculales; family Papaveraceae; genus Papaver; species Papaver somniferum. Next base: position 145,641,303 of record NC_039367.1, on the reverse strand, counting down.
CTACATCCGAAGCAAAGGCTTTTAGGATTGAAGCGGATTTTGAGGGTAGAGCAAACATGGCATCAATAGTTAGGAGATTAGAAGAGTTAGAACTACATAAAAATTCAAAACCTTCCACCACTACTCTCCGAGAACATGTCGCTTCATCTGTTTGTGCTGCTTGTAACGACCCCAACCATCAATTCCAAAATTGTCCAGATTTGCTTGCAGTCCAGGAGTCTAGGCTTGAACAGGCACATGCCATGTTTCAAACCAGAGCATAACCCTTATTCACAGACCTACAATCCAGGATGGAGAAACCACCCTAACTTTTCATGGTCAAAAGGACCCACTCAAGGAGGACCATCTCAACCCAATCAGAGCTATCAAAACAATCAGGGATATCAGAACAATCAAGGTTATCACACCCGAGAAACCCTCAACAACAATCAAACTCTCAACAACAATCATATCCTCAACAAATACAGACAAGAGATTATCCACCCTAGAGGAAATGTTCCAGAGTTTGATGCAAAGTCAGAAAAATCTAGATCAAAAGATGGATCAAATGTGGAGAGAAAAGGGTAAACTTCCGAGCCAACCCCAACAAAATCCAAAGAGGATATTTCAAACAGGCACAACATCCTGCACTGAAACCTCACCTGATCAAATCCATGCCATTACCACCCTCCGAAGTGGTAAAGTCATCGAGAACAACGTGGGCGAACCTAATGAGTCTGATACAAATTCCACGTGTCTCCACAACCCCAGAAAACCAAAGAATCTGAGCAAGTTGGAAAATCTGACAATTCTACTGCTGTGAATGTCCCTTTGCCAACTCATCTTCCTGTTGCTCCATTTCCTCAAGATTGCTATCAACAGAAAAGTACCCATTACAATGAGATGTTAGATCTGTTCAAGAGAGTCAACATCAACATTCCTTTTCTTGAAGCAATCAAGCAAATCCCTGCTATGCCAAATTCCTCAAAGACTTGTGTACTCAAAAGCGCAAGCTCAATGTGCAAAAACGTGCTTTCTTAGCTGAGCAGGTGAGTTCCATCATTCTGAACAAAACTCCACCCAAGTTTAGGGATCCAGGATGTCCAACAATTTCTTGCACTATAGGAGAACACACGGTCAATAAAGCGTTATTAGACCTAGGTGCAAGTGTTAACCTACTGCCATATTCTGTTTATGAGCAGTTAGGTCTTGGGGAGTTGAAACCAACATCTATCACTCTACAACTGGCAGACCGATCTGTCAAGATTCCTCGTGGAGTGGTCGAAGATGTTTTGATCAAGGTTGACAAATTCTATTTTCCCGTAGACTTCATTGTCTTAGACACTCAACCTGTACAAAACCCAGACTGTCACATTCCTGTCATCTTAGGACGTCCTTTCTTGGCTACGTCCAACGCGATCATCAACTGTCGGAATGGAGTGTTAAAACTGTCTTTTGGTAACATGACGGTAGAATTGAATGTGTTCGATATTAGTCAACAACCTGTGAATCTTGATGATGATGATGTGCATGAAGTTAATATGATTGAAGGATTAATGCAAGATTCGTTGACTAACATTCTATCCGTCGACCCCTTTCAAGCATGTATGGAGAACTTTAACCCTGATTCCTATGATGATGCATACTGTAGTGACGTCCTATCTCTGCTCGAATCTGTACCTCAAATGGATCACTGAAAGGAAATATGAAGTGGAACCACCCCTACTCTCTGATTCCAAGCTTATTCCATCCATTGTTGAGCCACCCAAGCTTGAATTGAAAACATTGCCTAGTACGTTGAAGTACGCATTCCTAGGTTCTTCTGATACTTTACCTGTCATTATTTCATCATGTTTAGACACGGAACAGGAAAGTAAGCTTTTAGAAGTACTTAAGGAACACAAAGAGGCCTTAGGATGGACCATCTCAGATCTCAAAGGAATTAGTCCCACCATTTGCATGCACCACATTAACCTTGAAGAGAATGCCAAACCATCGAGGGAAATGCAAAGGAGACTTAATCCTAACATGAGAGATGTAGTCAAAGGAGAGATCCTGAAACTACTTGATGCGGGTATCATATACCCAATTCCCGATAGCAAATGGGTTAGTCCCATTCAAGTTGTGCCTAAGAAGTCAGGCATTACTGTGTTCAGAACGACAAGAATGAATTAGTCCCTACTCGTACAACCACAGGATGGCGAGTATGCATCGACTACAGGAAGTTGAACACAGTAACAAGGAAGGATCACTTCCCGCTCCCTTTCATTGACCAAATGCTAGAACGTGTGTCTGGACACAGTCACTACTGTTTTCTAGATGGCTTTTCCGGTTATAACCAAATTCACATTGCTCCGGAAGATCAGGAAAAAACTACATTCACGTGTCCATTTGGGACGTTTGCTTATAGACGTATGCCCTTCGGGTTGTGTAATGCACCTGCTACTTTTCAGCGTTGCATGATGAGCATTTTTTCTGACATGATAGATAGTTTTCTCGAGATCTTTATGGATGATTTCTCTGTTTTTGGTTCCTCGTTTGACGAATGTTTGAAGCATCTTGCCCTCGTGATATCCAGATGTAAAGAAAAGAACCTTGTTCTAAATTGGGAAAAATGCCATTTTATGGTGAATTCAGGAATAGTTCTAGGACACATCATCTCAGAAAAAGGAATTGAAGTGGATAAAGCTAAAGTTGACCTCATTCAACATCTACCACAACCTTGCTCTGTGAAGGAGATCAGATCATTTCTAGGTCATGCTGGTTTTTACCGGCGATTCATCAAAGATTTCAGCAAAATCTCCAGACCTCTGTGCAGTCTTCTCTCCAAAGATGTTGCCTTCAATTTCGATGCTGCTTGTGTGAAGGCATGGGAGGAATTAAAAACCCTTCTCACCACCGCTCCTATAGTCCGACCACCCGATTGGAAGCTTCCGTTCGAACTTATGTGTGATGCCTCTGATTATGCTGTTGGTGCTGTTTTAGGACAGCGAGTTGATAGACTACCATATGTGATATACTATGCTAGCAAAACCCTTAATGATGCCCAACTCAATTATTCAACTACCGAGAAGGAATTGCTTGCCGTCGTTTTCGCATTAGACAAGTTTAGATCTTATCTGATAGGGTCTAAGATCATCATATACACAGACCATGCGGCTTTGAAGTATCTTCTTTCCAAGAAGGATGCTAAAGCTCGCCTTATTCGATGGATACTCTTATTACAGGAATTCGATCTCGAAATCCGTGATAAGAAAGGTTGTGAGAATGTGGTTGCTGATCATTTGTCTAGATTAACTTTAGAGTCTATTGATGAATCTGAGCTGATTAGAGAATCATTCCCAGATGAACAGCTGATGTCTATCTCAGACCTTCCTTGGTTTGCTGATATTGTTAACTACCTCGCTACAGGTAGGATGCCCTCACGTTGGTCGAGACAAGACCGCTCTAAATTCCTGGCTGAAGTCAAACATTTCCTTTGGGATGACCCATATTTGTTTAAGTACTGTCCAGACCAAATCATTAGGAGATGTGTCCCCAACACTGAACAGAAAGATGTGATATCTTTCTGTCATGACCAAGCATGTGGAGGCCATTTCAGTGCCAAGAAAACCGCTGCAAAGATCTTGCAGTGTGGATTCTATTGGCCATCATTGTTCAAGGATTGCCATGATTATTGTGTTGCTTGTGAACGCTGTCAAAAGCTAGGAAGCATTTCGAGGAGAAACATGATGCCATTGAACCCCATTTTGATTGTGGAGATTTTTGATGTTTGGGGGATAGACTTCATGGGTCCATTTCCCATGTCTGACAGCAAGTTGTACATCCTAGTCGCAGTTGATTACGTTTCTAAGTGGGTAGAAGCCATAGCAACCAGAACAAATGACCACAAGGTGGTACTTTCATTTCTAAAGGAGAACATATTTCACGTTTTGGTACCCCTAGAGCTATCATCAGTGACGGCGGTTCACATTTTCGTAACAAGTACTTTGAGTCTTTAGTACGCAAGTATGGCATAACTCACAAGGTTGCTACTCCGTACCACCCTCAGACTAGTGGACAAGTGGAAGTGTCTAATAGGGAAATTAAGCACATTCTGGAGAAGACGGTCAACCCGTCCAGGAAAGATTGGTCATTGAGATTGAATGATGCTTTGTGGGCCTATAGAACAGCTTATAAGACACCAATTGGCATGTCCCCCTATCGTCTAGTGTATGGAAAGCCGTGCCATCTACCTGTGGAATTAGAACATCGTGCCTACTGGGCAATCAAAGAGCTGAACTTTTCTCTGGACGAAGCTGGAATTCAAAGGAAACTTCAACTCAACGAGTTGGAAGAATTGAGAAATGAGGCTTATGACAGTGCCAAGCTGTACAAGCAAAGATGAAGATTTCATGACAAGCGTATTCTACGCAAATCCTTCACTCCTGGTCAGAAAGTCTTGCTGTATGACTCCCGATTACATCTTTTTCCAGGAAAACTGCGTTCCAGATGGAAGGGTCCGTACCTAGTACGCACAGTTTTTCCTCATGGAGCTGTAGAGCTGGAGGATGTCTCCAACAAGAACGTTTTCAAAGTCAACGGGCAGAGATTAAAGCCATTCCTTGAGCCATTTCCACCCGACATTGAAACAACCAACCTGGAGGACCCAGTCTATGTGGACTAAACTGGTCCACTCTTTCCCTAAATAACCAAAAAGTTTTCCAAATTTCCCTAAAAACCAAAATTTTCGTTTTCCCATCAAAACCAAATGTTCCCAACAAAACCAAATTTTTTCCAAAAAGTCCAATCCCATTAAAAACCAAATTTTCTTGTAGATAATGTGTTAGTTAAATTTCCTTTGTGTATATTTTGTGCTCATCCATTGTGACTCCTAATATGATGGATTTTTGCCTTGAATAACGGAGTTTTAATCGAGCTCACCGTACAATCGGGTATTCTCTCTCCTTTTACTCTACTCAGCATGTTCCTCTTCATATATTGTTTTAATTCTTTCCATATTTTGAAACATTGAGGACAATGTTTAGTTTAGGTTTGGGGGTATAGAGTAGATACCATGATAATTTGCCATAATTGAAAACGAACTCCTTCTTTTTGAAAAAATTGAAAAATTCCAAAAAAATTAAAAATCAAAATTCAAAAAAAATTAAAAAATGAAAAATCAAAAAATGGAGCTCATTTACCTTGAAATGTTGACTCTTGTGCAAATATGTTTTTATTAGGAGTCTTAGTCTAGATATTTAGGCACCCTGATTCTAGCACAATTCACATAGTGATAAGAAATTTGCACGCGCACGATCTACCAATACATGTATGGCCTCGATCTTCAAGGTGTTTGATAGGAAGTTACGATTGCCAATCACTTTAGAATACTGAACGAAACTTGACTAGCTTGTTCTTTGGTTGGTTGGGATAGAAGGTGGAGGTTACATTAAGAAAGACAACCATCGAATTTAACTGGGTGCATCAAAAAGGGCTACCTCTTGCAAAGTGTCATGTAATCTTTTGTTTCCTTTTGTTATGTATCAAAAGTGTTTTTTTAAAAAAAAAAAAAAAAAAAAAAAAAAAAAAAAACGATGTATATTCAAAAAAAAAAAAAAAAAAAAAAAAAAAAAATATCAGAAAAATACAAAAAAATCAAGTTTATCAATTCCATCTCTCTTGTTCCAAAAATAAAAGAGATAGTCAATGTAAATAAGAGTCATGTAAAGAGTTTTGTTGTTTCATTGTAATAAGCAAGGAGGGTGTATGCCATTGATGTACAACGCGAGTAATTGTGAAATACCTCCAACTCATTCACAATTCTCGTAAAGTCCGGACAGCTAGCTAGATTTCGACCTCAGTTCTTAGCCTGAGAAACTATCTCTTGGTGATTAGTAGTCATGACTTCAGATCTTTCTTTACACATGTGTAGATACACTTTACACTCTTATCACATGTCTTTTTGTTATCAGTGCTAGGATTGTGCCTTCGATAGCTAGATTGACATCTCCATTTTGCTGTGAGCTTAAACTGTTTTGCACATGTCACATTTGATGGAATCTGAGCTTATATTTTGACCTAGAACTTTGTAGGTACGTTCTAAGCAAACCTTCACGAGACTTCAACTCGTCCACTAGGGACACTTAGTGGTTTAAAAGGCTTAGTGCATACGCTAAATGCATTCGAGAGACCAGCGACAGTGGTATAGTTAGGATTTCCTTAGCTTTGTTTTACTTGAGGACAAGTAAAATTCAGGTTTGGGGGTATTTGATGAGTGCCAAATATTGTATATATTTTATCCCTTTTTGTTGGCAATTTAACTCATCTTTTATGCATTAATTCTACATTTTATCCCATATTCTGTATTTTCATTGTTTTCAAGAATAAATATTTTTCTTACTTAATTTTGCATTTTTTAGGTAGTAAATAAAGATTGGATGAGTTGCGGAGCAAAAAGAGCAGAAAAGTGGTGAAAAGCCGGGAGAAATTACGCAAGGAAGCCGCAAAGAATGGAGCGCACGTCCAAAAAGCTGGAAATGGGCTCAAGAAGAAGAAAGTTGTTCTTAAAGAAGAAGTGGGCTCAAGGTTTTCCAAGCCCAAACTCATTTCCCAAACCCATATTCTATACCCAAAAGCCTAAAACCCAAATCCATACCCGCTTGCGTCTTCAGCCGTCAGATCAGTTCTCAGAAGCATCCGACGGTCGCTCCCTTGCTGTGCATCGAAGTTTGATATCCCCGCCCTACACTACAGTACCTAACTCCATCAAGTACCGTTCGTTTTGTTGTATTCCCTTATCCTACGGTCGCTCCTATATGCTCTTATCTCACCGTTAGATCCACTTACCATCTTCGCATCCAGCGGCTTACCTTCGCTGGACATCGAACCTTGATATCTCGCCTCACACCCTAGCGACCGAGCACCTACACCCCAAACAAACGCACCCTTCCCCTTTCTCCATCGAACCCATCTCCTCCATCACCCCCCTCTGCAGAGACACCATGTCCTACCACCACCAGAACACCACCTCTGCCACTGCCGCTTCATCACCAAACACCACCAAACCACTCTACCTTTTCCATAAAATCAATACCCATCATCACCCCCTCTTTCTAGCCCCCTATTTGATTGATTTTTCTTCTCACCTTTCTCTGAAACCCTAGAAAAAAAATCAATCGATTAGGCGAGTCTAGAGTAGCAATTGGCGCGTGGGAATGGAGCAGGAGAGTCAGAGGAAGAATGGGTCGACGCATGGGGGAGAAATTGTGCCATAAAATTAGGTAATTTGAAAAACCTAATTTCACTGATTTTGGGGGAAAATTGGGGAAACCCCTAAATGGGTAATGGGGTATAAATTGATGTTATGTGAAGTGTGTAGGGGACACTGTATATCTCTCTGGACTAGCCAGTAGAGAATTTGCTACAAATTTTTATGAACTTCAAATTTCAGTGCTTATCAGTTGACAGTTGAAAATTACATATGTTCTTGGTTATCTGATATGTTGCTAATTGTGTTTGAATTATTACATGTGATGAATGTGAATGTTTTAGACATGGTTAGCATGAGCTAATCAGCATCAGGCCAAGGCTCAGTGAAGCCTTGTGCACTGTCATGTGACTAGAAGCTAGGATGGTTCTCCTGTTGCTGTGTTTTGATTGAGCAAATGGGAGATACCAATGCTCATAGAGCCTGTGATTGGCTGTACTGTCAAAAGACAGCCAATGCTAGGGGTAGACTAGTGAGCAATTTGGTGTTCTTCCATTTCTAGATGTATGCTTAGGAACAAACATAACCTAGAAACATGTCATTTGATTAGGACACAAGGTGGATCATAAGCCTTGGCTTACCCACCAATTCCCTCTCAGAAACTTGCATTTTCAGTCCTGTGTGTTTGCAACTCAGTTAATTTTTCTTGCCTTTTATTTTCTTGCACTTTGTAGCTTGTGTGCACTGAAGTCAGTGCACAATCCTGCCCTTGCCCTTGGCTTCCAAGCCTTGGTTCTTTGCTGATTTACCTTGTCTGTTATCTTTCCCTGCTGTGGTTCTTAACTGTTTCTTTATTGCTTTACCTTGCATCTTTGGTTCATTCCATTTACCTTGTTTTGCTCACTGCCTTAGTGCATTGTCACCATTGTTAGCCTAGGAAAACTTCTTATATGCTCCTCTCCCTGTGGACAAACCCCTACTCATCATTTTATTACAAATCTTGGCCTTGTATACTTGCAAGTGTTTTGTGTGCATCTTAATCACCACAATAGCCACTAGGGCCACCTAGGGGTTTAAAGGCTTATTGCATACGCTAAATGCAATCGACGATGCCTGCGTCAGTGAGTTAGGATTTTATCTTTGCTCGAGGACTAGCAAATAATAAGTTTGGGGGTATTTGATAGACACATTTTTGTGTCTAATTTGTCTCGATTCTATAATTGATGGTGCTCATTTTTGTACTTATTACGGTGTTTTATGTGTGTGTAGGTATTTTTGGCTAATAAACATTTTTGGAAAAATCGACTCGAAAAGTTGTGCGGGGCACCCGGAGGAAATTTGCTATTCGGACTCTCACCATGGATAAGGGGAAACCTAATTACTAAGGGGCATACCTGCAGGGAATCTACTATTCGCACCCCCACTCTGGATAGGGGGAGACCACTTTATTCTCAAAATTCAAAAGAAAAAATTGGTGGGAAAAAAACCAGTTTGCATACCAGAGTTAGGGTTGGATTTCTAGGCTATTTTAGGGAGATTCAATCGCGGGAATTTGTTGGGATGGACGTGATTTAGCATAACAGGCTTGGTATGAGCGCTGGAATGGATTGAATTGGGCTAGAACTTGATTGGAGCAGTCGCATAGGAGTTTGTAACACTACAGAGGCGAATTGATCAAGTTGCAGGAAACCCGTATTTCTGCTGCTGCTGCTGAAGAACATCCGTTGCAAATAAGAACAACATCTCAAATTTGTAACTCTGCTACAATAACTTCTTTGTCACAGTCATTCATTCGTTTTGTGACTCCAATACACCGTTGCAAACATTCAGAGTTATAGTTTTTCATCTTTTAATCAACTTTTGAACCATAAACAAATATTTTTAGCAAGTGATTAATATGAGAAGCTAAACCCCATTGCTGAGGCGATGGAGGAAGCCATTTTTCCAATTATTATGTGGTAAATTCTATTTAATTTAATTTTCGTAATTCTTTTATGATTATTTGCACTGAACTGAAATCAAATATATGATTCTGATTAAGTGGTTGTGTTCTCAATTGATGGGTCATGCTTAGGTTAAATCTTTTGATGGTCCATGCTTTCGATTTACAACTATTGTTTTGAGAATCTACTTGTCTAGGAGAAAATATTAGAATTACTTTAAACGTAAAGAGTTGCACAAAAATTGACTAGATTAAATCACATAAAAATTAGAGACTGGTGGAATCCAAAGTCTCAGTGCTTTTTATAAACTTGAATACAATTTCTTTTTAAGTTTTCTATTTTAATTTGAGTCTAAAATCGAGTCTACATAATCCGAGTTGAACGAAATTTACTACCACTTAAATACTACATCACTTGTCATTCAATCTGACAAAGATACTTCAAAGTCGGGTCACGGTACAGGTTGGGACAATGCCTACCACGAGTTATATGTTCAACTTCACGAGTCGGATCTAACTATCTCCAGGTTGGACCACTTGCATACCAACGTCCAAGAAACCTTGAACACCACTATCTTGCAAATGGAAGGTAGCTTTAGGTGCAGTGTGGAATACTATTAATTATGTCATATTTCTAATTTTTGATGTAGTTTTGTTTGGATTTGCAGAATCTGAAGATCGTCACAAGATCCAAGTCCTTCGCCTTTCCCGTGAAAGGGATGAATTCCGGACAGAGGTTTCTCGTCTGAAGAATGAGGTCAATGATTTGAATGCTGATATGGATGAGATGATCGTAACTTCTGCGAAGGTAGCCAAGTTAGATCGCAAGAACACCCAGGACTATCTGGTTTCTCTTTTTGGTAATTTCTACGACGAACATGACCTTCCTCGTCCTGTCTTTCCTCTAGAGGTGTTCTCCGACGATGAGCAACCAAAGGACGATATAATCATCTCTGGCGAAGAAGAGAGGCTCAGCGAAGATGACGAGGAACAGAAGATCGACGATGCGAAGATCGAGAAGGAAAAATCCAAGGGTGCCTCTTCTAGTACTGGTGTTGGTCCTGGTGAAGCGGGTGATGCTTTCTCTGGTGACATCCCTTTTCAGCAACAATCTTAGTTGAGATATTTTGTAAAAGGGTCATATGTTTTGAGCCTAATTAGGGTCTGGGTCATAGAAGTTACAATTGATGCATTAGGGTCGTCGACTAACCGAAGACCGTTAAAAAAATGTTATTTGACTTTTTTTACTTTTCCAAATACCTTGACTGTTAGTTGACCGCGTTGACCGGTTTAACATCATCATAACATATACGTCCTTTTCCATATTTTTCCCTTCTGGTTATGTTTCATTTATCTTTGTTCGAGCCTCTATCGGATCTCCATTAATATTCTTGTTCTTCTTCAAATAAACCTCCCCTTCTCTATTTCTTATAAGGGGATCAAGTAAATCTAAAATGGGTTAATTGTTATGTTCTCATGGGTGCTAATATTGGAGTTGAAGATGGTGTATTGATAGTTTAATCGTCACTCAATTGCTTGCTACGGAGAAAGTCAGTGAAGCAACAATCGGATACAGAGAATACAAAGAGGTTAAAGTTAATTCTTAGTTTATTTCTCAATTATTAATAAACCAAATTTCATGGAAATTGTACGGTTAACTCCATATAAATAACAGGATCAAACAGAATGTATCAAACAAAAGAAATTTTGAATGCGTACTAACCTGTCAATACATATGCAGCAATGCCCTTGTCATGACGATATTCTTCTATAAATACAATATCGTATCCGCAATGCCAATTCTGTGACCAATTTGGTATTTGGATCAATGTAAATAAATTTTCAGGGATGTAGGTGTAAAATTTTCCCTTCTCCGTTCCTTAGGTTCAGTAAAAATGAATTTGCAACCGCATTGAAGATGTTCGATGATGAGATATTTTATTATACCGCAAGAGCACGGTTGTCTATTGGACAGTATGCAAGTACGATTCGTTCCACAGGGACTAAATTTGTTACCTTCAATTTCTAATTAAATAGAGTGAGAAAGAAAATGATATAAGATAAAAATTAGTTAAAACTAAAAGATAAATAAAGAAAAACCTAGGGTTCCAGCAATCCACCACTATTATGTGTAAATCATTCAACATTTCTCTATAATACTTTTCTCATTAACACAAGACGATTTAGGACATGGGTACGTCTCGGATGATAAAGCTTTATAATCAATAAAATTCTCAAAATACTAATAATTTTACCCATTTAGGTGTTGGTCTCTAATTAGAAAATGATTACAAAAAAACAAGCACAAGGACATATAAATAAAACTATTATCGTTAACGCACGAGAATATAGGACCGAAGATAAAGTATTATTAAAAATGAGTTGAAATCTCTAGCACATAATAGGGTTTCTTGAGTGACCCTAGTGTAAAGATTACTCCATTACAAAAGAAAAGAAGAATAAAAAAAAAGAAAAATGAAAACTCTATTATTTTATCTCTGGACTACGGACACCAGACCTCCCTATTCCATTTGCTTCAACCAGTATTTATAGTTTTCAAAGGAAACCACTTTCCTTTATCATATCCACTACCACATCATCATCAAATGAAAGTATGCCACGTGTCAAATAATATAAAAATCCTTCAATCAGAATGCGCCATGTGCCAAATACTGCAATCAATATCTTAATTATTATTTTCAACCATAAAGAATAATATTCTTTCCCAAATCTTCATATATTCCATTACTCCACATCATAAGGAAATATTTTCTTTATTAAACAAAATATCTTCAGATATCCTTTATCATAATTGATATCTTTCACATGTTTTCAACACTTCTACACAATCAGTGGAATTCTTACCACACTCCCATATCCACACAATTGGACTTGATAAAATGATTCTCCATGTAATTCCTTTCGGGCTTAGCCCATTTAATCATAAATCACTTCATTTCCTCCATTTTTCCCGCAGATTTCCGTATTTTAGTCTATCGATCTTTATTTCTTTCAAAATACTTAAAACAAGTTTATTAGCGATAAAATGAGTCATAGCTAATGTAATTATGGGTGAAAAAGCGTCACACTTACGTTCTTATCATTCGACGAAATTCCTCTCTAAGATCCAAACCAGAATTGGGAGAAATTATCATTTTACTGTGTTAAGGGTATTTTGATAATATATTAGACGGTCAAAGTGAGTCTTAGACCCTAAAGCATCAACTACAACTTCTACGACCCAGACCCTAATTAGGCTCAAAACACACGACCCTTTTACAAAATATCTCATCTTAGTTTTTCTTCCTTCATATTTATGTCTAACTATCTTTAAAACAATTTATCTTTCTGGGCGCTCCCAAGCTTGGGGGGTAAAACATCTTAATTTCTTTGGGTAATCTTTTGATTGAATTTTGTGTTACTATTATGATTTTCTATTTTGTCAAGTATATACATACCGAAGAAATACTTCAAAAGAATAATTAAATTTAAATCATATACTTGCCTCTTATTCTTTTGTGTTTTTCTAAGGTATGGTCCAAGGCTAATCCAAATCTCCCCGTAAGATTTAGACCTTATGTTTTAAATCTTGCGAGCTCCTTTCTTCCCCTGGGGTTCACTAGGCATTTTCGCCGCATCTTATATTGAATTTCTTTTATGCTTTTCATGTCGTCCCCCTCTTCAACTTCCTTATTTCACTTGTTCTTTACTTTGCCTTTTCTTGACAGGGTCTTACTTTGGCGGAACGCTGAGTCTTGCGAGGATAATGCTAAAGAAGAACATAAAATGTAAAAGTATATACTTGCCTCTTGTTCTTGTTGAGCATCATAAAAGGGACCCTCGGCGGATAGGTCTTATTATTGCCCCTAACTTTCACTCTGAGAGTTGTTCACGACATGCGTTAGGTCTTGCCTCTTTCATTTTCATGCGAACTAGGGTGCATGCCTTGGATTCTTAGCCTTCCTAGGTGAAGGTTTTAAGTTTCCCTAGAAAATGTCTACTTCGTGAATCTTATTTGCCTCCTAATGAGAGGTCTTATCTTTCTTTTTGTTATCTTGTAAGTGGAAAATTCATATTCATGATACGATTCATCAAGATTTCATTGCTATCCTTTTGAAAATTCGATACATTATCAGTTGAGGATTAAAATTATTACATTTATCTTATTCCTAAGACCCTTCCTCGACTATCAGTGTTCTTCTTCCATGCGATTATTTTCATATTGATATCTTTTCAACTCCCCCATTTGCACTTCGTTCCTGATCCTGAACAAAGTTGAAAATAATGGCTGCCTAGTTGACAGCGCATAGATGAACGAGCGCACCAAATCTTCCTCTGAAATTCTTCCTCTGATTTCCTCACAAATTACGTCCCATCTCGCCACCAGACTTCGTAAAATTTTATTCTACCTTTGCTTTAAAGAGAATAGTTCCGCTATCTCCGATTTGCATGGTTTGTTTTTCGCACATTTGTTCATCATTTCTGGATGCAGTCTGGTTGTCTTTTTCGTTATTGGGATATTGTTTCTTTTCCCTCCGGCCATTATTGATTGATGCGTTAGGTACTCTCTTTCTCGGAATTTCCTTCTGTTATCTTCTATGGCTCTTTTTAGGTCTTCCCGTTCATTTTGTTCTCCTCGTCCCTTGTTTTCTCGCCGGTATTCGCGACGTCCTTCAATTGCTAATGCCCTTTATGGAGCATATTTTCCTCGTGGTGCATTACCTTCCGCTTGATTCCTTTTTATATGATTGTTCTTAATAACAAGTTTCTCATTTTGCCTTTCCAATATTATGCGCTCCCTCACCAAATCTTCCTTTTTTAGTCTTTCTTCATAGAGTTCTTTCTTTAATCGTTTCATCTCTTCTTCTTAGGAAGCCCTTCCTTCCTTATCTACAGAATCATGTAGTTCAACACTCTTCTCGGCTTCTTGTATCGATACTTTCCTGCGCTTATTAGAGTTCATTTTTGCTCCTCCTCATGGGGTTCGTTTTTTCTTGATGGCGGGAGTTTCTTTCTCATTTTTGTTACCTCGCTTTCTTCAGTTGTTTTTCCCTTCTTCGCCTTTCCTCTTTCCTTTATTTCGGCTTGGCTTCCCTTTTCTGGAGTCGTCTCGCGGTTCTTCTCGCTGTTCGTCGCTTTTTCTCCGCCTCTTCCATGTCTTTATGTGGTGCAACTAGCTCTTCACTTATCCCAATTGTGAATACCATCAACCGCTCTGCTCTTCTTTCTTCGCATGCCTTCCTTTTTTGCTCTATTTTTTTCCTTATTTTATCTTCAGACATCCTTTTTAATACAATCTTGCATGTCTTTAAGATCTCCCCTTATCTCGCCGATTCCACTTGGCGTAGGAAACCGTATGGCCTGATGATATGTATATGCAATCCCTTTTATGCTGTGTATCCATGGTCTTCTTATAAGAGCATTGTAAGGTGAGTCTATGTATATCACGCAGACTGTGACTTTCGTTTCCAGCTCGCCAGCAAAAATCTTTACAACTAATTCTCTCTTTGGCTTAGATGAAACTCCGTTAAACCCATATATGTTATACGTCGATGACACGAGATCCGAGTCCTTGTATACCATGGTTCTAAATGTATGATAAAACAGTATATCAACCGATCTCCCCATATCCACCAAGATTCTGTCAATTGCCCAAATTTTTTCCTTCTCGGCTGGATCTTCTTCCCATCTTGATTATTTCCCAAAATTCAGGGCTATAACCAAAGGGTTTGTGTGAGAATTTCCTCCTTCGGTTACATCCTTTGCTGAGAACATTATTTCTCTTTTCTGTCGTTCCTCCAACAGTTCCTTCGTATTGATGTTGAATATTTCGTTTCCTTCGAAGTCCCTCTTATGTACTCTCTTGAGTATATTGTCATGGAAATTTTGGATGCTCTTTGCTGCATGTATTATCGTATTACAATTCAGCCTTTGTGTTCCTCGATCTATTTCAATTCGGTATACCGGATGATTGTCACGAGTTGGTGGCGGTGGTGGTATAAAATTTTCTAGGAAATGTGCGAGTTTTCCCTGCTCTATCAGACGAAGTATAATTCGCCGAATGTTTCGACAATCATTAGTATGATGCCCATGAAAGCGGTGATATCTTCAGATCTCATGACTCCTAGTTCCCAGTGGTGGTTCTCTTCCCAAATTAGGTGATGGTGGGATCTCCTCTGTTAATACTATTGCCTCCCATACCTTTTCCACAGTTGTGTTAAGCCCAGGGAGCTTTATGTCTTCAAAAGATGGTGCACTTGGTATTCGCTCTCCAAATCTGGGCCCTTGATTGTTTCTTTTTTGATATCCCGTGTTTTAGCTTCGTGGATCATAATTCCTTCGTCTTGACTCCTCATATCTTTGTTGATCGATCCACTCTTGATCTCCGCTTGATAAAACTACTACCTTCGCTGGGACCGGAGTGGATGGCTCTCCCTTTTCATATTTTGGATCATTCTCCACCGACATGAACTGCCCTTGGTAATAGCCTCGAAATCCCTTATTTTGATGGAATTGGTACTGCTTCGCTGACTTGCCTCTGCCTTTTCTTCTAGAGCTATGTACTCCTCTTGGTACTCTCTTAATTCATTCATGGTTAAAGAGTTGTGAATAATGAATGTTTGAGTGTACAGCAGATCAGTTGGGATTAACGCGTTCACGAAAGCTAGGATAAAAATTTTCTCGTAAACTCTTCCTGCAAGCTCGCTGCATACCATCCCCCATCTCGTCACCAATGCTCATAGGCTTTCCATGGGTGTCCTCCTTAAATTGAATAGAGTCTCAATCCCCGGCCTCAGCATGTTGTTAGTAATATACATAGTCAGGAATATTCTCTGTAAGTCATTGAACGACGAAATTGATCTTTCTGGTAGCCCTTCGACCAAGCCAATGCTTCCCCAGCCAAGATCGCGGGGAAATATCGACAAAGCACCGCGTCATTTAGTCCCCATTGCATCAACGAAAGAGTGTATTGTTTCAAGTGCTTCACAGCGCTTTCGGACCCGCTGAATATGCTCGGAAGTGTTGGCAATACACATTTTTCTGGGATGTCAGCATACATTATCTCATACGTAAATGGGGATTTATCGGCCTCTTCTATTGCTTCTGCCAGCTGCACTCTGCCGCCTCTCCGCGAATTATTTATCAACGTCCTCATATCTCGCAGCTCATCCAAGACTTCTTGGTTCAGGTTCCCTCCGTTTTCTTCCCGACGGCCACCTCTCATCACGCTGAGTCTTCCTTCACCATGTCTCATTTCTTCCTCGTTCCTCCGGTCAAATTCGCGTTGTTTTTCATCTTCTTGTCTCCTCTCATTTTCCTCATATTTTCGCTCTTCTTCATATCTCTGCCTTTGATCTTCCCAACTTGATGTTTCCAATCCCCTTCTCAGTTCTCTTTCTTCACCGCTTTCTCTTCATCGTCTCCTTCTTCGCTCTCTTCCGTCATCCTCGTGGGTATGTCTCCTTCGTCGTAAATCTTCTTCTCCTGATGATATCATGTCCACCTCTGAATCCGTGATGTCAGCTGCAGCTTCCTCGTTTAGTTGGCGATTTTGTAGCATCAATCTGGCGTTTTATCTCGTCAATCGGGTATCCTGCTCCACTAGATCCCTTTCTCGTTCCATTTCAAGGCAAAGCGTCTCCCTTAGTTGTTCCAACGTCATGTCTTCTTCACCGATATTCTCCTCCATTTCCTCATGAGTCATCTCTTCTCCTGCAATGGTGTCCGTCTCGTAAGTGTGTACAGAACCTTCTCTGAAGTTATCTTCGTTGGCCTCCTCAGTCCGTTGCTGGTTCACGCCTTGCCTTTCTCCTGTAGACGATGTTCCTCCTCTTTCCATTCTTCCCCCTTTTTTTTCCTCCAATCGTTTGCTTCTCCTTGTCGCTATCATGTGTGCCGCTCGATCTAGTGTTCTAGTCATCAACTTATCCTAGTTTCAATATCAATTACTCTTAAAACCCTAATCTTAAAAGGAACTTCTCGCTAAAATCTCTCATTCCTATAACTTCAGTTTCTCTCCACTCCTTAGATGAGGATGAATCCCCAATCTAAGTTCCCTGTTTCTAGACGCCAAAACGTAACTACTGGAAATCCAGTAGTACACCCAAAAGGGAAAACAATCAAGATCTAAGACATGATAAAGTAATATGAACCAAGAAATCTTTATTGATGAATTCTAAGGAAACAAAATACAAGTTCTTGAACATAAGGAAACCCAAATCTCACTCTTCACCCTAAGCTTTTTTGCTCCCTTTCCAAAATCCGATCCCTCATGCCTTGCCCAAGGACCTCTATTTATAGACCAATCAACCCTAATGGGGTACAAATCATTTTACTTCGCCCAGACCATTTTCCATAAAGTTTTTCCGCTTCTTTCGCCATCTTCACATGGGCTTGTCGGGACACCTGTCTCTTTTCTTGATCCGCAATATAGTTACTTCGCGATCTATCTTTTCAACCAAGTTATCGTACTTCGCCCTTTGGTTTCTTCGTTGGCATCTTGTTGGGTACTCTAGCTTGGTCTTTTGTAACTTATATTCCTCGTGTAAGTCTCCTTGCTTCTGTATGATACTTCGCGGGATTGGTCGGTGATGAGGTAATTCTGACATTCGAATTGACAAGTCCTTGGCTGAGATCTTTAAGTGAGATTTCCTAGTCATTCTTCTTCCTTCTGTGATCGACATGTGGCGAGTCTATTTATTGTACCCACAGGCTTAGTGGTGGATGGAGAGTGTTTACCATTGCACACAAGTTATCCTAGGGAGATTCCTTGGTTTTCCACTTAGTCAAGGTTTCCAAATTCAAGGTGATTAGATTTTTGGGTTTGTCGTAATGCAATGGTGTTTCTTATGCTGGCTTATTGTTCATTTTTTTAATAGAATCAGGATGATGCCCATATATTTTGTTAAAATGCTTGTTTGTTTCTGTTAGATGAAATGCTCCATCCCGTTTTAAAGCTGTGTGCATGTATAATATTATAGGATCAGAATCTCGCAACAACGACATGCTTGCGAAATTACTAGCAATACATCACGAAGACATCGCAGTATGATTTCAGAAATGGCATAACAGATGACATCAGCTTAAACGTGAGAAAAGTATGATGATCATGCGAAATTTAGGATGTTTGCGAAGTTAACATTAGTAAGTTTGCGAAAATACCGCAAGCCAGATCCGAAATTAGGGGAAATGTTAGTTGTACCCCACCATATATGAGTTGTCATCCATTATGTAAATACATATATAAATAGAAAGGCAAGATAGAGAAAGGAGAATAATCAAAAAGAAAAACGAGAGAGACACTTTAGGGAGGACACATTTGTAGAGAGAGAGCAAAATTTGTATTATTATCTTCTTCTTCCTTCTTCAACCAAGAGCTCCAAATACTCATTAATGGAGTCTCAATTGTAATCCATATGTAATTACAAACAATCATAGTGAATATCCCTAACCCCGTGTATGTAGATCATATTGGTCGAACCACGGAAATCTTGTGCCTTATTTTCTATTTTCATTATTTTTATCTTTATTTTCATATCAAATAAGTTTAGATCTAGAAATCATATTCATGATAATACAAGGGGTGTGTTGTAGGATTTCCTGCAACTACATTTTGGCGCTAGAAACAGGGAGGAGTAAAGGATTTATCCCTCATGTAGCTTGTTGGTTCAAAAATTTCCATGAAAATTAGCTATTGTTCATATTTTTCTAGATCTACAAAGTTTAGGTTCAAAATTGGAAATTTTATAGAAGAAATCACACTTTCAGGGAGTTAACATCATCAACAATTCAAAGACATGAAAAGAGTGAGAGAAAAAAATTAGTTGTTGCGGTGAAATTTAAGGAAAAAAATGAAAGTTTCAGTGGAAGATTTTCATGTTCAGGAGAAGAAGGCAAATGTTAAAGAAGTTAAGGAAGGACGAAGAAAAGATAAGAGGCAGATGCTGTAATTTCTGTCACAAACAAATAGGTCACGGGTTCGAATTCGCAGAGACACATATTTTTCATTTTCTTCTCATTTGCATGGGAGAATAAAAGAATAAGGAAAAAAGTTATGCGTTAATTTTGCAGAGAGGTTCTTGCACAATTGGTCCAGAGAGCAGTATGTGTGTTCGTGGTCGCAAGTTCGAATTTGCCTGCAAACATAGTTTTCTTCTTTTTTACAGATAGCGAAAAAATGAATAATTTCGCAATATTGTTTCATTATCTCGCAAACAAGAGGCAGCACAATTGGTCATCTACGAAGTTAATGAGTTCATGGTCGTGTGATCAAGTCCCAACACCTGCGTATTTTTTCGCACATATATTTCTTTGATTATTTCGCACATAAGAGAGTTGATGATAATTTCGCAGAGATATTTCGCAAATAAGAAGCTTGCACAGTTGGTCAGGAGGCATGAATGCAAGAAGCAGGTCGCGGGATCAATTCTTACTTCTCGCATGTTTATTTTTGTTACGCGAAATTTATGCAGAAGTGCCTCTCACACGGTTGGAATTTGATTACTTCGCAAGAACTTTGATTATTTCGCAAGAGAGGCTTAGAACAGTTGGTATGGTACGAGAAAATCCAAGAAGCAAGTCAAGGGTTCAAGTCTCACTTCTCACACTTCTTTTTGCTGCGCGAAATTCATACATTTCAAGGCATTTATTCACTTGTTTGACAGCGACTCACATGAAAGATAAGTACCACTTCCTTGAACATTTTACTTTATACTAAGAACGAATAAAAAGATTTTTGATTTGATTTACAAAAAGCGATTCAATCACACGATTACAAAGATTTCAAGATTTCAAAGATTATAAAGATTGCTAAGATTTCAAGATTACAAAGACTTCAAAATTACAGAGATTTCGAGATTTCAAAATTACAGAAAACTGAGAAAATTCAATTTATATATTTCTCTAGAATATTTCTTTTGCATAGAATAAAAAGATTTTTGATTTTATTTACAAAACGCGATAGAATCCCAGAATTACAAAGATTTCACAACTACAAAGATTTCAGAGTTACCATGTATTAGAATTTCTCTTGAATATTTATTTTGATTCAAATGATATGATATTATGAGAATGAAAGAATGAATGAAAGAGATGACAGAAATGAAAGAATGAATAAAAGAGATGATAGAAATGAAAAGATGAATGAGATAATAAAGAAACGCGAAAATTTCGCAGAAACGCGAATAAAATTTCGCAGATAGAGGCGAACCTTTATGGCGTACACCCTAGTTCGCGAATAAAATTTTGCAAGAGGCAAATGTAAGACCTAAAGTACGTCATATAAGGGGGTACCTGTTGCATGGCTCAGGGAAAGGTTACACCGCCCCAGGAACCTGAATCATTGAGATTTGGGGTCAATAAACCCCATCCGGGAGAGGCACCTTGGATTCTCAGCTTAAGCATATGACTTAGGTTGGGCGACTAAGGTAATAAGGACTCTCCCAAGGAGCGCAGAATATGATCAAGGCGCCGAGGTACACAGCTGAGTCAAGAGTGTCAGGGGCGTTTGAAGCGTCCTTGCCATTCTTGAAAAGTCTTGGCTTATACTGTACTCGGCCCGAAGAAAACCCCATTTAGGGTGTAGTCTCGTAACCATAAGCCATATAGGCAAAAGGGATAAGAAGCTACGAAAACAACTGTTTGTTGTTAAGACTGGATGGGAGGAGCTAACCTTGTATAGTAGAAGTACGCCTCCTTGAAGGGGAAACCACGGGGGAGATAAGAGCCCTCCATTAGGGAGCTGATAAGTGTCTTAAGACGCAAATGTCATGAGGATTTTTACTCGCAAGGGTATTAAGGCTTGTCATATTTGTGCAACAATCCTGAAGAGGAAATAATACTAGAGAAAAAGATAAGACGAGATCAATGGGTCATTACATGAAAGTGTAAAGACTTCCTGCGATTTCGTCGCAAGACGGCAATGTCATGGGGCTTTATTTTCGCAAGAATATTTAGGCCCGTCATATTGCCGCAACAATCCTGAAGAGGCAATAATACAAAAGAAAAAGTTAAGGCAAGATCAATGGGTTTTTGCATGAAAGTGCAAAGACGTCCTGCGATTTTGTCGCAATGACAAGAGGTGGCAAAATAAGACCTTTAACTAGGAAGGCAAAATAAGACCATAAAAGAGGGTATGCAAATAAACTTGCGAAGATGATTATATGTAAGCAAATAATCTTGCGAATATGTATATGGAAATGAAATTGAGGCAGTGAAAATGCCGCAGACTTGATACTATGATCATGCTGTTATGAGATACTAATAGTGCAGGAAAAGGAAAGATGAAACACAGGTAAGAAATTGCGAGGAACAATAACTACACGAAGAGGAATGCATACACTAAAGAAAAAGCCAGAGAAATGGATAATGGAGGCAATTTAAAGCTACATCAATTTTAGCGTGCAAAATGAGCTAAGTAACACAAACATTAGCTATACATTGCAATAGATAAGCATTCTCATCATACAAGCATCATACTCGCATCATAAAAGCATTGCATAAGCATTCCATAGCATAAACATCGCATACACATTTCATAACATAATCATCACATAAGCATTATATTCGCACAAGTACTTTACAAAACTGTACGTAATAATATTGCAGAACTTCGCAATAATATCGCATAATTTAGCAGAATTATTCAGGATTACTCAGAATTTCACAGGATTATACATAATTTCGCAAGATTATTCTGAACTTCGCAGAATGATTCAAAATTTCGTAGAATGTGTCAGAATTTCGCAGAATGTGATTATTTTGAATGATGTGATTGTCTCGCTCAATCATTTCACACAATTATAAGCAACTTGAAGAGATTATACTATCGCATGAGCACAAAACATGAGACAGAGGCAAGATAAGAATGAAGAAACAATTCGCACATTCAACATTTTCTCAAGGATTCTGCCCTCATAGATAAAGAACAGAGGAAACTATAGATTACCAAGAAAACATTTTATGTTCTTCATCTTCTCGGCAAGAATCACTAAAAATGGAGTAATAATTTCGCATAAATAGAGGCAATATTATTATTCTCATTCAAGGACAGATACTTCTTATATTTCGACGATTGAATACTTCTTATACTTCTCAAAGGCTACTTCATACTTCATACTTCTTATATATTTCGAGGATTGAATACTTCTTATACTTCTCAAAGGATACTTCATACTTCTTATATATTTCGAGGATTGAGTGCTTCTTATACTTCTTCAAGGATATTTCATACTTCGCAAGAGATGATACTTTTTATTTACTTCGCAACACTCCGGAACTTCACAAAAGAATAGAGGCAAGTACGTACTTTTCAAGTCCAGTATTCTTTCGCTCGTTCCTTCATCAACAAAGATCAAAGACTACTCCAACAACACATATCTCTCTCCAACAACTACAACAATGGATTTTTTCCTGAAGATCGCTCTTCAAGCAATATTCAAGAAAAAAGAGGCAAGATATAGGATCATAATTTCGCGACAACGATACGCTCGCGAAATTCTTAACAACGCATTACAAAAATGTCGCAGAGCACTTTGAGAAACAACACAATAGGTGATATTATCTTAAACATAGGAAAAATGTAATAACTTTGCGAAGATTAGAAGATCTGCGAAATTAACATTTGTTAGCTTGCGATATCATCGCAAGCCAGATCCGAAATTAGGAGAAATCTTAGATGTATATGAGCTGTCATCCACTAGGTAGCATCCTATATAAAGAGAAAGGTAGGAGAGAGAGAAAAGGAACTGGTTTTATTATTATCTTCTTATTCTTCCCCAAAAACCAGAGAGAGAGAGCTCCAAATACTCATTAATGAAGTCTCAATGTAATTCATATGTAATTCAATGATCATAGTGAAACCTAACCCCGTGGATGTAGATCAAATTGATCGAACCACGTAAATCTTGTGTCTTATTTTCTATTTTCATTATCTTTATCTTTATTTTCGTATCAAATAAGTTTAGATCTAGAAATCATAGTCATGATAATACAAGGGGTGTGTTGTAGGATTTCCTGCAACTACAGCAGTCATGTATTTGATGGAAAATAGGATAAAATCTTTTGTTTGACAAGGATAAAGTCTATTATGTCGTTATGATGGAAAATAGAATAGATCCTTGTATGTTATCCACAATATTGATCTTAATTGATCCATTTTATAATGTTTTACCGTGAAGGCTCCATTGTGTGTCTTATGTTGAGCACGATAAAACTAAGTCGATTCTTCTTATTGGCTTGTTGGTTGTTCCATAAGATGTTATATGTTGAGCATTAGGAGATAAATTAATGAACCAGTTTGGTTATTTAGTTTGTACTCCATAAGTTTTCTTTCTTATGTCGAGTACATGTACGGTTAAGGTTGTCATTTTCTATGATAAACTTAGTCGGGGTTCCATAAATTCTCTTATGTTGAGCCCAAAATAATTAAATTGATTACTTCGGTGATTAATTTGGTTATTTGTATTCCAATTGGATTAATTATAGGTTCTCTTGTAATTAGTCTAGTTGAGTTTTCATATATTCCACAAATTCTTGTGTTGAGTATATGAACGGCTATACTAATCATGTTCTATTGGTTAATATAGTCGTATATTCCGTAAGGTTTTCTTTATGTTGAGTATGTGAACGATTAAGTTATTCGTCTCCATATGATTACCTTAGTCGTAGCTCCGTAAGTTTACTTATGTTGAGCACCTTCAATTAAATTGATCACTTTTGTGGTTTGATTTAGTTGCGTATTCCAATTAAATTAATCATGGGTTTACTTGTGATTAATTTGGTTGAGTTTTGGATATAGAAAATCATTCTCATGGTTTTTGGTATCCAATAAAAAATCCTTCTTTTATTTCGAAATTAAGGTCGCTCTTGTTGTTCTTTCGGGAATGACATCAAATGGGGGAGAGTTCTTTTGAACTTGTGCTTAATGGTAATATCTTGAGGGGAGTGTGGCTGTGGAATTTTATAGGGGTTATCTTGTATCTTAAAACTCCTTGATGAATGCATTTAGCTTCGGCTTTATGATTGCATCTAAATTAAGTTGGTATGTTTTTTTTCTTTTAGTCTATGAAATGTCTCTTGTGGAAATTTTATTATGATCTCGTTCTTGTACTTTTGCCAATTTTATTGACAAAAAGGGGGAGAAATATTGTAGTTCACACTACAAATACATATGGTTTTCGGATCATTGTGCAAGGGGGAGTGGTTTCCATGATCGAGATGGAGCATTGAATAAGGGGGAGTGATACATATCACCATAGTATTATTGTTAAAGTCGTGATACAATTGGACTTTGATGTTACATAATAGTACTATGACACTGTATAATAATGATCGAGAATCTCGATTTCTCTCATTGTTATAGCTACGGATCTTCAACAACGGTGATGCTAAACTTACAACCTTTGGGATCATTGGAGTACTTGGAAGGACGGAGATTTTAGGGAACGTTGAAGATTAGACTATGAAATAGGATCCGCTAAAGTTTATCTTTTTTGTATTTCATATGTATTAATAGGTTTGTCACTAAAATTTACAAAGGGGGAGATTTTTAGAGAATAGATCGTTCAACCTCGCATGCATTGCTATCTCAAGCATGTTTGTCAATCTTAGTTATCAAAACTATGAGTCTTGATTTCTAGACTACATAGGTAAGTCTCGGACTAGGATAGGAAAAGTGTAGTTAAGCTCAGGGACTTCATGACGATTCATCATACAAGGACGAAGATCTATACAAGGAACCTTGGAACTTCATCAACAAAAAGGTATGTGGAGACTTGAACTTATCTATCACTCAAAAGTCTATCTATTTTATCTCCTACTTCTTATGAGACAAAAGTCGTATGCTATATAAACTAGATCATACACACTTGACATTTTGAGTTGAGCATTCATTTCTTATCTTTTATATCGAAATCGTGTGTTGGTAAAGCGTTTCGCTTTGATCAAGTTTATCTTCACCTAGTGATGAAAGTCATGAAAAGTTTCAATCACTTTGAGAATTGCTCTGACGTGAATCGGTCTGTGAATAACGGCTACATAGCGTCCTCTGAGAATGTCTCAATGATTGAAATGAGAGTTTAGATTTACATAACCATGTATTCATTGAACCGTAGTTTTCGAACTTTGTTGATCAAGAGAAATCGGGAGGATTGTGGAATTGGCAGACTCAGTCCGCGAACTGTCGGAATTTCTCGACCGAGAATTTCTGCTGGATTTTCCAAAACTCATTTGTGTGCTTAGTCCGCGAACTCAGTCCGCGAACCCAGTCCACGAACTGGCGGAAGTTCTTTTTCCGAGAATTTTTGCTGAGTTTGGAAAACTCAACCGATTAACTTAAGTCCGCGAACTTGTTTGTGAACTTAAGAGGTTATGATCTAAAGATGTGCTCTGAAGAAGAAACATTAAATTATTAAGGAATGCTTTATGCAAACCTTGGCTATAATGTTCATGAGCCGATTCAATCGAATGGAATCATATTTGTTTCAGTTATGTCTTGTGTAGTTACATAAGATCTCATAGCAATTGAACAACTCTTTAACTAGTTCATTTGAGTCAATTGAGCTAGTTATGGTGAAGAAGAACAAGGTTAATATGAAATGCTCATATGGTTGACCTTTTGGGTTACTATGTTGAACCAACATGAACGTACACGTTTGGGCATGGTTTTCACGAACCCAGTAAACGTTTACCCAAGTGTGTGTGACAAGCTAAGTTTTCGATCTAACGGTTGAGAAATATTAGCTTGAATCTAAATCAGGTTTTCATCTAACGGTGAATAAGGATTGCTTTGTACCTAAGGAAAAACCTTGATTTGAAGGCTATATAAAGGAGACATCTAGCATTGAGCAAACCTAATCCCCACACGTTTGTGTGCTACTAGTGAGCTCGCTAGAGTCGATCTCCATTAACCTTTGATTTTATTCTCTAAAATCAGGTTAACGACTTAAAGACTTCATGGGGATTGTGAAGCCAGACCGATACTACTTTATCGTAGTTGTGTGATATGATCTTGCATCTTCTATCGTACGAGTACAATCAATTGATTGGCTTTATATCGTGAGAGTTCTCCAATAGGAAAGATAAAGAAGTCACAAACATCTTAGTATCACTGTTTGTGATTCCTCGACAATCCGCTTGTGTAGTCAGGAAGGATTGTAGAGAGGTGATTGATTAATCTAGGTTATTCTTCGGGAATATAAGACCGGATTATCAATTGGTTCCTGTTCACCTTGATTTTATATCTTAAGACGGAAAAAAACCTAAGGTTTATCTGTGGGAGACAGATTTATCCTTTGACAGACTTTTCTGTGTGAGACAGATCTGTTTATTATCAAGTCTGTGATTTTAGGTTACAGCAACTCTTGGTTGTGGGTGAGATCAGCTAAGGGAATCAAGTGCGCAGTATCCTGCTGGGATCATAGGCGTAGGAGTACAACTGTACCTTGTATTAGTGGGAGATTGATAGGGGTTCAACTATAGTCCAGTCCGAAGTTAGTTTGCAGTAGGCTAGTGTATGTAGCGGCTTAATACAGTGTGTATTCAATCTGGACTAGGTCCCGGGGTTTTTATGCATTTGCGGTTTCCTCGTTAACAAAATCTCTGATGTCTGTGTTAATTTCTTTTCCGCATTATATTTTATATAATTGAAATAATACAGGTTGTGCGTTCATGATCATCAATTGGTAATCCAACCTTTGGTTGTTGATTTATATTGATTGATCCTTGGACATTGGTCTTTGGTACCGTCCAAGTTATTCCTTGTATTTGATAAAGACTCGCTATTGATTTTATCTTGAGTAGAAATCAAATCAAGAGAGAGATATTAACTCCTTGAGATACTTTTATCTAGATTGAGTCTGACTGTCTAGTTGATTCTCTAGTAAAGTATTTCATAGTTAGTCCATACAGATTGCTAAGCGAAATATTGGGTGGTGTTGTTAGATCCCCGCTTTTTCAGTAGATTTCTGTTAATATGCATGAGTAGATCTTGGAATCAAATATGGTCTACATGATCTTTGAAGTCTAGAAGAACCTCAAAATCAACAGATCTACAGTTTTTTCGCTAGTTTTCCATTAGATTTCTCATTTAGAAGCAGCTTCCTTAAGGTACTCAGGAGAGTTGAAGATCGGAGTGAAAATTGAGTTTTTTTATACTTCGGCACTCAAACGATC
The DNA here is from genome assembly GCF_003573695.1 of Papaver somniferum. Taxonomy (NCBI): domain Eukaryota; kingdom Viridiplantae; phylum Streptophyta; class Magnoliopsida; order Ranunculales; family Papaveraceae; genus Papaver; species Papaver somniferum. Next base: position 145,614,022 of record NC_039367.1, on the reverse strand, counting down.
TCCTCCATGAAAGAGTCGCAAAGAGGAATACTGATAATTAGACTTCATGGGAGAAAATCTCTTCATCTGAAAGTTAAAAGAGCTAGTTGTTCTTCATCCTTAAAGGAACTCAAAATAAGCTACAAATTTCTTCTTAGAAATCTAACTCTAAGTCAAGAAGAAGGGTTAATGAGTACGTAATCATTCATCAAACTCAAAAGTTTGTCCAAGATCCAAGTTAAAAGATGATGAGAAATATTTCCTAAAATGGGAAGATATGCTCAAATCATCATAATTTGGTCTCTTCCTTATAAAGGGTATGACGTAATGAGGGAGGTATGTTTCTCGAGAAAAGGGGAACTGATAAAACACCTTTCCTTTGTCATTAACGCCTTGTGCAAGTAGGGAAGGTTTTGACATTTTCACATGTCTCCAAAATTTACTGCAAAGTCTTCATGTACTAAACTGTCCAGTCTGAACTATGACTTAGTAATTGCACGTGACCTGCAAATCTAGGGTCCCAGTTTTCTGAAAGAAAAGAAAAATTAAATATTATTGCATATACTGCAGGGAAGGTAATGGTGACGCGACGATATGATCGCACGAGCCAAGGAGGGAATGGTGGAGCCCAGCCAGAGGGACTAGATGACATGGAGCCAGGCGAGACCATGCTAAACAATGTGATCTCAGGAGAGGGACATCCCGATGACCAGTATAGAGAAGGACTAACCGACAATTCTAGTTCCGAAGGATAGGGAAACCCCTTCGAGAGGCATGATGATGTCCATCTAACCCAACCAGGAGGGTTGGACCGTTTGCCAAGGAAAACAACAAATAATGAGGCCAGGAAGGACGACCCTTCCATCCTCGGCGATGCCAATGCTACTATCACATCCATCCTGAAAGCACAAGATGCTCAGGATGAGAGAATGAAAAGATTAGAAAAACGGAACATGGGATAGAACGGAGAAACCGCAGGCTGAAACGTAAAGCAAAGAAGAAGGTTCCACTCTCTACCATCGAGGAGATCCCCGAGGAGGAAAACCCTTTCGAGAACTTGAAGGATGATGAATGAATCAATATCCCTGACACCTCAAACGAGGATACAGTGGATCGCTTTCCCAAGGGAAGAAGGGGCATCCTCATCCAGGAGGATAGCCCGTCCGAGGGGTCATCAGATGTTGATCCCAAGCACAAGCGAGACAAGAATAGAATCGCCGAAGTCAAAACCAACTGTGAGGCCGAAAATCTCGCAGCCACTAATCCAAAGAGAGGGGAGACCTCGAAGTCAACTCGTTCTAATATTGTATCATATACTGAACAATCGGACGAGGACTCAAGGCGATCAAGGTATCACAACCATGAACTCTCTTTCTCGCCCGAGAGGGCTCAGGGAAGAAAGAATAAAGCTGAAACAAGGCGAAACGATGAGTAGTTACAGGCCCGACTCAGTAGGCTTGAGGCCATGTACATGGAAGCCACATGAAAGATAGAAAGCAAGAAGCTAGCAGAGGTCATGCAAGAAGCGGAACAATCCCCCTTGTCTGAAAACCTATTGAGATTGCCATTTTCAGGAAAGTGCTCCCTACCGACATTCACAAACCCGTTCACCGGAACCGAAGACGCGATCGAGCATCTAAGGATGTATCGCATGACGTTAACCCAATGGGATCATTACGACGTAGTGTTGTGTAAATTTTTTCTGGCTAGTCTGAGAGAAAAAGCCTGATGTTGTTCAACAACTTGCCTAAAGGCTCGGTTAAGTCATTTGCTCACCTATCTGAACTGTTTCTAGAAACATATATTCACAATAGCAGATTCCGACCCGAAGTTGACGCACTATTTCAAATATCCCGAGGACCAAACGAGTCACTCTGATCCCTGGTAACACGATGAAGAAAACTATGTGCCGAGATTGGGAAAGTCCCCGAAGCCTACGCAATCTTGGGCTTCAAAAATAGTCTTAGGAAGACAGATCCTATATTTGTACGCATGTACGAAACCATGCCAAAGAATTTGGGAAAGCTAAGATAAATCCAAGAGGACTACATAGCCCTGGAAGAACTTCAAGACGGTACTTATGATAAATCGGTGAAAGGAACTAGTAGAGGAGAAAATGTCGTAGAACCACGGAATCCTAGGGTGCCAGCCCAAGGAGCGGGGCGATCTAACAACAGATCAACTCAGTTTGATAAACATCGGACTGGGGAATGGAATGGGCGAGACCAGGCCCAACAAAAGAAGGGAAAGTTCGTAGACCCAGTCTACACGAAGCTGAACATTCCCATATCCGAGATCCTCAAACATATTGACGGAAAGCATAAAATCACTTATCCATGGAACAAAGGTCAGCAGCCGGAGCGGGCTAAAATTAGAACTGACTTCTGTGAATTCCATCAATTCCATAGCCACACGACAGACTCGTGTAGGGACTTGAAGAAGATGATGCAAGATATGATCAGCGAAGGCAAACTTCAAGAGTACATCGGGCAACCAGTGGTGCCACTCGCAGCCGGGACACCTGTACATCGGGTGGAAATCCCTCGTGAGCCGCAATATCTAGGGTGCAACACGATATCGCACTCGGAAATCATAGCCCCCACAACTTAAGGACATATTACGGGACGAATTCACAAGCGCAACTTCGCTGGTGATGAAGTCAACAGTGTCGCTAGAGAACCCCCGATAGAGGAGTGGATGAAATTACCTATCAGTTTCTCAACCTCGGAGGCACCAGATGAAGGGAAAAACCACAACGACCCCCTGGTGGTCACGATGGCTATTGCACTTACCGAATGCGAATACAAGGAGAAAACACCAAATACATTGCCATGGGCGATGCCAAAAATCCTGATCGAAGGAGGAAGTTCCGTCGAGATATTGTTTTACGAAACATTCAAGAAGATGGGTTTCAGAGACGATTGCCTGATACCCTCCACCTACAACATATTTGGCTTTAACGGATCCACAACTCGCCCTAAAGGTGAGGTGATATTAGAAATCCGGGTGGGAACAATCCATACCCTAACAACTTTCTGTGTGGTAGATGTATTATCACCTTACACAGCTATTGCCGGGCGATCCTGGGTCCACGAGATCAAAGGAGTAGCCTCGACCTACCATCAAAGGCTAAGGTTCCCTACGCCTAACGGTGTAGCAGAAATCATTGGAGACTCCGAGAAAGAAAAACACTGCTACGAGATGGACGTTCGAAACGGTGAGAACAAAGTAAATTCTGCAAGAGCGAGAAAGAAGCGAGCCAAGAATGCCAAAAAAAGGCCGATATCGATGCTTACATATCCATGAAGAATGATGCAACGCGATCAAACAGTGAGCCAGTTCAGGACAACGTACCTACCTCGGATACGCCCATGGGTCCCATACACAATCTCTCCGATGTTGGGGAACTCAAATCCAATTTCTCGGCCTTGGAGCCGACGAAAGAAATAAACTTCAGAACACCCGAAAATACGGGCATGGTGAGAATATGAACTCTCATCGATAAGGAGTAAGAAGAAAAGTTAATACAAGTATTATAGGAATATTCCGATGTCTTCGCGTGGCGCATGGAGCACATGCCTGGAATAGACCCGGAGGTCTGTTGTCACCACCTAAAGATTAACCCAAAGCACAAGCCCATGCGGCAAAAGATGCGATAGGTGGCACCTGAATACCACGAAGCTATCCAAAAGGAACTAAAGAAAATGGAGGCATCGGGGGTGATACGAGAAGTACAGTATCCAGTATGGATATCTAAGATGGTAATTGTACCTAAGAAAAATGGAGGGGTAAGGATCTGCATTGGCTTCAGTGACCTTAACAAAGCTTGTCCAAAAGACAGCTTCCCAATTCCTAACATCGATCAGCTCGTGGAGCCAACCTATGGATATGGGTCGTTATCCCTCATGGACGGATACTCGGGATAGAAACAGATCCCCCTCGCCAAGGAGGACCAGGAGCATACCGCCTTCTTCACCCCCAGGGGTCTATACTACTATACCAAAATGCCATTTGGATTAAAAAAAAAAGCAGGCGAAAATACGGGCATGGTGCAAAAAATGTTTGACGGTTAGGAATATAAAATCTTAGAAGTATATGTAGACGATATGCTTGTCAAGATAAAGCTCCCACAAGACCATGCCAACGATCTCAGGGAGATCTTCGAATAAATGAGGAAATATAACATGAAAATCAATCCTGCAAAATGTGCCTTTGGAGTAACCTCGTGAAATTTCCTAGGATACTTGGTCACCAAGCGCGGAATCGAGGTAGATCCTGAAAAGGTGCGTGCTATACTAGAAATGCCTTCCCCTGCGACAGTCAAAGACGTGCAGAGATTAAGTGGTCGACTAGCATCCTTGGGAAGATTTATTTCTAGATCGTCCGATAAATGTAAAGACTTCTTCAACACTCTGAAAAAGGGTGAAAATTTTTCATGGAGTAGCGATTGCGAAGAAGCTTTTCAAAAGATCAAGGAACATCAGGAAGCCTTGCCGATCCTACAGAAGCCCGACACGGGTGAAAATCTTTACATCTACCTATCGGCGACCAACGCCTCAATTAATGTGGTGCTAACTCGCATAGACAAGGAAGTGGAGCAACCCATTTATTTCATAAGTAAAACTCTAACTTTGGCAGAGAAGAACTATTCCAAGATCGAGAAGACGGTGCTATCACTAGTCTATGCAACGCAGAAATTGCGTACTTATTTTCATGCACATGCGGTAACAGTCATAACAAAAGCCCCAATAGAATATGTACTCGATCATGCTGACAGAGCCGGCAGAATCTCCAAATGGGGTGCACAAATCAGACAATTCGAAGTCAAATATCAATCCCAAACGGCAATTAAAACCCAAGCGGTTGCGGATTTCTTGGCCGATTTCCCATTGGATAACACTGATGAGATCGAAGAAATCCTGAGACTGGAATATGAGCTTGGAAACCCCAAGGCGATGGTAAGTCTTCATGGACGGGTCATGCAACTCAGAGGGCTCTGGTATCGGAATGGTTTTTACAACCCCGACCGGGCGAAGGATCGTCTACATCCTGAGACTCGAGTTCCCCTCCACTAATAATACAATCGAATACAAGGCACTCATACATGCCTTCCGAGTGATAATCGCGCTGGGTATCAGTGAAGTACGACTCACAAGTGACTCACGACTCATCGTTTGGAAGATAGATGGAACGTATCAAACCCAGACCCATGCTTGCAGCGATACCTGCAACTCGCCAAGCACCACATCGGGCATATTCCAAACATCACATTCCGTCACTTAAATCGGATAAATAACAGATACTCTGAATCCCTGAAATTTATATCCTCCATGACAACAGATCCCCAGGCTACTAATGTCAGAATCGAAAGGGTCATGCTCCCATACATTCCCATAGAGGGAAATATGGACATCCTTACTTTAGGCTCAGCAGCCCACGAAGAAAGTCAGCCAGCGAATGATTGGAGGACACCAGTCATAAAATATCTATCTAACGGGGACCTCCCAAGCGACCAACAAGTCGCACATAAGATAATATCAAGATCGGGGAACTATCAGTTCCGAGATGGCATTTTATACAAACAATATTATCTAGGACCTCTTCTCCGATGCCTTTCCTTCACTGAGGGCCAAAGCATATTAAAAGAAATACGCTATGTTTATGCGGGAAACCATAGTGGTGGGCGATCCCTAGACCATAAAGCAATGCTAGAAGGATACTTTTGGCCTCGCATGAACGAGGACTCAAAATAAATGGAAAATTCCTGTATCGAATGCCAGAAATTTGACAAAAGAAGGCATGCACCTTCAATGGGATCTAAAATCTATCCTAAGCCCTTGGCCATTCGCCAAGTGGGGAGTCGATATAGTCGGACCTTTAAGAGCTAGAACAGGACAAAGAAAATATTAAATCGTGGCCACAAATTACTTCACAAAGTGGGTAGAAGCCTCGTATCTAAGATATATCAAGGATCACGACGTCTTCAAATTCCTCTTCGAGCATATCATATGCCGCTTCGGTATCCCAGTCGCCATCGTATCAGACAATGGGTCCCAACTCCGAGGGAAAAACACCGATCTACTCTTCAACTATTTCAAGATCAGGAAAACAAATCTACACCGATCTACCCCGAAAGAAATGTCCAGGAAGAGGCAACTAACAAGACCATCACTGACATGCTCAAAAGAAGCTCGATGGGCATGGCGCGAGATGGTGTGAACAATTACATAACGTCATGTGGTCCTATCAGACCACCAGGAGGGAAGCAACAGGGATGACCCCCTTCGCTCTCACATACGGCACAGAGGCGATCATACCAACAGAAGCAATGATCCCAACAACCAAGACCGAGGCATGGGAGAAAAACCTAACCTCGGACATGATACTCGCCAAACTAGACGATTTGGAGGAGAACAGAGAAATCGCTCTCCAGAGGATTGAAAACTATCACAGAAGGTTATCTCGGGAATACAACAAGCGTGTTCACCAGAGAGAATTCAGCCCAGGCGATAAGGTCTGGCGAGAGATTCCACCATACCAACGCGAGTCAGGCAAATTCGCACCCGTATGGGAAGGCCCACTAACAGTCCTAGCTAAGGCAGGAGATGGAGCATATAGATTGCTCAAATCGAACGGTGAAGAACTTGAGCGCCCATGGAACATCAAGTACCTAAAAGCTTACAATGCTTAACGGGACCACCTACTAGATAACCAAAATTCAAGAATGTGTCATAATCTCTACCTGTAACGAAGGTCATGAAACCTCATTCAACTGTACCAAGGGTTCACCAAACCCTCTTTTGAAGATAATAAAATTACTCTTTTTGTGTACTTTTTAGCTGATTTTTTGTTCTCATTTTATATTTTTTTTTCTTTCATTTTTCTTTCTTACTTTTTTGCTTTCTACCTGCATACAGATTAATCCCATCATACTTGCATTATAACAAAAGCCCATCAAGACCATGGCATGGTGCTAGCCACACTTCCCATTCTACAACGAATGATGCATGTAAAAAACCTAAGATACCTTACACGGCTATAAGTCCTAAGGTAATGCCATCACGATCATAACATCGGATGATGTCCTAGCATAATAGGAGATATACAGCATCAAGGTACTTACCTTTGGCCAAGGCAAGAATCACTTGATCGAGGTATCGCCCTCCAAAAACCTGTGCCAAACACACAGTCTGTGAATCAAGCATCTGATCACTCAATTACAGGGCAAGTGTAACCTAAACTGGACACTATTAAAATAACCCACAAAGGGCAAAAGGCGAGGAGGGAACACGTTATGAATAGAAGTCTAAAACTGTTAGCGATGCCTTATCCAATTAAGGAACTAATCACTCCTTGGCTTTGTCATCCCTGGTTGGACCAAAAATACATACGATAACTCCTCAGATCCATGAAGCACTAACGCATAAACAAAACAATGTCATACAAAAGACATGTTATTATTCATTCCAACAAAGAAGCAACATTACATAATAACAATAAAAGAAGTTATCGGATTAGAGCATCGCGTCCACGCCCCGCTGAGGAGCAGCTGACCTAATACTCTTCCGAGCCTAATCTGGAGCACGAGCCACCAACTGGGGAACGAATGCTCTCATCTCTATACGAACACCTCGGATAAAAGCAATAATCGGAGACCTCCACCGGACGACGTACCTTCACTTCATTCCCAACCTTCGATGTTAAGGCATAAAACAGGGGAAAGGTATATATATATATATACGTCTGAATATAACGACAATATTTTATACCTCAGCACCTCCAACAGCAAACATTTCCAAGCCAAAACGTGTGAACACACACACAAGGCAAAACGTTCCCAAGACCAATCGTAAGAAGAAACATAGCATGTGAATACCAATATTCTGTGGATCACGTGTCACGATCTTAGTGGCCGCATACATATCTAACTGTGTAGCTTTCGCTAAGCATAGAAGCCTGAGTAACAAGGGATACCTCCGCAGATCTATTTTATCTCATCCCAAGAAAGAAGGCGTGAACGGTCAAGATAAGGAAGGAAAAAGCCTAGTCTGTATAGATTCATCTGGCAAGGGGACAGAGGTAGATGATGCATCCAATCAGCATTAAATGCTCAAATCTCTTATCTACACGCATGAATCTAGGCACATGGAGAGAGAAAGCGTGGCAGAACCCGATTGGCAAAATCTGGCGTTGAACGAAGGTACAACCTGTACTAAGGTTGGGTAGTTCCCGAAGGAATGTGGGCCAGCTGAGGTGGCGAAATACAACTGGATAAGTACGCGGTGGACTAAGGTACCATTGGTACGAAAGGTATATCAGCAGACGATGGACCCAGAGGCAGCAAAGATATACCTGGAGCAAGAAAGGCTATAAATACCAAGCCTCACCAACAAACTAAAGGCATCCAATATCTAGGAGAGAAGATCTAGTCTTAAGCTTATATCTCTTTAATGTTTAGAACTTAAGTATTTACTTCCACTTGAGTTCTCTCTATTACTTTGGGAAGTATTTAAGATCTTTGTAACCACTACAACTTAATACAAAAACAAGCACTCATTACCCCGTGGACGTAGACAAATGCCGAACCACGTAAATCACTTGTGTCTCATGATAACTTAGAAGCTTTTACATTATACTTGTGTTCTTCGTTATTATTGTGATCTTAGATATCATTTATTACTTAGCACTATTAGTTCAACGGAGGTATCAATACTACTTAGTATCAGATCCTCAGAGTTGTATACATTACGTAGACTACGTGGAAAACGAGTAGTCACAGTTTGGCGCCCACCGTGTTTTTCTCACTAACCTGAGTATTAGACACAATTTTACATTTTACTTCTACATCTTCTGAAACGAAGGGATCTGTGTTCCAGCGATGAATCTCACTCTCTAGTGATTCATTCATCCATTATTTGCGTATGTTTTTTGAGTTCATAGCCTCTAAAAACGTTCCTCGTTACAGATCCACAAAAAAATTTCAAAATACATACCCACAAAACGCCTAAATGTTTGTTTTATACTAAAACAACCTTTCTTAAACAAAGCGCATCTTAGATCTGAGAACCTTTGACTGACAGAGGAATCTCAGTAAAATTTTAAGGATAAACGATCTTCCAACGTATTTAATAGCCTTGTTTTTCGCAAGATCTGACACCCCTTTTCATTGGTTTTCGATGTTTTAAGGTTTTTTTTCCAAGGGTGTCATAAGCATTTAATACCCGTCTGTCAAAAACATTATTTCAGTCCCTTTTTCTGAAAAACCTGCTTACCAGTCTTCTGTGTCAGAGCATTAACTGCTACTTTTAACGAAGATACCCAAGTATCAGACTTTTTTTCCTTTTCTGTGACCGCAGGATAACAAAAGCCGAAGGCATGCAGAAACCAACTGATGTACCAACAAGCTCACGACCAGCTATCACAAGAGGGAGATCCCAAAAGTCGTCTCAAGCGAACCAAATGAATGAAGCGGAGGACGGACAAAGCGAAATAGCAAGAAGAACGATTGCTAACAAATCACCTATTCCTGCTGAAGAGATAGGGTAAACATCTGGAGCTCAACCAATATACGGCATGCCGTTACCGGAGCATGCTACCATGACAAAGCCACCTGCGGCCAACTCAGGGTTACACATAACCTTAGTTCCTATGGGATGAGGGTTGGGAAACCTAACCCAAACTCAGATAGATCCAGACGCTCCAGTTATAGACGAAGGAGCGGAAAACTCTGAAGATCCAGTCGACAGCACTCCGCAGGGAGGTGGATCCCACAATGAAGACCAAATGGCGGCACAAATAGCAGCTTTGTTACTCCGTAACAAGAAACGAAGATGCAATGCACGATGGCCCAGAGAACCAGAACCTCAAAGGTATGCTAGACATACAATCGAAGGTTCCCAAACTCACCCTCCGCAACAGAGGCGTGAAAACGGAGCTATCTCAGGAAGACGAAGGGTGGATCTCAACCCACCAAAGGCGAATCACCTAAGGGACAAGGAGAGCGCACCATGATCCAGACGAAACGGATTCAACATACAAGCCTCTCACCTACTACGACGAAGCATTTTCCAAAGATGCTCACAATGTGAACATGGTCATGGAGCAAATGGAGAAAATGCGGAAGGAGATCCAAGGCCTAAAACTGGCCACGCAGGCGCAAGACTAGAAGAAGTGCTAAGAGGCAACCACGTCCCCACTATCTTTTCGCATTTTGAGGGAACCATCCCTCCGAAATGCCCGGTACCTACGTTCCAAGCATACAACGGTACCTCAGATCCCGCAGCCCACCTACGGTATTACACTCGTGTCCTTGCCCATTGGGAAAAAACGAGGTGGTACTTTGTAGGTACTTCCCAGCAAGCTTGACGGGATCAGCAGCCTGGTATGACAACTTACCAGCAAACTCAATTGACTCCTTCGAGCAATTATCTACGGTGTTTTTGGAGACATACATGTACAACAAATCAACAAAGGCAGGGTTAGATAGGCTATTTGCTTTAGCTATCGGACCCCGGGAACACTGATGCAGTACACAGACAGGTGGCAAAAGACATGCCAAGCAATTGGAAAGTCAATCCAGAAATTAGCATAAACTGCTATAAGTACGGACTTGATAGAACCTCAGCCATCTTCGTGGAGCTTCACAACAGAGCCCTCGATTCCGAAGGCGAGCTCAGGGTTGTCCAGGACCGTTACATCAGACTCGAAGAAATCCAGAAGGACAACCCCAGGGCACAAGCAAAGGCAACAACGGCTCCGCAACGAACTAACTCTCTGGAACCAATTCCGGAGGTATCTAAGCGACAAAACGAAGCCGGGGGCAGAACCAATTCTCGAGACAAGCGATCCAAGCACGGAGATGGAAAACGAGGCAAAGGAAGAGAAGAATTTATGGAAAGTCTACAAAGTTAAACACAACTTTCTCTCACATCCTAAGCAAGGAGGGAGCAAAGCCAGGCTTTCCTTACCCTAATACTAGGGGAAAGCAGCCAAAAGACAAAGGAAGCTAAGGAGTACTGTGCGTACCACCAATACTACGGACATACTACTGATACATGCTACCACCTGCGCAACGTGATCCAAAGATTCATCGACGAAGGCAAATTCATGGAGTACGTACAACTGCAGCCAGCGGAGACTGAGGAGATCCCAAAGAAAAGGGTAGAACTACCTCAGGATGGAAAATACATCAACATGATCACCTTCTCCAGCGGAGGTCAAGAAGAAATGCTCGAAGATATCCTCGAGTTAGCTCGAAACAGAAAGAAGATTGAATCCCATGAAGTGTTCAAGCTAAGTGGACCCCCACTAGCACTTGGGAGGACTGGATGGCCACGCCATTAACCTTTTCAACAAAGGACGTCAACCAGGAGGTTGAAATGCACAACGATCCACTAGTGATCACTCTTCCAATACATGGATGGAACGTTACGAAGGTCCTTGTGGATGGGGGCAGTTCGTTAAATGTGTATTTTACGAACCCTACCTACGCATGGGTTTGACATCAGAGCAAATGGATTCTTCCACTTGCACAATATATGGTTTTAATGGAGCAGTCTCAAGACCGAAGGGAGAAATCGTCTTGCAGGTACACGCAGGACCCTTAGTAACCAGTACACGCTTCTGTGTGGTGGACGCACCTTCGCCCTACAACGTAATCATGGGCAGACTATGGGTCCATCGACTGCGAGGAACACTTCGACGTATCACCATACCTACGCTTTCCTACACCTATGGGTGAAATGGAAATCAAAGGCGACCAGCAAGACGCAAGGCTATGCAATCTAGCGGAAATCAGACTCAACGAAGAAAGAACTACTCAACACATGAAAGAAAGAGACGTAAGGCAAATACCAAGGAAGTACAGGACAGCCTCCTCAGTACCCAAAGCCGTCTCAGACCCGGAGACAAGCACCTCCGCCACTCCAGGCGCAGATGTCTCCGCCAAATGACAATTACAGAAAAGCACTCCTCAAATCTGCTCACCGGTAGAACCAACAAAGAAAATCAACATCGGGACGGAGGCAGAACCAAAGATGCTCAACATCGGAACTTTGCTTGATGAAGAAGAGGAGATGCAACTACAAAGGCTACTAAAAGATACGCAGATGTCTTCGCATGGTCAATGGAAGACATGCCGGGAATCGATCCGAATTTGGTCTCACACCACCTTCGGCTCAGACCGGAGATACCACCGTTCAAACAACGCATACGTAAAGTGGCAGACATCTACCACGAAGGGGTAGAAAAAGAGTTGCAAAAGTTACTTGCAGCTGGATTCATACGAGAAGTCAAATATCCCACTTGGATATCAAACATGGTCATTGTTCCTAAGAAGAACGGAGGTGTACGCATTTGCATCGACTTTAGCAATCTCAACAAGCGTGCCCCAAGGACAGCTACCCACTGCCAAATATTGACCAGCTGGTCAATGCAACCGAAGGCCACCAAAGGCTATCCTTCATGGATGGATACTCAGGCTATAACCAAATAGCCCTTGCGGAAGAAGATCAGGAGCATACTGCGTTCTTTACCCCACGAGGCATGTATTGCTATACAAGGATGCCTTTTGGACTAAAGAACGCGGGGGAAACATACCAACGATTAGTAGACAAAATCTTCAAGCCATGGATAGGAAAAATACTGGAGGTTTACGTAGACGACATGCTCGTCAAGAGCAAAGAAGCAAAAAACCATCTCTCATACCTAAGGGAGATATTTGAAGCCATGAGGAGCTACCACATGAAGGTGAACCGGACAAATGTACTTTCAGAATTACCTCAGGAAAATTCTTGGGCTACTTGGTCACCAAGCGAGGAATCGAAGTAGACCCTGAAAGGGTCAGAGCAATAATGGATATGCCATCTCCGCAAACCCTAAAAGGAGTGCAAAAGCTAAATGGAATTTTAGCTTCCATGGGAAGATTCATATCAAGATCATCAGATAAATGTAAAGCATTTTTTGACACACTAAGGAAAGGAAGCAGGTTCACATGGACTGAAGAGTGTGAACAAGCTTTTCGCAAGATCAAAGAGTACTTAGTATCAGTACCATCTTGCAGAAACTGGAGCCAGGCGAAATAATCACACTACACCTAGCAGCAACAAGCTACGTTGTGAGCACAGTGTTGGTACGAGACCAAGGGAAAGGAGAAAGGCCCATATACTACATCAGCGAGACACTCAGTGCAGCGGAGCGTAACTACACCAAGGTGGAACAACTCATATATTCCTTAGTAGTGGAAACACAAAAGCTAAGGATATATTTCGATGCACACACCATCCGAGTTTTCACGAAGGCTCAAATAAGTCAAATCCTCGACAGCACAAAGAAGATTGGAAGAGTGGCAAAATGGAATGCCATGATCAAACAATTTCACATAATCTTCGAAACCAGGAAAGCGGAGAAATCACAAATCTTAGCAGACTTCTTGGCAGGCCTACCTCTGAAAGACGAAGCTAATATAGATGACATCCCAGGAATGGAGGAAGACAAGACGGAACCATAGGATCTCTTGGAACCACAGAACTCACGAAGGTGGGAGATATTCGTAGATGGATCCTCCAACGGAGAAGGCTCAGGTATAGGGATCGTGATAACAACCCCTACTAGAGACCGAATCATCTATGCATTCAGGTTAGAATTCGAATAATACACTAACAACATCACGGATTATGAGGCAGTCATACACGGTCTACGCTTAGCGCAGGAGTTGGGCTTATCAGATATTCGTTTGACTAGTGATTCGCAATTGGTCATTAGACAAATAGAGATCAAATACCAAACTCTAGATCTGATATTATCTTCGTATCTAAAAATAGAACAGGAGCATGCTTCAAAGATCAACAAGGTCACATTCAGACATGTCTGCCTAAAAGATAACAGACACGCAGATGCCTTGGCATTTATATCATCAATGTTGAGAGACAGAAACACTACCTCGGTCCAAATTGGGAGAATTTATGAACCTTCGATAGAAGGACTAACCTCCGACACTGAAGAAACCTTAGCCGTCCAAACAAGGTCCACGAGGGAAGCAGAAAAAGAAAAAGAAGATGAAGCGATGAGAGAGCCGGATAACGAAGCTGGTGAGTCTGATAAAGATCAACCCACGTCAGATGAAAGCAACGAAGACGAAGCTGAGGACGATTGGAGAATCCCAATTCACTGGTACCTTGATAAACGTACCTTACCCGTAGACGTCAAAGAAGATCGAAAACTCGAATCAAAGGCAGCAATGTACAGCCTACGAGACGGGATACTGTATAGAAGGTCATTTCTTGGACCTTTGATGCGATGTCTCTCACAAACCGAAGGTAAAAGGATACTGCATGATATACACAGCGGAGAAGCTGGCAATCATAGCGGAAGAAGGTCTTTGGCAATCAAAGCCAAAATGCAAGGATACTATTGGCTAAGCATGGACGAAGATGCGAAGAATATAGCAAGGCGTTGTGAAAGATGCGAACGCTATGCTAGGAAGATTAAAGCGCCAGCAACAGAGCTTAACTCGGTCATCAGCCCGTGGCCATTCGCCAAATGGGGAGTTGACATTGTTGGACCCTTGATAGAGGGAACATCAAAAAGAAGATACCTTACCGTAGCTACGGATTATTTCACCAAATGGGTGGAAGCAAGGGCTTTGGCAAGGATTAGGGACACATATGTCTTTAAATTCTTGTTCGAGCAAATCATCTGCAGGTTCGGGATACCAGCCGCCATAGTCTCTGACAATGGAAAATAGTTGGAAAGAAAGAACATAGACATGCTCTTTAACACCTTCAATATTCAGAAAGACAAGTCTACTCCGATATATTCTAATAGAAATGGACAAGCGGAGGCCATTAATAAGACGATAGCAATGAACTTAAAAAAGAAGCTGGGGGCAAACACGAAAAGACGGTGCGAGAAGCTGCACAATGTCCTTTGGGCACCGCACTACTAGAAGGGCAGCCACGGGAGAAACTCCCTTCTTACTAACCTACGGAGCCGAAGCAGTCATCCTAACAGATATAATACTGCTAACAACGAAGACAGAGGCATGGGAAAAGAATCTGACAACAGATCTTATGCTGGAAAAGCTTGATGACCTTGAAGAAATGTGGGAAGTAGCTTTGCAAAGAATGGTAAACTACCAACGAAGGTTGGCTCGTGAATACAACAAACGGGTAATTCCTAGAAACTTTGTGGTCTAAGAATACGTACTACGTCAAATACCACCATATCTAGGGCTGTTCATGGTCGGTTTTGGTTCGGTTTCTAGCCAAACCAAAACCGAAGCCAATACTATCGGTTTCTTAAAATATGAACCAAACCAATCCATTAACCATTGGTTCGGTTTCTTAATGGTTCTAGCCGGTTTCGGTTTATTCCAGCGGATATCGGTTAACCGGGTGCTATGTCAGTTTCAGGAAACTGACAGTTCAAATCCAAGAAAAAAAAAACATAGTTCAAACCTACCTACAGGCTACAGACATTCACATTCCAATATTCCATACACAATCCAAATTCATAACATTCTTAAACACAATTCAAAAGATAAAGATTAGTAGATTACATCTTCTTTCAGTTTCACCAAAACTCATATAAAAAAAAATAAACTAAGCAAGTGCCACCTAACTAGTAACTACCTACACATCCACAGTCTCCGTAACATCTAAACAACATCGACACTTTCCAGCTATGCATCCACAAAATCAACTGATAGCTTTAGACTTTCCAGGGTTGCTGACTGCATGTATATGAAAATGGCAAGCAACTGGTAATTAGAATCTAATTCATGTATATTTCCACTAATCATGATGGCAAGCAATACATGAAAATGCTAACAGTGAAAAGAAGTGACATGTAAACACACCATCAGGAGGACAATGTATCCACTAAATTAAACCTTCTGGGATTATATTTGATTTTGGTTTCGAACTTCGGAATCTATCTTTCTTTGCTAACTGAACATGATTAATCCAACTATCAGGAGGACAATCTATCCTTCTGATTTCCTGAAACTAGATGGCTAACACGTACATTAAGCATCTTAAAGTAAATTTTGGTTAATCAGGATCTGTACTTTGTCGTGCTTGTGTTTTAACATTCACTTTTGGTCCTGGCATCTTAAAGTAATGTTGATGCGAAACGGTACAACAATAGATAAATTAAACCTGATTGGCCGGATTTGAAAAGGTAGCCACTAATATAATAACTGAACCAGTCATTCTAAACATGCTTCCAAAAATATTTACCAACTTAAACTAATCCAATTGGTGAGATGAATTACCTTGGTACTCCTTAGTCCTCAACATCATCATCTGTTATGTTTACGAACATGGATTTAGAGAGAGAGCCCAAAAATTCTGCAATGAACAAATGCACGATCAGTAGTATACAGTGAGTGTCCAAAAATTCTACAAACAAATTAACAAATGAAATAATACCTGAACTAACTTCCTCTTCTGGTCCCAAGGAAGAAATATCAAGATCAATCGGCGTCTTCAACCAATTTTGAGCACAAATCAATGCCTCAACTGTTGTGGGAAGTAAAGAACTTCGATATGGATCGAGAATACGCCTCCCAGTGCTAAAGGCATATTCGGATTCCACTGAAGAGATGGGTATAGCCAATATATCTCTTGCGATTAGTGCCAAAGTAGGATACCTAGTCGAGTTCGTCTTCCACCAACCTAAGATATCAAAAGAAACTTTCTCTTTCCGCGGTTCTCGTTTCTCTCTCAAATAAGTCTCCAGCTCATTTTTTCCTTCATCATCAAAACTTTCCTCTTCTTCTCTTGCTCTCTCTGCCATAAGGGCGGCTGCAGCACAATCTCCTTCATCATCTGGTTCAGCGCCAACAGTATTACCACCAATACCATCTGTTACAACTGTTGAGTTTCCAGCACTCATTTGTACATCCCAGTATTCTTCAAAAAGTTCCTTAAATTCCCTCATTACAAGATCCATTAGTTCTGTTCTCAAATAACCACCACCAATTCCTAACTGGCCAAGAAGAAACTTCAATCCTAATTCTTTATCTTGGGGATTCAATAATACAACAATAAACATAAGATTGTTCATCTTTTCATAACGTCCCCAATACTCGTTATATTTACTTTGCATTTTAAGACCCATGCTAGAAAGAAATGTATCTTTGTGATTTTCCCATGTGTTTAAAGTTCGATGAATAACACTCACATGAAACAAAAATTCGTGTGCAGTAACATGAGTAGAAGCGGAGAACTTGACAGTAAAATCAAAAAATACCTTCAAAAACTTCGCGAAGGCTCTAGCATACGACCAATCTGATGGGTATGGCGCGTGCAAAGGAGGTGCAGATGGGGCCTTATCAGAACTTGTTCTCTTGCATTTCTTTCCTCTCTTTGCATTAGCAATAACTTCTTCATCAGAACTTAAGTCTGCATCTTGGTTTTCATCCACATCCCAGTCAGGTTGGTTATCAACGGTGGAAGTACTAGAAGTAGAAGAAACTAAAGGAATTTGACTTTCAACAAAACATAACTTCTTCTTGAATGCCTTGTCCTCATACTCTAACCTCTCGAAAGCTGGATGATACTTCTCAGCTGAGTCTAACATAATAAATGTCGAATTCCAACGGGTGTCTACATCTAGGACCAAACCCTTCTTGCATTCAATCTTCTCGTAAGTGACATAGTCCATAAATTTTTTCAATCTTGCAGGAGAACTCATACAATACTTCACTACTGACCTTATTCTCTTAATTGATATGTCATACTCCTTCATTCCATGCTTTACAACAAGGGCAAGGACGTGAGCAGCGCATCTCACTTGTAAGAAACCCTTCACTAAATCTGAATTCTTTCTAAGCACTTGTTTTTGCAGATATGTTATAGCTACATCGTTGGCAAAAACGTTATCTAAAGTTATAGTAAACACATTTTGGATCTCCCAATCTAACAAGCATGTTCCTATCATCCTACCAATAGTCTCACCGCTATGACCTACAATTTGGATGAAACTAATGATCTTCTTGTGCAACTTCCAGTTAGCATCTATCCAATGTGCTGTAATAACCATATATCCCAACTTCTGAAGTGAGATCCATGTGTCAGTGGTGAGGCAAACTCTGACTTTATTAACCTTGAAATAATTATTCAATCTCACTTTCTCGTACTCAAACAGTTCCATAACATCTCTCCGTACAGTGATACGAGATGGTATCTTGAATCTACTCTCAAGTACCCTGCAAAATTCTCGGAAACCTTCCCCCTCAACTATTCTAAAAGGATGCTCATCCACTATGATGAATATAATCAATGCTTTTCTACACGAATCCTGACAAAAAGTTACAGCAACTAACTTTTCATCTTCTCCCATCCTAGCAGGTTCAAAAGAAAGAGTCGACTGACCAGAATCCTTAGGAATAAGATTCAGACACTTTCTTAAATAGTTATTCAAGGAGCCGGTCCCATGTGTAGAAGAGTCAGCTTTCATTCTCTGTTTACATTTCTTGCAAGTTACCATTATCGAAGGAGGAGGGTCCATATCAACGTGATCCCATACCCATGAAGTTTTCTTCCGCTTCTTAGAAGCTGGTGCAGTGACAGTGATGGTACCAGCATCGGAAACATTGGCAACTGGTGCAGATGGAGCTTCACCAGTAGTTGGTACTTTTCCAACTGAACTAACTTCTGTAGAGGCGTTATAAGATCTTGGAGGAGGATGTAGTGGTGGCAACAATGCATTTGAGTTAACGGAAGCGTGAATATAAACAAGGCATAAATTCAAATCAGATAACATGTAAAAAAAGCATATCAAAGTGCATTCAAATACTACTTATTAAAAAGATAAGTAAAGTGAATATAGATGATACACTTTATATGCACAAAGAAGTATTCTGTAATTAAGGAGTAGATAAATTCACTGGATGTCCTCTCAGCTAGAGCTAATCCCATGAGACCCACTGTCTACACGTAGATATCCAAAGGTTGGAGTTTTATTGGAACATATCTGTCATTGTTTGACACTCACAACTATGAACAAGCCTATGTAAATCAGGTCATAATACTTAATAGATCAATATATTTAACTAAATATTGTGAATATCAGTTCACTGCTAAATCAACATCATCATTATCAAGTGTTATAATATTGAAGTGGGGTGCGCAAAAAAGAGCTGGATTTTAGTAAAAAATTGGTAAAAGAACGAATTGACACACTGGTACCAATCACTTGAACGAATTAGTAAAAGAAGACTGCAAATTTTAGAATCCTATTTTTCTAATTCTTGAGAAAAAAATATCTTACTGGTGTTGATCCTGATTCCTCCATAGTTGAATCAAAGAAATCAACTTAATCCTGCAAAAAAACAAAACAAGCAAAATCAAATCATTTTAGTAAACCCTAGATTAAATATAAATCATGTAAATCAAATAACCCAAGTTACATAAATATGATACCTCTTAAAAGAAATTAGATGTTCACTTGTTTATTTCGTCTGAAGAATGAAGATGATACCTTCTACTAGTAAACCCTAGCTAACACTGACAGGTTACAAACTCATATGAACAGATTTCGCCTGAAAAGAAGGAGGAGCAGGAGAAGAAGAATGAGGGGATGATTATATTCTACTAGAGTTTAGAGATCACGATTCACAATTCATGATTTGATTTTTGATTTTCGCCTGAAAAGAAGGAGGAGGAGAAGAAGAAGAATGAGGCGAAGAGATGTGAAGTGAAAATTAGGTCGACGAAATCAATGTATACTTGGGTTATAACTTAAGAAATATGAAGGGTGTGGATTGAATCTATCTGATATTAATCAACGGTCTATATTTATCGGTTATCCAATGGTTTTTGGTTCGGTTTTCAGGTCAACCCAAAACCAAACCAGTAATGTCGGTTTTTCAACTTTTTTTACCAAACCAATCCAAATCTTAATGGTCTGGTTCGGTTTCTTGCTTATTGGTCTGGTTCGGTCGGTTTCCAATGGTTAACCGACACCATGTTCAGCCCTAACCATATCAAAGGAAGAAAGAGTGGGGGAAGCTAGCTCCGACATGGGACAGACCCTACATTATACACGATATTGCGGTAAAAGCTTCATACTACTTAAGAAATATCAAAGGGGAAGTATTGCAACACCCTTGGAATGCAATGTACCTAAAGAGGTATTACCCGTAAGAGAATGGTTATCACTCAGGAGAAGAAGAGAAGGGGCAATATCCCACTATGTTCTATCTCTGATCAAAGGTATTACAAACCAAAATAACCAATGAAAGAAACTTTTTGCTAAGAAATAGTGCATGTTGATTAAATACAAAATGGGTTAGAAAAGACACCCTCCGTCAGAATTGACGATGAGGCAAGACACGGCATAACTGTGCATATGTCAATCTCGGATCCTAAGGGAAAATGAATCCCACTAAAAGGCAAATAATAAGAAATATATCCCACAAAGAGAGATACCTTGTTGAAGTAAAGCAGCAATCGCGCTGAACGCCTAGGGTTACAGGAAAATTATTACCCACGTAGGAGCCCTCGCCACCACGGTACCTTCTGGCCAAAGGATACTTGGGTAGGATGATGAATGTTCCACCAAAGGTTAAAAACACCTTAGCACCTTGTGATGACTCGAATGTGCAAATAATTAGACATAATACGTCTATATATGTATAATAACAAAAGTACTAAAATAAGTACTTCCAAAATAAAACTAACACATCTCAAAGTTGCAGAAGACGAAGGTTCAGAAAATAACGAAGCATTGTTTCAAGGAAAGGAGACAACAAAGGCCCCTCAGCTGGGGGCATAATACATCAAAGGAGTTCGGTTGAAAACAAGGTCAGCATAGCACAATCATGGGTAAGGAAGGCGAGGGAAGAAAATACCCTCAGCTTGGAGCTCAGCCTCCGCAAAAGCATTGTTAATATAGTCAATGGCAGAACGCTTGAACCGCGCCTCCATTTGGGAAGCTTGCGCCGCTAGGTCCGAAGCCGATTTCTGACGAAGCTCCCTAATCTGAGCGCTAAGATGATCATTAGCTTGATGAAGCGCCTTAGCTCTAAACTTAGCAGCAGCATCAAACTGGCGAGATATTTCCAGCTGAGATATCTGACCCTCAAGGAGGTTAATCTTGGCGTTAGCACCCACCAACTGCTCTTGGAGGCCTGCAGACATAAAGGGTATCAGCAACAAGAACAAGGAGCTAAAGATACAAAGGATGCTACGGAAAAAATAATTGTCCTCAGCTACCTTCGGCATGAATAAGGGACTCTTCCAAACTATGTTGAGCCTCAACAAGGTCTACCTCAGCCGCATCAAGGTCTTCCACAAGGGTATCCCTCTCTGTCCGAAGATCATCAACATCTATCCGGAGCGAAGCATTCTCAGAGGATAAAGCTTGGTACACATTCTCTAACTCTTCAAACCTTTTTACTAAGGATGTATGAGAGATGGAAGAAGGCACGGAGCTGGCATCAATAAGTTTGTTCTTAAGAGAACAAACCTCAAAAGTTAAAACATTATGCTCCGCAGTAACCTTAGCTAACGAACCACAAGCATCTTCAAAATCGGCATGATATTTCTTGCGAATAGTTTCTTGGGCAGAGAGACGCTTCTCGACTAAAGCAATACCCTCCTTTTGCTTTAAAATGAGACTCTCCTTCCATCAAAGGGCTTCGTCACACTCCTCACAAAGCGAAGCCATCTGCTTCACTAAGGCGGCATTATGGGCGGACTCAAGGGAAATTTGGGCCTCATAATGAACAGTTACGTTCATTAGCCTATCAGACTTCTTTTGATAATACCAAACATCAGAGGTTAACCTGTCCACTTGATCTCGGAGACATCTAAGTTCACTAGAGCTGCCGGCTGGAGAAGAAGAAACAAACCTATGGCTTTAGAAGACTCGGCAGCTAAGACAGCATCAGCAGATTTGCGACCATCTTCTGCAACTTTAGCAGTATTATTAACTCTCTCAAGAGCCAATTAACAAGCCTCCAGAGGCCTATGGGTTTTCCTCAATTCATCCTCCAACAAAGATATCTTAGCAGCAAAAGTAACATCACCCGACGAAGGTTGCTGAGCAACATCAAGAGCAGATTATTGGCGAGCACGTTCCAGCAGGACACCCAAATAATTGCACTTAGCTCTATAAACCTTGAACAAAGTATAGCTAACATCGATCTGTTTGCAAAGCTGCAAATTAAGGAGTATAAGGACAGAGGAAGGATCGAATTAAGGAGAAAAGCGGTAAGGTAAGAATCACTTACTGAGAATGCTGAGAGACGAGGGAGGAAGTTGGCGTAGATATCGATGAAAGCCTCCATCTCTTGAATGCTACCCCTACGGATCTCACCAAAGCTCTGACTGGAGCGGAGACAATCAGGTTCAAAGAACAAGTCCTTGGCAGCACGATACTGGGTAGATAACACGTCCAACTGTGAAGCTATCTCAAAGGAACTACCAAGGTGATGATGATCAACTCCGACAGAAAATGGACCCTTAGAATCCCGCAGGATAGCCTCAAGAATAGCATTATCATACCTACCTAAGCTCAAGCTCTCTGGTAACCTACCTTGGCTAGATTCAACAACAACACCCTCGTTTGTTTGCACACGATCAAGGGGCACGACTGCTGAGCCCTCACCACGATAAAGAGATGGCATGGTGGAAGAGCTAGGAACAGAAGAAGGAGCTTGGGAGCCGCCCAAATTCATGTCACCAGCAGAAAGAAGATTACCCAGTACGGTCCAATATGGTGACGAAGGTGGAGGTCCAACAGGTTTGCTAACAGGGGCAGTAGAGACAGACTGAGCACTCCCCAGTGAAGCAGGAGCAACATTGAAGGAAAAACTGGCTAGTGAAATCACAACCTTATTCTTCTGCTGAGAATCCGAGATACCAGCCCTCTCTGAAGGGGAAACAACCTTCGCAAACGAACCTCTAGATTGAAGAGAGGTAGCAGGAGACGAAGGCAGACTCTTAGAAACCACAACAGCAGCTCCGTCAGCAGCAGAAACAGTAGGCAAAGCTTTGTTAGGAGCAAAAAATGAAGGCATCTTCACAGACAGCGTAGGTGCAGAAGCTTGAACACTAACAGGCTCGACCAACTAAGTACCAATAAGAAGGTTCTCACCCTCAACAGAAGCAGCTCGGACTGGGCTATGGATCTCCTTGGAAAAATACTCCTCAATATCATCCAAATGAGGACTAAAACCAGTATCCTCGATATCCTCCATGTCTTCGTCACCTGGTCCCTCATCAGCAGCCTTCTGATCATCATCTAAAGCATCAAGATCAATCACGAACTTCAACTTACCCTTCATATGGGAATACTACAAAGAAACACATGCGTCAGCAAAGAATCGGGGGCAAGGTACCAAGGAATATACAAGCACAAAGGTATGATCCTTACCTCCACAGGCGTTTCGACCGCAACCTTCCTATTCCTAGTCCTCGTAGCCACAGAATTACCAGCAGAGCCTGGAGCACTCCCAGCAGAAGAAGCAGGGGAAGACTGTAAAAGAAAACAGTCAGAACGAAGGCGTCAAAGTAAACAAAGATATTAAAGTCGACAAAGATATAAAATCAGATAGAGATATCTAAGCAAGACGAAGACATTAACAACAAAGGTACCTCGTGAGAAGCAGCAGGATTAAAAATCTAAGGATGATACCCATCATACTTCTCAGGCAAAAAACGAGCTGAACGAGGAACTGAGGGATCCGCAGTGGTGAAACCATAAGCCCAAGGACCCACCACACAAAGAGAAGTGTGAGCCTAACGATCATCGTGATCAAGACGAATACGATCAGACTTTGGCAAAGGCAGTCTAGCAGAGTAGGGGATGGTAGTCAAACCACTCTTATCAATCTCCTCCAGCAAGCGAAGGCTATTACCTTCCCTGACCTTCCTAGCAGTAACATGGATGTGACGAAGACCAACACTCCAAGGAAGAAGATTACTCTTCTGAATAGCATCAGCATACGTAGCATTGAAGTTGGCAGGGGTATAATCCTCCCGCTTAGACCTCCCCTAAGCAAAGGGATCATAAGACTCCAGGGTTGTTTTGCCCTTGCTACGATACCAACTTTCACGAAGGGCATGCCAGTAATTACCGATGTACTGGTAAACTCCTCGAATTTGAGTCTTATTTGCCGGGTCATCCCTGGTGGATAAGACGTCATAATAGAAAGGATCATTTCTACTATACAGAGGAATAAGCATACATGCGTCCAGTTGGTCAACGCTAATCAGAAGATTGTTCTCATCATATGGAAAATCTCGAAAGAGAGACTCGGCGAGAACGTCATGGCCATTAACAAAAGAAATCTCAAACTTGTGAAGACGAAAGGACTTGGTAATCTCAGCAATAGACAAATGAGTGAAGCTATCTTTGTCGCGCAGTTGGATCCTCTGAAGCTCATAGTGAGGGGGAGGAGGCAGAAGATCCTCAACAACAAACTCTTCAGCCTCAGAGACCGCAACTTCCTCAGTAACCGTAGTCACCTCAGTACCAATAGGCCCCTCAGGGTCCTCATGAGGAGGAGATGGCGTAGAATCAGGATGATCCATTCGCGGAGGAGGATCAGTCGACGAAGACACCTTTGGTCCCTTACGCGTAGGTTTCTTTGGAAGCCCCATTATACCTAACACCATCAGGAAGAACATCTTCATCAGCAATGGCGGAAGAAGAATTACAGTTCACCCAAAAGCAAATCAGGGGCAAAAACTGGCAAGCTTTGGGCATGGGTTTCACTTAACCAACCAAAGGGGACAATTTAAACATGTCATGGGAGAAGAACAAAAACCTTTGATCACAAGATCAAAGTTGCAGGCGAAGAACTATCATACCGAAACCATCATCAAAAATCAAAATAGAACAAAACTCAAGTTCCCATACAGCGTAAACAAGCAAAAGAAAGAAGGAATTCTCACATGCAAGTATAATAAGCAACATCAATAAATCTCCTAGTCTGACAACGATACAACAGGGGCAAGCATGGAGAAAATCAAGACCAAAAACGAGTATCACTTACTTGTACGATCGACACAGTGGAGCCAAAGCACGCGGATAATCGAAGGAAAAAGGGGAGCAGTTAGCAGCAGAAGAGTATCTCAATAAAAGGGATAGAGAGCGACAATTCGAAGAAGAAGAGGAAAGGGAGTTAATAAAATTCCCTTCTCTTTGTTCCTCTCTTATAGGTGGCTGGAAAATCCAAAAAATTTAGATGTCCCAAAATTCAAGGGGAAGTTATTGCATGAAAGAACATGTAGGGACCACCCAATCGGGACGTGCAAAATTGGCGGCGTAACAGAAGTTTTCTTCCACTTCTACCAAACGGTAGAAGATGAAAGAAAAGGGGCAAACTGTGAATACCGATATTCTGTGGAGAACGTGTCACGATCTTAGTGGCTGCATACATATCTAACTGAGTAGACTTCGCTAAGCAGAGAAGCCTGAGTAACAAGGGATACCTCCACAGATCTACTTTATCTCATCCCAAGAAAGAAGGCATGAACGGTCAAGATAAGGAAGGAAAAACCCTAGTCTATATAGAGTCAGCTGGAGAGGGGACAGAGGTAGATGATGCATCCAATCAACATTAAATGCTCAAATCTCTTATCTACACGCATGAATCTAGGCACGTGGAGAGAGAAAGTGTGACAGAACCCGATTGGCGGAAGTTGGCGGTGAACGAAGGTACAACCTGTACTAAGGTTGGGTAGTTCCCGAAGGAACGTGGGCCAGCTGAGGTGGCGAAATACAACTGGAGAACTACGCGGTAGAAGAAGGTACCATTGGTACGAAAGGTATATCAACAGACGATGGACCCAAAGGAAGCAAAGATATACCTGGAGCAAGAGGGGCTATAAATACCAAGCCTCGCCAACAAACTAAAGGCATTCAATATCTAGGAGAGAAGATCTAGTCTTAAGCTTATACCTATGTAATGTTTAGAACTTAAGTATTTACTTCCACTTGAGTTCTCTCTATTACTTTGGAAGCATTTAAGATCTTTGTAACCACCACAACTTAATACAAAAACAAGCACTCATTACCCCGTGGACGTAGAAAAATGTCGAACCACGTAAATCACTTGTGTCTCATGATAACTTAGAATCTTTTACATTATACTTGTGTTCTTCGTTATTATTGTGATCTTAGATACCATTTATTACTTAGCACTATCAGTTCAACAGAGGTATCAATACTACTTAGTATCAGATCCTCAGAGTTGTATACATTACGTAGACTACGGGAAAACGAGTAGTCACATAACACCTAAAGTGTTTCCAAGCTTGCCGGTAAAAGGAAACACAATGGTAAATACGAAATTCCCTGGTGGAAGGTTCAGTCACTTGGAAAAAAGATAAGGCAAAGACGTCATGCGAAAAGACTGGTCTTTCCAAGAAGACATTGATGATGATCTAGAATCCGGAGCAAGACAAGCCGAAAAAACATGTGAATGAGAGGACATACTATCATGTCGGAAAAAATATAAGAAAACAACTCGCCGCCAAGGGGGACGGGGAGAGAAACGCTCAACACAGATGGAGACCTTCTGCAAAAAGGACTCTGAACTCTATAGGAGGGAAAGAAGAGAAAAATGAAACTCATATCCTTACCACAAAAAAGAATCCTTTTCAAAGAGAAGAAGAAGGTCAAAGACGCGGCAAACAAGACGATAAGAATCCAGGAAGAAAAGTACAAAAAAGAAGATATCTTCCCTCCCACAAAATATAAGAAACCAGGGTATAACCAACCGATGCTTCAAGTCCAACGGATAAAAGCGCGCTAAAAAGTGCAGACGCGTCGAAAAGGACGGGGCGGTTATGAAGTTTTCTTCCCATCATGCCCTCGGCATGTTGCAAAGAAAATGAGAAAAATGTGAGGGTAAGATACCCGATGGCCACGTGTCAACATCCTAAGGGGTGAATCCACAATAAGATGATGAGATAGGAGCATCGAATCATACTATAAAAAGATGAGTTTTTCTAAATCGAGACACCTGTTACAACGTTACATGAATGACGCGTGTAAGGAGTAGTCTAATCTTCTCAGACGGTCAAGTCTAAAGGGAAGAACCGCATTTAATGAAAGATAAGGGAAAAGACGTGGGAAGATCTACATCGTAATGGAGGACTCGGACGACCTATACTATAGCCCAGAAGTGATAGAGCACGAGGTTCTCCAAAGAAGGGCCACACGATCTGAAGGAGAGCGAGACAACTCGGAGGGAGAACCAAGCAGGCCATCACGAGGGATAGTACAGAACCAGTCTGAAGCAGCGAAGGCGATGTACGATAGCTCCACCAGCTCGGACGACCAAGCCTCCACGAGTCTAGTTTCCCTATAAATACCAGTTCATGTAGAAGGAGATGGACAACTTATGTATTATTAGATGGTCTTTCTATAGAGAATTCCTGAGAGAGATCTAGATAGAAAGAGAGTAAGGAATCTAAGTGAGATTTGTAGCTCTTTTAAGGATAAGACCTTATAATCAATAAAGAAAACATCTTCTTTCCCATGGACGTAGGTTTTCATGGCCGAACCACGTTATATGCTTGTGTTAATCTTTACTTTTCATGTTCTGCACATCCTGTTCATCTTGAATCTTGTATGTTTTAGTAGTTTTTAGTCTTAAATCTTACTTAGGTGTAGTCATCAGAAAAGATACAACTGCAAGTCTCACACGTAAGGATCACAGCCTACTAATGTCTAAATATTGCTACAGAGGTTTGAATAATTGCTCAGGTTTCCACATTCCACATTAATCAGTAAACATGCCCATCTCTCCTAGACGTCACCACCTGAGGTTCTGCAATGCAAACAATTCCTGTTAATGATCCAAGTGTCAAATGGAGTTTGGGAAATAATTACGTACAACAGATAATGAATAGGAGATGAACAAATTGCTCTTCAAAATCAAAAGAACACCTTTAAAAGACTAGTTACGATCCAAGTGTCAAAGATATTAATACTATACAACATATTTTATATCCAAATGACTAAAGAAGAGTCAATCAGTCTGACCAGAACATCACTGCTCTTAATACTATGTCATCATGTTCATCCAAAACAAAGGATTTCTCAATTACACATGCAAATTATTAACTAACGCCCTTAATTTATACTTTATTCGTTACCTTTTAATAGGTCGGTTTTTATAAATAAATATTTTAAAAAATAGGTCAGTTTTCTAATTGGAAAAGTCAAATGTTACTTTAATTTTTTGGGACCACTTTTCTTTTAACTTCTTTTGGTGACAAATGTTATGTTGACCATTTCACTTATTTCTTTGGCTAACAAGTATCATGGGGACCATTTCACTTCACTTCTTTTATTGACAAGTATCTAGAGGACCACTTTTAATAATTAGTTCTCTTAATTTTCTCAAAAAAAGAAACTGCCTATTAAAAAGTAACGGAGGGAGTAGATCTGGTCTACATAAACATTACAATTACACTAATCTACAAAGCCCAGACAACAAGCAATGAAAACTCAAATCCATAAACTAATAAAATTGAAAAAAGAAAAAATAAATAAATAGGAGAGTAAATTACTTTTAACCATTTTCTAGAGAGTAACCTATAAACAGCCCAAAATCAAACATCAAGAAATTTGTGCTGTTGTTCAGATTTTGTTTCGTATTGAATAGGATCAGGGCTCTAGAGACAGTGGATTTCACAAAACCAAAAACCCTGCACATCAAAGAAAAAAAAAATTAATAAAAAATAAAAAAAATTATAAGCCTATAATCAACCATATGCTAGAATGGTAAGTAATGAAAACTAAAAATCCTTTTGAAGAGTTTATCATAATGAACAGAAGCAAACCCTTCAGTTCTAAAATTGAACTAGCAGGGTTAAATTTTTTTAAGAGGAAAAATCATCGTGTGAATGAATCATCAACAACAACAACAGAATAGGGTTTCATCTTTTTCTACTTACTTCGGGCAGTTTCACTGGAATGCTGATGAGAGTATAAGTATTAATATTACTAAAATCTGTGAGAGATGGCAATATTGTTGAAGAAAGCATCAAAAAGAAAGAATTTGAAAGAAATTTTATAGATCTAGCAAAGGAAATAGTGAACAAAGAAGGTGTTTGGAGACGGCTGAACTCTGAAGATGTTATTTCAGGATACCTCATGTCTACATTTAAGAGATAGCTAAAATGATAATCCAACGGTTAGGAGATAATTGAGATTGATTTACATATCCATTAGGGTATTGTGTTTGTAGGCTTTGGGTAATTCCTATGGGTAAACTGGGCTTGCGACTATGGGAAAAGGCCGTCAGCCACTGCACATGTACCGCCCCAACAACGCAACCTTTGACGCACAACGACAAATGTTGAGCCATGCGGCCCAACATATGTTGCCAACGGCTACGTGGCCAACCGTTCTACTTCAAACGGCTAAAATTTTAAAATTTAAAATCCGATAAATTCAACTCATTTTTCAGCAGTTCATCTCACACCTTTCCACTTTCTACTGAAATTTATCTCACAAATTGAATTCAATATTCATCTAGTTTACAAAATGTTAGTAAACTTTTTGGAGGATGTGTCGAAATCTAAAAAATAAAATAAAATAAAATCGAAAGGGTGAAATAACTACCTCCAGCTCCCGCAACATAAAATGACGAATAAAATTGTTCGTATGGATTTCAAAATCCTAGATTAGTGGCAGGTCTGGACGTCACGTAATGTGTCACGGCATATAGAACGACTGACATTATATCATAGACTGAGAAGTGGTTGGTCACGTCGTTTCCGATCTGAGATAGAGTGGATAGATATCCTTCTCATAAGTTCTATTTTATAAATAACAAAAGAAAAAAGGACACCAAAAGAGTGGCCCTATTGTTAAGAAGATGGTGGTCTGTGACTAAAACGTTTCATTTCCTAGATTGTGGGATTTGTAATGTGAGCATGCGGCGATGCTTGCTTATCAGATAAGATTATGAAAATCACAAGATTTTCCTAAATACACCAACAAACACAATATTTTTGTTGGACTACTAATGTTGCAACTCGTTGCGACCATCTATGTACTATTTTACGTATCTTGAAGGTATCAAACACGGATGGTAGCTCATCAATGCCGGGACAAGCTACTAAATCCAATTCGTATTGCAAGACCAAAGACAAGCAAAGTCGAGTCCATATTAGGCTAAAGGGACTTTTGCAAGATATGCACAAGGCTTTGCATTACTGATGCTTACTTGAATCCTAAATACCACTATTTGACTTTTTATTTTCATCCAACAACAAAACAACTCAAATAATAAACATAAAAAACTAAGATCTAAAATAATTGTTCTTCACCGTCTCCATTGCCGACTACCGTCATCACTCTTAATTTGTGGTAGTAATTTGTGATTTTGTAGCAAAATTATGCCTCCAAATAAAGGTGAAAATTTTCTAGCAAAATAGATGCCCGAAAACGGTAAAATTAAACCTAATTGTATATATAAATTCATGTATGATTCTATACATAAATTCATGTTTAAATTCATGATTGTGTATATAATTTCTTCTATTGATTCACGTGCTTAGGGACCGGTTAATTGGTTCTCAAAGACTTATGACACAAATAGAAATAATTAAACATCTAATGACGTTCACTTTATAAGGATCAAAAAATATTGTAGTTATCCAATAATGAACGTTTGTAAAAGCATGTAGTCGGTTAGACACAACCCACTATTGTTTTGCATAGTCGCTCGTATCTGGACTACTATAACACCTACCAATTGTCCAAAAATTAGTGACTAGTTCAATAAAATTTAAAATAATTTATAAAAAAACAAATCAAATGTCCAATGTTTATCACTTATTTACCTCCAAATCTTATCCACTCAATATATTTTCAGTAGAACTGATATAATCTTGTTGGATGTTGGATTCATCTAAGGTTTGGATATTTTTCCCTAGATTTTCAAAAATGGAATCCTCCATTCTAATGGATAATGGATTAATCACCGATTAATTCGTTTATTTGTCGACAAATCAAATGATAAAACATAAAGAAGTATTGGGTTTTTGGTGTAAGAATTAAATAATAATTAAAGAGAATCTTAACCTAGGGTTAGTAGTTTTTTGTTTTGATGGTATTTTAATAAAAAGAGATTAATGAAGAAGACGACTGAATAAAATTTTTAATAGGAATAGCCAAATTTAACTTTACCTTTATATGAGGAAAATATGAAAAAAAAAAAGTGAAAATTAGAATTACTTTAGAAATTGTGAGACATGTGGTAAATAATAAAATTGTGGGTAGTAAATAGGTGAAACCACCAAAACCTCCTATATGTCTTATTGACATTTCAACCACTAAACTATGTGAAGGGGATGGATGTGTACCAAGTACCATGCACCTGCTTTCGCGAAAAACATCATTCGTAAAGCTTACATGAGTAAGGGACATATGGACATTGATACTTCCTTTGGGAAGCATCGCACCATAATGGTGTCGTGACATATATCATAAATGCTTCCACCAGTAAGCAACATGAATAATTGTTGCTGTCACAAGTAAAGAACTAACATCATGATGCCTTAGCATTTCGGTACTTTCTTCAGTAAGCAACACAGATAAATAGTGTCTCTTGGTAAGGAACATGCATATAGATACTGTGGTATCCTTGATGCTTCCGTAATACCTAAGTTGCCTCCCGGAGTAAGCTTTACATGATAAAAGGCTTTATTTTGCTCAATGTCGAATGTTTGAGCATACGTCATGTGAAATGTAGAGGTGTTACAACCTCTGTCTGCAAATGTTTTTATTGTCTTTAGAAAAAAGGTGCTTATCCTGAATATGACAATACAAAGAAGCTTTGGCAAACCCTCTCATAGCAACACCATCTCGATAATCTTCAAAAAATTTAAAGGGGAAATAACAATATATATTGTAAGGATCTGTTTCACCCACTGAAGATGATTGGGATATGAGTAAAGACCTTACACCAGTAAAATGTGAAGATATGTTGTCTTGAGACTCCGGGGTTGATGCAGCATGAGGGGTGGATGGTATTGAAGATCTTTCAAAACCATGGAAAAGTTTGAAAACCCTAACAAACCCAAAACTAGCGAGTAACGGCATCAAGGTAGGTATCAATCAAAAGAGCAAAGTCTGATAAAGTTGATAAAAAGGTTGAGAAAACAAATTTGTGAGAATAATCACACTGAAAATGCCGGTGAATGATTCCAGGTTTCAATTGCCGGAAAATTCACTTAGACACTCTCAAGAACTAAACAATATGTTTTCTTCTTAAAATTTAATTTTGTATTATTATTGGATAATGGATATTACAAGGAACTAGTTGGAATCCCAACAAGCTG
This sequence comes from Papaver somniferum, assembly GCF_003573695.1. Taxonomy (NCBI): domain Eukaryota; kingdom Viridiplantae; phylum Streptophyta; class Magnoliopsida; order Ranunculales; family Papaveraceae; genus Papaver; species Papaver somniferum. The sequence continues at coordinate 145,581,722 of NC_039367.1, read as the reverse complement.
TGTTCCAACAGTGTACTACTACATTAGTTGAACAGGTTATCGTGCTAGCTTACCAGCGGGCCTCGTGAGGAACCAACTAAGGGAGCCGAAGCGGATAGGGGAGCTGATTATGTGGCAAGGGGGGAAAGCTAACTCTACCTTCCATGTCAAATTCTACAATATTGCGCTATCGGGGACTCGAACCTGGGACCTCCTGAAGCGCATGAAACTTATGAGGAACAGGGATGACCAGCTGAGCTAGCTACACGTTCTAAAAATTTTGTTTCTTTTTTAAATTTTGCTTCTTTATTTTAAAAACATTATTTTTTCTTAAAAGAAAAGGTTAAAACATGAGGTTAAAAAAATTTATTAAAATTTTAAAAATAAATTTTTATCGTGCTGGTGTGTCAGCTAGAAAAGAAGTAGACCTGAGCATGCTTTCCAATAACTGTACGACTTTGAGACCTGCAGATATTTTGGTCTATAACTGATGTAGGACAGCTAGACCAAGTCACCCCCGTTTGAACATGATAGTCAAACCTTATTCTATTTCTAGTATTGTTCCCTAATTTATGATTTCCCTATTCTAAAACTGTTCTTTCCTTTTTCTAGTTTTACTACGTTTAGGAAATAGTGAAGCCTATATAAGAAGAGGCCTAGTCTTGTAGAATTTCTACACATTCAAGATTATTATCTTATTTTATTTATCAAAGATATTTTATTTAGTTATTGTTCTCTAGTTTTCTTATAGCTTTTGTGAATCTATTGATTTCACACTAGTTTTCACTATCTTTTGGATCCTTGATCCAGGTTATTACGCTTCCGCTACGTTAAGTGGTACCAGAGCCTCGATTGAGAGCCTCCACTAACATGGGTGATAAGAAGATTGAAGAGTTAAAGACTAGTTTGAAGAAAGACCTAGAAGCTGATGTGCAAGCAATGGGAATCAAACTAAAAACGGAGTTAGCCACTGAGTTAACCACAGTGATAGATGAACGTTTTGAAGATTTTAAAGAGTGGTTTTCTAACAAATTCATGGGACACGAAGGAAAGAAGGTAAACGAAGGAAAGAAGGTAATTGGAGAATTACCTAAAACCCAAGCTGAAATTTTCCATCTTCATACTTCTACACCTCTCAACTCCACCACTCATCTTCAAACCCCTCCAGTCACTTCCCAACCTTCTCACATCCATGATACTTCCAAAAATAAGTCATATTACCATCCATTATTCACTACCCCAACTTACTCTTCCTGTCCACCTTACACAACCCCACAATTTGAATTTTTTGAAGATTTCAGCTCTTACTCTACTCCCCATAACTTAAACAAATTTTCTACAAAGAAGCAAGCAGTTGATGTTGAAGACTATGAGCCATATTATTATCCTCTACCACCGCGCCATCAGAGGAACATGGGAAATCCACAAACCTATCTCCCCAAGGCTGATATAACTCTGTTTAATGGACTTCTACACATTTAAGATTTCTTAGATTGGCTGTGTACAATTGATCGTTTCCTTACTTATATGCGCATACCTGAAGATTAACAAGTAGAACTTGTTGCTTTCAAGCTTACAGGGCCAGCCTCCTCATGGTGGGATCATCTTCAACTAGAAAGATCCAACCAAGGAATGCGGCAAGTTCAATCCTAGCCAGCCATGAAGCAGCTATTGAAGAAGAGGTTTCTGCCTCCGGATTACATGTAGACCTTATTCATCACTTTACAAAACTGTCGTCAAGGAAACCATTCAGTACAAGAATATGTGACTGAATTTTCGCGTTTATTGTCTCGGAATCAGCTGAATGAGACGGTTGATCAAACAATTGGACGTTTCATCAACGGACTTGATTGGAATATACAAGAAAGGTTAGCTACTAAACAATATACTTCTCTTCATGTTGTCATTAATAATGCTCTAAAAATAGAATCTTTCATGGTTTCTCCACAACCATACCCAAAAACCTCATCCTTTAGCCCTAAAAAACCTCTATTTCAAAGTTTTCCCAATAGGCAACAACCATCTACATACCAATCTCGTATTTCTCCTACTACCACTACCACTACCACCCAACCATCTTCTTCCCAAACCCCACCTGCCACGAAGGCTCCGCCACCTCCACCCTAACCTAATAATGCCCAACCCATTAGGTCGAGACCTCCAAACACTTATGCCTACCCAACTGAAAACAAGTATTATAAGTGTAAGCAACCAGGGAACACATCAAATCAATGTAGAAGTAGGCATACATTAATGACCGAAGAAGAATCTGTTGTGTATGAGGAAGAAAATGAAGATGTTCATAGAAATATCGAAGATATATAAGCATATACGGAGGAAGGAGATGAAAGTGATTATGTCTCTTATGTTATTCGAAATTTATTGTCCATTCCTCGTGTTGATTATCCAACCCGTAATCGTCTATTCCGCACTCAGTGTCGTGTGCAAGACAAGATATGTGATATGATCATTGACAGTGGAAGTTGTCAAAATATTGTTTCCTCTAGTTTGGTGGAAAAGCTGCAATTATATACTCATCCACATCCAAAAACATACTCCATTGGTTGGATTGATGATAAAAACAAGAAGAATGTAGATTCTCAATGTTTCGTGTCATTTAAAATTGAAGCATATAACGAGACAGTGGTTTGTGATGTTGTGGATATTACTGCTTGCCACATATTACTTGGACGCCCATGGCTATATGATGTAGATGTCACTTATCGAGGTAAAGCTAATACGTATTCGTTCATGTACAATGGTAGCATAATCACATTGCAACCATATTACGCGAAACCTAATCCAAGTCTACAACAACAAGATACTACGATGTTGGTTTCCGCGGATATCTTAGCAGATGCACAGAATCAGGTATGATTTATGCCTTAGTTGTACAACCTTCTACTTCTGATCTTCCTAAAACTATTCCTACTCAAGTGAAGTCTTTACTAGATGAGTTTTCATGTGTTTTACCATATGATATGCCTGATTCTTTGCCACCTATGAGAAATATCCAACACCAAATAGATCTTATGCACGGTGCAAGTTTACCTAACCTTCCCCACTACCGTATGAGCCCTAAGGAGCACGATATACTTCGATGTCAAGTGGATGAATTGCTGTCTAAAGGTTTCATACAACCTAGTTTGATCCCTTGTGTTGTTCCCGCCCTCCTTGTGCCTAAAAAGGATGAAACTTGGCGTATGTGTATCGATAGTAGAGTTGTTAACAAGATCATAATCCGTTATCGTTTTCCAATTCCAAGATTAGATGATATGCTTGATATGCTCTCCGGTGCCAATATATTTTCGAAGATTGATCCTAAAAGTGGGTATCATCAAATCAAAATTCGACTTGGAGATGAATGGAAGACTGCATTTAAGACAAAGGATGGCCTCTTCGAGTGGCTTGTTATGCCATTTGGATTGTCTAATGCTCCAAGTACATTCATGAGTCTTATGAATAAAGTTCTACAACCCTTCATTGTTAAGTTTGTTGTGGTTTATTTCGATGATATCCTTATCTATTCGAAATCTGAAGAAGAACACCGTTCTCATTTGTTGGCTGTTTTCAATGCTCTCAAAGAGAATGAATTATTTATCAATCTAAAGAAGTGTCAATTTTTCACTTCTAAGGTTCTGTTTTTGGGTTACGTTGTTTCTGCTGATGGTATTCAAGTAAATGATTCTAAAATCACAGTTATTCGTGATTGGCCTACTCCTAAGACAGCCTCCGAAGCTCGAAGTTTTCATGGTCTAGCTTCCTTTTACCGTCGATTTATAAGAGATTTCGGCTCTATTGCATCCCCTTTTACTGACAGTTGGAAGGATAAAAGGTTCGTATGGACGGATGAAGCTGAATCAAGCTTTCAATTACTCAAAGAAAGGCTTACTTCTGCACTTATCCTTGCACTACCTGATTTCAACAAGCTTTTTGAAGTACATTCCGATGCTTCTATATTAGGAGTTGGTGCTGGTTTGTCACAAGAAGGTAAACCTATTGAATTTCTTAGTGAAAACTTACATAAGATCGTCAAAAGTGGTCTACTTATGAGTTAGAATTCTACGCGGTGATTCGTGCACTACAGAAATGGAGACATTATTTAATACACAAGGATTTTTTCTTGTATACTGATCACCAAGCCCTCAAGTATATTCAGAATCAATCACCATTCAACAGAATGCATGCTAGTTGGATTTCTACCTTACAAGAATATACTTTCTCTATTTAGCACAAGTCTGGTTTAAACAACAAAGTTGCTGATGCACTTAGCCGTCACAATAATCATAGTGCTCGCGAGTTGCTCCTTATTACCATCCGTGCTGAAGTGATTTCTTTTGACTCTCTTAAGGAATTATATCCTACCGATCCCGAATTTTTATTACTATGGCAGAAATGTTCTTCCAAGCAACAAGGTACGGGCAATTTTGCTTTACATAACGGGTTTCTTTTCAAAGGTAGTCGTTTATGCATTCCTTATGGTTCCATTCCTAAACACCTTATTAAGGAGTTACATAGTAGTGGTCTTTCTGGCCATTTCGGGCGAGATAAGACTATATCTTTAGTCGAAGCTCGTTATTTTTGGAATTCTCTCAAAAAGGATGTCCATGATTTTGTACGACGTTGTATGATTTGTCAACGAAGTAAGGGTCATGCACAATATACAGGATTATACATTCCTCTTCCAGTTCCAGATGCTCCTTGGGAAGATATATCAATGGATTTTGTGCTAGGTTTACCAAGAACCCAAAGAGCTCATGATTCTGTTTTTGTGGTTGTTGATCGCTTCTCAAAAATGGCACATTTTATTCCTAGCAAGAAGACTATGGATGCTGTGACTACGACAAATCTTTTCTTCCGTGAGATAGTCCGTGTACATGGTATTCCAAAGACCATTACTTCTGATCGAGACACTAAATTCTTAAGTTGGTTTTGGAAGACACTTTGGACTCGTCTCCAAACCAAACTATTGTTTAGTAGCACAGCTCACCCACAAACATATGGGCAAACTGAAGTAGTAAACCGATCATTAGGGAATCTTATTCGTTGTTTATCTGGATAAAAGCCACGACAGTGGGATTTATCTCTTGCTCAAGCTGAATTTGCCTACAATTCAGTTCCTAATCGATCCACAGGTTATGCACCTTTTCAAGTCGTTTATTCTAAGGTTCCTAACCGCACATTGTATCTTGTCTCTTTACCATCAGTACCTAGTTCCAATGTTGCAGCTGATTACATGATCGAGTCCCTACAAGTGCTACATGTAAGGTCAAGAAAAACTTGGAAGCTGCTAATGCCAAGTATAAGCTAGATGCTGATCGTCGACATCGTTTTCGGTCTTATGAAGTTGGTGATCTAGTTATGGTGTACTTAAGCAAGGATCGTTTTCCTACTGGCACCTACAACAAGACGAAGTACAAGAAGATTGGCCCCATTCGCATTCTCAAGAAGATCAACGACAATGCTTACGTTGTTGACCTCCCAGCTCATATGAATATCTCGTCCACGTTCAACGTTAAGGATATCTTTCCTTATTTTCCGGGCGATAAGGTTTCTCTTCCAACACCGAAATCGAGGACGAGTTCTTTTCAAGAAGGGGCCCGCCTGATGTAGGACATCTAGATCAAGTCACCCCCGTTTGAACATGATAGTCAAACCTTATTCTATTTCTAGTATTGTTCCCTAATTTATGGTTTCCCTATTCTAAAATTGTTCTAGAACTTAATAGTTTCCTAGTTTAGGAAATAGTGAAGCTTATATAAGAAGAGGCCTAGTCTTGTAGAATTTCTACACATTCAACATTATTATCTTATTTGAGTTATCAAAGATATTTTATTTAGTTATTGTTCTCTAGTATTCTTATAGCTTTTGTGAATCTATTGATTTCACACTAGTTTTCACTATCTTTTGGATCCTTGATCCAAGTTATTACGCTTCCGCTACGTTAATAACTGGGATAACATGCATCACACGTGCATGGATATAACGGGTGTATCTCCTTTTACTGGTGGTGGTGTACGCACTTTTTTCCCTGGCCAAGCAATCATCAATGTTGTAAATCGTAAATGCAGCAAATATCTGGAAAAGTGTGCTGCTCAAGGGCTTGGCTTCAGTGTTCTTGCTTTCACGGGAATTTGGTGGAAATACTATAAAATTTTTAAAAAGACTGCAGAATTATATGGCTAGTCATGATGCAAATGTCAGAGTAGGAGATTTCCTTTTCCATAGATTAGGGTTTGTTATTCAAAGAGGGATTGGAGCACATTTTGTTGCTTGGCTCCCTTCAAATTTTCTGCAAATTTCTCATAATTCTTTGTTACTTTTCCCATCCATTAATTACTTTTCTCATACTTCTTTGTTACTTTTCCACGGATTTCTCATACTTTTTAGTTTTTTTTTTCTTTTTTTTTTTACCTTAAAAAAAATGACAAATAGAAAACATATAAACATAGGTATTTTTTCAAAAAAACATAAAATAAATATATTTTAAAAATACAAGGGTAATTTAGAAATTATAAAAAAATATATGGATAAGCGGCTTTGAAAATTACTTGAAAATATTTGTATTTTGTTTTATTGTCATATTCCCAAATTAACCAATTGGGCGTTCAATTGCAAAGGCTATGACGGTGCTAGCATGCGCTGGTTTTTAGCAACAAGAGTGCTCTTAAGCTCAGGGAGGGTGCCTAATCAAAATTCCTTAGGAAGGAAAATCAAGCTTTGCTAATTTGCTATACAGTATACACAAAATGAAATGTGTAAATATCTCAGTCTATTATGTGGAACCATATTGAAATGTGTAAATATGTTATCATCACAGTTTTGATGTCCATTCGGGTTTCTTTTTTCCTGATGCATCGGGCATCACCGTACGTGTGCCATGCATCACCGTACATGTGCCAAATCGGTAAATGGGTATGGCAAAGTAAGTTTTCGTGCATTAAGTTCATGCAAATTAAAGTTAAATCATATCCAAAGAAAGAAGAAAGCCATATATTCGATGTTTATAAGGAAAGATTTGTAAAGATATATATGTATTTGTTTTCTTTCCTTTGGGGGAATGATAATACATTTATTGCTGTAATATTTCTTGTAAGCAATAGCTCTAATACTACCATACGTGAAACAATTTCCTTTAATACATTTATGTAAAAGAATCCTTTACTTTTAGTAATACATTTAATGTGCCTTAATGTATAGGATCTTTACTTTTAAAGCCAAATTCACATTATAAATGAAAATCTTCTCCGATCATTTTCTTACATTCAATAAAAGTTTCTTATCTTAACAATGGCTACAACAAGTTTACTTTCCAGCTCTTTTTTGATTGTTTTCTTAGCTATTGCATCCATTACCGTTACTTGCTATGCTCAAAATGAAGACAGAAAGGTTTGTTTTCATATATATTCCCTTTCGCTCTCGTTATTATTCGTCCCAGCAGTTTCATAATGATCACTATGTCTATTGCAGGTTTATATTGTGTACATGGGTGAGCTTCCAACTGAGAGTGTATATACCCCAATGTCTCACCACCAAACTATTCTTCAAGATGTTCTCGAGGGAAGGTAAGCAAGAACAAATATTCATAATCTGGTTTAGAATATCTTATACTATCTTGATCTGATCCTGCATGAATTCATATACTATTTCTGATTGATTGGTGAAACAAAATAAAGAGTTTGGTACCGATTCTAAGACGCATGTCGTTTTTGTGGCTTTGCAGTTCAGTCCAGGACACATTAGTTCACAGTTACAAAAGGAGTTTTAATGGATTTTCCGCAAAACTCACTGAAAAAGAAGTTCAAAAGCTATCTGGTAATTAATTTGTAACTTCTTTTATTCAGTTTACATGAAAGCATAGACCAATGGCGACATTAAATTATTAATGATTGTGTAGGTATGGAGGGAGTAGTATCGGTCTTTCCAAATCGAGTCTACCAACTTCAAACTACCAGGTCTTGGGACTTTATAGGCCTCCCTGAGAAAGTGAAACGAATGGCTAATGTTGAAAGTAATACCATAGTTGGTGTCATCGACAGTGGGATCTGGCCAGAGTCTGAAAGTTTCTCTGATGAAGGATTTGGTCCTCCTCCTAAGAAATGGAAGGGTGTCTGTGAGGGTGGTGACGATTTCCCCTGCAACAAGTAATTTTTGGATAATTTCATGCCTTGTTCTAATTTTCATCTACGCAATCTCAAACTATTTACACATCACTAATCTCAACATCTAATGATTTTATGCTGATTTGTTTATCTACAGCAAGCTCATTGGTGCCCGATTCCATGGAGACGTCGGAGAATCTGCTAGGGACACACAAGGCCATGGTACTCACACTTCATCAACTGCTGCTGGAAGTATTGTTAAGGGTGCTAGCTTCTATGATATCGCAAAAGGCAACGCCAGGGGAGCAGTTCCCTCGGCTAGGATCGCGGCTTACAAAGTTTGTGGCTCTGATGGTTGTCAATCAGATGCAATTTTGGCTGGATTTGATGATGCAATTGCTGATGGAGTGGACATTCTTTCAGTGTCACTGGGTGGTACTGATCCAGCTAGCTTTGACACCGACCCTGTTGCCATCGGGTCTTTCCATGCTATGAAGAAAGGGATACTCACTTCACATTCCGCCGGTAACAGTGGACCTGAACCACAGACAGTGACCAGTAACGCACCTTGGGTATTATCCGTGGCGGCAAGCAGTACTGATCGACGGGTCGTCAACAAAATTGTCTTAGGAAATGGAAAGACGCTTCAGGTAAGTTAAATGCAACCTACATATATTTGACTACCCAGGGTTCAGCGGTTTCTGGAACTGTCAGTTCACAGTGCCTTTTGATATGAAACAGGGTCTTGGTGTGAACGGTTTCAAGTTGAAGGGAACTAAATTCCCGCTTCTGTATGGGAATAATGTTTCAACCACATGTGAAACTTTCTCAGCAAGGTAAGTGACTTTCGTACTTCACGTCTAAATAACTTGAGTTTCAACAGTACAAACACTAATGGACCAAATTTCAGGAGTTGCGAGACTGGTTGTCTGGACAAAGACTTGGTTGAAGGGAAAATTGTCATTTGTGATTCAGCTAAGGCAGTAACCGAGGCTTTTACATCCGGAGCTCAAGGAACCATCCTGGTTTCAGATCCTTCATTTGCACGTTTCGATGTGTCTTCAGTTTATCCCTTGGCAGCTTCACTAATAAACACTACGAATGGTGACATTGTCAAGTCTTATTTCAAGTCTGCCCGGTAAGTATATGAATTTTGAAATGACTGACTTATGTCCATTTTGCAAGAATTATTAGTTTTAACGTCCTTTACTCTTTCCAACAGAAAGCCTGTTGCCACCATTTTACCAACCGAATCAGTAAAAGATTCTCACGCTCCTGTAGTAGTTTCGTTTTCGTCTCGGGGACCAAACTCAATCTCACCCGACATCGTCAAGGTAAAGGGAAAAGTTATATGCATCTATAGTAAAAATTCTGACTGACCTGGACAGGCCGGCGTAAACCTACGTTCGACCTTTTAGGAGATGTTCTCTAGCCGACCTGGTACTTTCTACTGGAAAAGGCTTTGGATTTGGATATGAATTAGTCTTTCATTGACATTGTTTCCATGCATTTTGTAAAACAGCCGGATGTTAGCGCACCAGGAGTGGATATATTGGCTGCATTCTCGCCTGTGGCTAATCCTTCAACCGTTGCCGGTGATACTAGGTCAGTGAAGTACAACATACTCTCTGGGACATCAATGGCATGCCCTCATGCAACGGGAGCAGCAGCTTACGTTAAAACATACCATCCTGATTGGTCTCCTTCTGCTATAAAGTCTGCTCTTATGACCACAGCTTTCGCTATGAACAATACAAAGAATTCTGAAGGTGAATTTGCTTATGGGTCTGGTCAAATTGATCCTGTGAAGGCTCTAAATCCTGGTCTAGTTTATGACGCACATGCAGATGACTACGTCAGATATTTATGTGGTTTGGGTTTCGACTCGTCTAAAGTAAAGCTCATCACAAGCAGTACTTGCCCCAGGGGATCAACTGCATCTGATTATTCTAGGAATCTAAATTATCCTTCATTTGGTGCTCATGTCGAAGCTGGCGAAACCATCAACTTAAAGTTTACAAGAACAGTGACCAATGTTGCCAAGACAGAATCAACGTACAAGGTGAAGGTTACATCGGATGATAGAATTACAGTGTCAGTTGAACCTAAGGTCCTTACTTTCGACTCACCCAACGAGAAGAAGAAGTTTGTTGTAACTGTAACTGGAGATGGATTGGGTTCAGATGAAATGGCAACTGCGTCACTGGTATGGTCTGATGAGGTTCACACTGTCAGAAGCCCAATTGTTGTCTATTCGCAGTCTATACTCTATCTAGGCTAGGAGTGAGTAAACTTCAGATTTCCATTTCCATTGTTGATATGTGAGCAAATTCTCTATTCACAGCTTGCAGGCTTTTCATCTGTGTGTTATTATTCATTGTAGTTGTAATTCCTCTATAAATATAAAGGTTTTACTAATAATTTTGTATTTTGCTGAATTCCTTGTGTAACAACTGTCTGCAAGATAGATATCAGGGGGGAAAAATATATCAAACATGGTTCAGACATTTCTATGTGCATCCCATAGACAGTGTCACATGGATGTCAAATCCACCAAGTGCTGATAAGTTACCTTGGCAAATGCTATAATGGTGCAAACATGCGTGCTACTAAGCGCAGGCAGGGTGCCTTAATCAAAATTCCTCTAGGGCTTCAATTTTTCTAGCTATGTGGTGGAAGATGGGATTCCTCATTCCTGTGTCTCTGCTGCTGCTGTAGATGACAAACTCTACTTTCTTTTAGCTCAATCTCCCTTTCTTCCTCTATTCTATTGATTCTGAGTGATGGGTTCTTACTTAATTTGATTTTCTATCAAATTTGAGCATATGGGGATGCGTGATTATCAGTTAAAACAATGGAAATCAACAGATCTTCCCAAATACACCTACAAACACAATCTTTGGAAAACCCCCTTCCTCCCAGCACAAAATTTAGTGCTACGAATTCTACAAAGAAGACAGTTCTCCAAGGAAATAATATCATAAAGTCAGCTGTAATGGTGAAAATGAAATCAATCAACTTGGAGGACCAGAGGTACTTTTAACCTAATAATCTTCTCTAATATCTACGGAGTATTAATTATGTAAATTTATAAGGTGGGTTTTCATAAAGTTATAATTTTTATGAGATTCCAAGCTTAATTTGTTTTTGAGAAATGAAGTTTTCTGTGACTTGATTTGTGGATTTGATAGATTGAATTCTGTTTATTAATCAGTTCTGTTAGCTCTAAAACTAATAGAATTAGCTAATCCTATTTCTATAGAGAATCTATTTGATTTTATTCCTGAGGATGCTCATGGCAGGCTACAAATTTTATATGCATAACTTGCAACCTATACCTAGATAGGGCCGAGGCCGGCAAATTGACTGTGTTGTAATGTTCATAGCCTATTCGAACGGATTTTTTGATTTCAATCTTATGTTAGTCCACACAAGATTGTAATATACTAGCAACTATTTCAACTTCCAAAGAGACTTTGTTAGCTGTTAAGTCATTTTCTCAGAAAACTCGTTCTGGTATGATGAAGTTAGCCATCAGGTCTTCTTAATTAGTCAATGACATGGTAAGAAGTATCATATACTAGGATAGATGGCAACGTGGGCAATATGGAATTGTTGAGGAATGTGCTGAATAATAGTTTAATTAGGAAACTACTAGAAGGTGTTGCGTTATGCAGGGAAGTTCTTAGAGCTCATAAGCAACCACAACTTCTTTCAGGTTTCGAGAATGGGATATTTAGTAGGTAAGGGACGTGAAAGTCCATAAACTTCTACATATATGATGAGTAAATTGAACTTTCCAAGCAACAGACCAGCTATTATTTTAATATGTAGTTTGCAGACTTCCATCAGAAGCAAAAGACCAGCATTTGGGATGGTTGACCTGAAAAAATGAACACGGTTGATCTGAATAAATGAACAAGCAATACATCTCACCGACTGAACTATTCAATCTTGCATCTTCTGTTATTAATTATAAATTTATTAAGGAGCTTGAAGTACGTGACTATGAACTTAGACCACTCCAAGCAAATTCAGAAACAGACATAACAAGACTAGTCAAAAATTGTAGTATAATCTAAGCCCCAATCATTTTGTCTAGTTTCAAGTGTGATTTTTCTTCCTTGTTGAGTTTTTGTTTTGGTTTGAACTTGTACTATTACGATGGCTGAAAAAAATGGCGAAGCAGCAGTAGGAATAGATTTAGGGACAACATATTCATGTGTAGCAGTATGGGAACATGGCCGTGTTGAGATTATTACCAATGATCAAGGAAATCGCACTACTCCTTCATATGTTGCTTTTACTGATTCTGAACGTTTAATTGGTGATGCTGCTAAAAATCAAGTTGCCATGAATCCTACCAACTCCATTTTCGGTAAGCTTCCTAACGCCTGTAATCAAATTATATATATCTAAACTCCATGAATATCTTTGTTACTGTACAAACTGTAAATTATATCTGGAAGAATCAAATTGTGGCTAAGTTCCTCGATTTTGCATTATGTTCCTATGGTTAGTTTCATGACCATATCGATTTGATTCATTAAACGTTGAGGATTTGTTATGCGCGAGGGGATTGAACCCATCTCAATATTACCGGGAGAGTGTTCGTCTGTACAAACCACATCCTTGGTGGTCATTTATGTATGGGTATCTTTTTTCTGTTTGCTTGATCTAGTTGTCTAGATTGACAATAGGATGAATGCCTGACTTTATATAGTATTGTGGATTAAAATCTCATGGCTTCGGTTAACTATTTTATTGTTCTCCCGATTCCTAGTTGATATTGTAAGTATTATAGATTGCTTCTGAAAATAATACTAGCATGAGCTCGTTGCTCATACAGTTAGCATCTCAGGAATTATTTTCTGAATCGTCTATTTAATGTTTTGTAGATGTGAAGCGGTTAATTGGTAGGAAAATCAATGATAGCTTTGTTCAGAGTGATATGAAGCTATGGCCCTTCAAAGTCATTCCTGGCCAAGATGAGAAACCCATGATTCAAGTCAAATACAAGGGCAGGGATGTAAAGTTTTCAGCCGAGGAAATCTCAGCCATGGTTCTCTCTAGGATGGTACAAGCTGCTGAAGCTTATATTGGTTCAAGTGTTAAGAATGTTGTTGTTACAGTCCCTGCTTACTTTAATGATTCTCAGCGCCAAGCTACTATGGATGCTGGAAAAATTGCTGGCCTTAATGTAATGCGTATCATCAATGAACCAACGGCGGCTGGACTTGCTTATGGTCTTCATAAGGAGGCAACCAGTATTGGTGCGAAGAATGTTCTTATCTTTGATCTTGGTGGTGGTACTTTTGATGTTTCGTTAATCACCATTGAGGATCGTATCTTTGAAGTCAAGGCTACAGCCGGAGATCCCCATCTTGGAGGAGAGGATTTCGATAACAGCATGATGACTGAGCTTGTTCAAGAGTTCAAGAAAAAGCACAAGAGAGACATTAGTGGAGACCCAAAGGCTCTTAGGAGGTTGAGAACAGCATGTGAGAGGGCAAAGAGGGCCCTCTCATCTACTACCCGGACAACCATTGAAATTGATTCTTTGCATCGAGGAATCGATTTTCAAACATCCATTTCTCGTGCTAGATTTGAGGAGCTGAATAAGGATTTGTTTGAGAAATGCATGGAAACTGTTGAGAAATGTCTGATGGATGCTAAGATGTTCAAGAGCAGCATTCACCAAATTGTGCTCGTTGGAGGGTCCACAAGAATTCCAAAGGTTCAGTCTCTATTGCAGGATTTGTTTGATGGGAAGGAACTCTGCAAGGGCATCAACCCTGACGAGGCTGTGGCTTATGGTGCTGCAGTGCAAGCTGCTATGCTCAGTGGTGTGGATGATGTGAAGTTGCAGGAGTTGGTGGTGGTGGATGTGACGCCTCTTTCTCTTGGTATTCATACAATTGGAGGTGTTATGAATGTGTTAATCCCAAGGAACACAACCATTCCCACCAAAAAGGAAAAGTTTTACACTACTAACGCGGACAATCAATCGGGTGTGATGATTCAGGTGTATGAGGGTGAAAGAACTAGAACTGTTGACAATAACTGTTTGGGTGTGTTTGTATTAGACGGAATTCCACCAGCACCTCGTGGTGTTCCTCAATTAACAGTAAGCTTTGATATGGATGCAGACGGCATACTGAATGTGTCTGCTGAGGATAAGAGATCAGGAAACAAAAAGATGATCACGATTACAAATAATAAAGGGAGGTTGTCAATGGATGAAATTGAGAGATTGATCCAAGAGGCGGAGAAATACAAAGCAGAAGATGAAGAACACACAAAGAAGGTGGAGGCTATGAACTCGTTAGAGAATCACACATACAGCATCAGGAACATGATTAAAAAACATGGTTGGAAGCTAACATCGAATGTTAGGATAAAGATGGAGGATGCGGTCAAGTATGCCTTTCAGCGTTTGCGTAGCAATGAAATTGGCGACATAGAAGATATCAATGGCGAGATAAGGAAGTTAAAGAATCTATGCACCCCTATCAATCCTATAATAAACGGGCAGGGTGGTGTTAGTGCAGAACCCAAAATCGAGGATGTCGAATAAAGTTTGCATCCCCACTTTTCCTGTGAGTTCTGCCTTTCCAAAACCTTCAAGTCATTAACTTACTTTCTTCTGTCACTTTTGTATCATGACAGAATTGGTTATGATTTTAGTTCATTGTAGTTGTTAAGTTTTTGCTTTTATAGTTTCTGGTCGTCTCAATTTGCTCTGCATCTCTGTAATATTAGAAAAAGGTTGAGAAATTGTTGCAGAATCTTTTACGTTAGTCAAGTGTCATCAACATGGTCATTGCAGTAACGAAAACGATGCTACCCTAATTTCAATTTTTTTTTAGCTTTGTTGTAAAGTGAGAATTGATTTCGCTGTATCATACATAGAAATCTACATTGAGAAAAGAAGCATTTGATTTGAATTAGTTCTCCAGATCAATTTTACTTGTGGACCTAACGATGCAACAATTTTATTCCTCTTGGCAGGATTTCGTGGTAACTTGGAACATGGAAAATCCAAGATCGAGACATCCTCGGCTTTGACTGAAGTTGCATCTGGAAGGGAGAAACAAAAAGATGAGGAAGAGCTTGATGAAGAGATGGGTTTCAGTGTTTTGAGTCAGATGATGAATATTGATGCCTTGGTTATACTTGGCTATTATAGCACTTCAAATTTTCAGCGTTTTTGTTTGATAGGAAATCACGCTTGGTTATGTTTGCTTTTTGTTCATTGTTCAATTGGAAACCTTTTCTACAGAATTTGTATCTTTCTGTTTAATCAGTTTAACGGAGTTTTCCGGCCAGCAAATTGGAAACTTATTGAATCTCATAGTTCTTGATAATGGTCTATGATGATGGCCTTATAATGGAGAATGCAATTGAACCAAATCATGGACAGACTAAAGAATTAAACACTCTTTATTTGCAATGGGGTTGCAACTTATAAGATGGAAATCAATCACAATACTGGTAATTCCTATCAAACAAAAACACTAGAAAAATGAATTAATTCAAAACCATGAGGTAATCAAGATAGTCATTGTAAAGGCAATAACAACAAGAAGATGAAAACCGTTAAGTTGCCCGGTGGATCCACTCGAACCACCAGCACCCATTATAGCGCTGCCGCTAGCAGCACCAGCATTCCCTATTTGTTTGACGGAGTGAGTAAGAGTTTTGTCGCAGTCATTGTCTTTTTTTTCATGGAGATGAAAATCATAAGCCGAAACTACCGTGGGATATGTTGGTGGCAACGATGTGAGAATAAGGTTAAGGATTATGCCGAAGAAGATGAGATAAGAAAGAAGAATTTTTACTTGTCGGTGCTTCATGGTAGGCTTCATTTGAACTGTAACTTCTTATTTAGCTGCACATTTAAGAGTTAATGTCAAAAACGGCATCCATGATATATATATATATATATATATATATATATATATATATATATAAATGAATGAATTAGTCGACATGCTTCCATGTCTTTTTGGCTGAACAATTCTTAAGGAGAAAGTGGGCGGCAATACCTGTATATATATGTTTCCATGTCTTTCTGGCTGACCAATTCTTAAGAAGAAAGTGCGCATAAGAAAAACTGAAATTCAGGGATAAAAGCAGAATTTGCATTGTCATTGTGGTTTCAGGCTTTCAGACTCTGAATTGGCATGGAACTGAAAACATGACATTTTTTCATCATCCGGATTAGGATATACCAAGTAAAATGACAAAAGCTAAAATGACGGATAAAATAAAGAAAAAAGGTTAGTATTTATATCGGATATATATAGGTCAAATAATAAGGTTAAAAAAACATTCTGTGTTTTGTTTTTCTTATTCTTTATTATATATAAGCAAAACAAAACATTTTTCAAAAAATAAAATAAAAATTAACTAAAATTAAACATAGTACTTATCCATTACAAAACAATACAATCATGAATAAGAGTTCTTCATTTACTTCAAAATGATCATATTTTGTTTTATTATATTACCGAAGAGTGTGTCTCTCTCAGTTCATAGATCTTGGACAATATTTTAGGTAAAATAAATTTCTTTTTAGTGGGAAAAAAGAAGAAACAAAAGAAAACAAAGTAATAAGGACCACAATACAAATTAAATAATGAACTTTAACAATTTGAAAAAAAAAAGTGAAAATTGGTATACGAAAATGAAATTCCTCTATATATATGTTAGCCAAAAGTGATAATTAATTAAACTATGTAGGAGTTAAATATTGCACACGTTAATAACTACGTGAAGTAAAGAATACAACCTAAGCGAAGGGCGTCGCACACAACAAAGTTGAGATGACGCACCAGATGATGTCAGCAAAGTCACGAGTAAAGTGTGAAGAATCATGCGAAGAAATATGTTATGCGAAGATGAGCGATTGTATATGAGCGAATATGTCGCATAGAGATCCCGAAAATAATGGGATTTTTAGCTGTCATCCACTATGTAAAATCCTATATAAAGGAGAGAGTTATTGTTTCCAAAAAGATTCTAGGACAAGTCTTGGAAAGGAAATAGGAAGAGAGAGAAAGTGAGCTTAGGTTTCAAGTAGAATTGTTGTAATACTTGAATCATTCTTGTAAACATTCTTAATCTTTAGTTAATAAAACAAGAATTCATGATGATCACATAGAGGTTGAATCAGTTATAGTGGAGTGTAGTATAAGAATTTATTTTATAGATCGTTAATTAGGATCGTTGAACTTCATGATAATCACATAATCAAATACACAAAGATTAGTTTATACGGAATACCTGATAGCGTTAATCCATCTCACGCCGATCATCTTTGGAGCAGCGGTAATACCTTGTGGAGTTCTTAGTTTCTCCTTCTTGACCTCATACGTTATGAATAGTTAAATTCTCGAACCCAATACCGATGGCTATTGTGTTCCTCTTATAGGCAGAAGGAGGACCAAGTTCCTAGGGTTTAGTTAATAGCATTAGATCTCGACCGTCCATCAAAGAAGAGATATTAGGAATAATAATCCCATAAAGGAAACCGAACATAAGTATAGCAATAATCTATTACCAAGATTATTACATGGGCCCAAGGGAATATTTCTAGTCATACAAAATATTCTTACATTCTCCCACTGGTCCATGTGATAATCGACTTAATGGTTAATCATAGAAAACATAAGTGCGCATAATTGCTAAACAAAATTTAATGGTTAAACATAATACCTTGATCAAGCAAACTACTCATGCGGGTCCTGGCGGTTGCACATTGTCCTGTTATCAACATGTTCCCTTCCATGTACCACAACACAAATAGCTTACTTAACTAGGCCTTAAATTGGGATATCATAATGGTCCAGTAATGTCTTCAAAAGAAAGACAATTCCTGTTAACATTCATCCATTCACATAAGTGTATACTAAACATGGATACAGAAATAATTCAGAATGACATTAATAAGAGCTCAATAAGTGTTCATAAATAAGCACATAAATTAGCTGAATTCAATAAACAATTACTCCCACATACCTAATGATTTTAATATTTTCTTAATAGGTCTTAAAAGGTAATTGTTCAATAAGTGCATCTCCAAATGCAATTGTGCTTACGTGATACATGAACAAGTATTGTTTCTGAATTGGTTAATTCACGCATATATACTCAAGGTTCATGTGTTTTGTTTCTTTTGTATCATATCGTGCTTTAATGTTGCGAAGCTAAGACGATAATTTTCAGCAATGTAGAGACAAACCTTAAGTCTCTAAGTATAGCAGTAATAAATATTCAAACTCAATTGTGGGACTACTGTTAATGGGTTTTTCCTTTAGAAAATCCATACATCCACAAAAATTGAAGTCTGGAAACCCAATCAACTTTTGTTGGGTTTGCTAACTAATTATAAGACATAAGTTAAAATAGTATCTCAAAATTCTTGATAGCTTTCCTGTAATTTGTTCTTCGATTCTTTAGGCATTTAGTTAACATATCAACAACTTGTTATAAGTTTCGTATCATAATTAAGACGTAATGAAGATTAAATTTATATCTTCTATCCAACATGAAATAAAATTTGTTAAATATGTTATTATCTCAAAATTCCTTGAACATTCGATATATGCCTTATATGAGAGCTTTAGTAATCCATATGATATTACTATCACATGGTAAGCTTCATTAATATCATTTGTTTCAAAAAATATAGAGATATGCATAAAGTCAAGATCACTACTTGTAGGTAGTATGTCTTAACATACAAGACCAAGAGTATGAATTTCTCCCATTGATCTTGAGGTATATGCATAAATCTGTAATAATTTCATCCAAAACTTGAAACATTTATAGTTTTGTTGAATTTCATATACCATTATGGGAGGATGCTTAAATTTCATATTTTGATTTCTAAAATTTGTAGACTAAAATTTATCATTAATAAAGGCTATTTTCACATTTAATTAATGCAACTCTTAGGTCATACTGAGCTACTAATAATACTTATGATAATTCTGAATAAGTCTTTCTTTGACATGAGAGAAAAACTTATTTATAATCAATGCATCGTTTCAGAGTAAAATATTTGGCAATAAGTCTTGCTTTATACCGTTTAAAATTGCTATTACAGTCGTATTAGGTCAGAAAGACCCACTTTCATATACAACTGATTTGTGTCTTTCGAGCAATTAAACAATATCCGAGACTTGACTTTCAACCAATGATTTTTTCTCAAATAGCATCAATCCATTAATCAAAATTATTACACATAATATTTGTGAACCTAAAACCGAGTCTTTCCCATTCCATATCAAAATGTAATAAATTATTGTAAGAAAATCATTGAAACAACATGAATAACTTTCTTTCAATCTATGTTGAGACCTTCTTAATGCAGGTTCATGTTGTTATCAAAAAATTTCTTTATTGGCAGTAGTTATATTATGGAGTATTGGATCACTAATTTGTGGTCTTTTATTATCTAACATTCTGATAATGAGAAGATTCACAATATAATAAAGGGATCATTATCATGATTTCTTCAACAGATATTTGCACGTACTCCCACTGATTATGCTATCATTAACGAATTTACATTTTCGGTTTCAATAAGTCTCATACTACGGTTAGAATGTTAAAGAATACCATTTGGATTATTTAAGAAAACCAATGAACTAATAATAGTTTCCAAATCCAATTTTCGTTCTTTGGAATGTAATCCCTCACATCCAACTGAACATCCATAATTTAAAGGTGATTTAAACTAGGTTTCCATCCATTCTAGTCCAAAGTGTGTCTTTGAAACTGCTTTAATCGGAAATCTATTTAAATTACACAGTTGTTGAAAGAACATACATTCACTGATATGTGGTCATTATGCATAACTCATCATGCTTCTAACCATTTTTATAAAAGTATGATTTTGCCTTTTGTTATACACCATTATGCCAAGGATAATTTGGCCTTGTGTATTGAAAAACAATTCCAAATTTTTGAAGATACTATGCAAAAGATTTAGGATATTATCCTGTTTTGTAATACCTTTCACAATATTCACCACCTTTGTTAGACTTTATGATTTTCACTTTATCTATAATTGCCTCCCAAATTCAATAATGAATGTTCAAGAAAACATCCTGGATTGGGATTCATAATGCAATCGATAGACTTACACAGTAACGGGAAAAATTTCCGGGTGATAAACAATTCTATCTTCCAAAAATTGGCCATTAAAAGTCTACAAAATAATCATAATCAACAATTAATAAGAACAAAAGCTGAAATTTATAATAGAGATAAATGACAATTAAGCTTACAGTAGTTACATACCTTCAATAAGATTCTCCTGTGAGTAAAACCTTATCAAGGAACAATGTGAGACATGAAAAACATCAGTACATATTTTACATTCTCATAATTCAACATTACGTTTGTTAAATACTACAACTAGAATTACCTGTGGGCAACTCACGTCCTAAAATGTATTAACAAACTCGAATAATTCTAAATATGTTCATCCTAATATAATGTGAATTGTAGTCACCTGTGGGTGGCTATTATTTCACATGTATATGAAACATTCGGGTAACCTTAATGCTTGTTTAAACGTGTGAACCAAAACTACTTGTGAGCAGCATTGTTCTAATCGTTAAATCAAACTAAAAAAGACTCAAAATACACAATAGTTACAAGATAAGAGTTTAGTATCACTGTGGTGATAACTAAACTATCTAGCGAATATGTACAATTGAAAATATCACACTAACTTTTCTTGTGATATTGCGCAGTCCCACTCAATAATATGGACATACTTGATCTGATCATAAAATTATTCGATTATAAACAATTATGAGTAATCACAAAAACTAATCCAAAAAGCATGTCATATAGAAAATATGAAAACATTAACCCCTTAATAGGAAAAATATCCAAACATGGTGAACATTTCTTAACCCAAAATTGAGCATTAAGCAAGTCTATAAGTATGTTTCTATAATGAATTTCATTGAAGAAAAATTCTTTGATGCATCACTAGTTTAATTTGATGCAAGTTTGAAAAATCATGATGAATAACACATATAATGTGGATTAAAATGAAGGGTGTCAGAATAGGCAATGAACATCATATATTTTCACAAATATGAAGGAATTTATCCAAAAATAAACCTTAATTTCTATAGAATATGTAACAAGTTTTGGATAAAACAACATAATAAAAATATTCATATAAATTTAATGTAAATTTTCTTTTATGCTTTTTATAAGAAATGATGAAAACTTAAGCATAATTTACTTAATCATGATCTATACTGTTATGTCTAGTAAATGCAGTCTAAATTGACACTCAAGGTAGAAAATGTGGAGAAATGATACTAGACACTCATTAAGACGAAAAAGTGATTCAGATCAATAATGTATAACCAAAAATCGTATCCTTAAGTGTCTTCTTAAACATGTGAACTCGAATCACCTGTGCGTAATTGGCGTTCTAATATATTTAAGCAAAACAATATAGTAAGCACTTGACAATATAATGATTATGGCCAAAGAAATTGTTTGAAATCACTGTGGTGATCG
This sequence comes from Papaver somniferum, assembly GCF_003573695.1. NCBI lineage: Eukaryota > Viridiplantae > Streptophyta > Magnoliopsida > Ranunculales > Papaveraceae > Papaver > Papaver somniferum. The sequence continues at coordinate 145,560,081 of NC_039367.1, read as the reverse complement.
CCAAACAATCTTAACAATAATGCCATTATCATAATAATTCGATAGTCGCTAAACCTCACCTTTACGGTTTGGCGAATTCCTGCTTACAATGACAACATGATTATTGCTTAAGAGAAAAACACTCCAGTATACTGTGGTGATACTAAAGAGTCTCGACATAATGATTTTGCGGACAATAATCTCGTTTAATAACAAAAAATAACGTCGGGAGAAAAATCCTACCATGATGCACATACACATAAACCATATCATATACACGCTCAAATCTAATAGTGTGAAAAATGGTTTCATTATAAAATCATTCGATAAAAATCAACTTAAATTGTGCATTAATGTTATCGATAAAGCGGAAGCATATTGGTCGGTTCATATATTTCTGTAAGTAAGACCCCTACATAATTTCTTAGGCTTCATAGAATTTAGTTTTCGCTACAAACTGTTCCATTTATAATTTTGATTCTATAATGATCAAATTTAAACCATACTAAGTTTGAACCAGAAAACCATTAGAACGATTCTTTCATTCTTTTTTTTTTCTTTTTTTTTTTTAATATTGATATCCAATTCAGTGAAAGTCAAAATGAATGGTACACAGTAAGATTCAAAGGTCTATTTTACTATTAACTTGCATGTAAAGTTAGACCCCAAACAAATTGGACAGTATTTAGTATCATAATGAAAACAAGCCAGGTAACCTTAGAAAAAATAACAAACACGTTCATTTTTAAGTTGCAGACTTGCAGTTGAAAAATGCATATACATGATTATTGGGCTAGGCCCAATAGATAGTAGGTCAGTTGATTTTAATTTGTGCTTTTGACATGTACATAACCAGTACAGACACAAAGAGATTTCTCATTTCTTACGAGGTGATTTCTCAATTCTTACAAGGATAAGACCCTACTCGGATCTGCTTAATCGTTGGATGGGATAAGTTGAGGCAGCTAAGAAGAATCGGTTACATTTTCAATCAATATGGAGAAAATTTAACGCAAGGAGGCCGTCACTTATTTGTATTTTAAATACCCAACTTAATGTGTAATAGTGGGTGCGTTTATGTGCGGACCCATTAATGTTTTTACTTTTAAAACTTTATCACACAATAAACCACACAGGCCCGGAACGTTAGGTTAACTTTATCAACTTCGAATTTGATATTTTTCAAAAATTAACAACAAGAAAATTAAACCCTAATCGGACATTCGCTCATCAAGCCTAGGCATACAACGCACTATTGGAATCAAAGTTAAAGAATCTTCTTTTGAGTGTTCGTGATTGAGAGAACATGATTATGCACTTATATTTTAAAGACATTCCATCAATATGCATATTTTCTCTATATGTTTAATTTCGATTTAAGTTTCAAGAACCGACAATCATAACAACATCTTGACCCTAAAATATATAGAACTGGATGTGAATGTAGTCGCAGAAAAAAAACAACAAGTCATTGTATATTATCAATGGACGATCATGAGTTCTAAACACAAGCTCTAGATACCAACTATAAGAATTTATTTTATAGATCGTTAATTAGGATCGTTGAACTTCATGATAATCACATAATCAAATATACAAAGATTAGTTTATACGGAATACCTGATAGCGTTAATCCATCTCACGCCGATCATCTTTGGAACAGCGGTAATACCTTGTGGAGTTCTTAGTTTCTCCTTCTTGACCTCATACGTTATGAATAGTTAAATTCTCGAACCCAATACCGATGGATATTGTGTTCCTCTTATAGGAAGAAGGAGGACCAAGTTCCTAGGGTTTAGTTAATAGCATTAGATCTCGACCGTCCATCAAAGAAGAGATATTAGGAATAATAATCCCATAAAGGAAACCGAACATAAGTATATCAATAATCTATTACCAAAATTATTACATGGGCCCAAGGGAATATTTCTAGTCATACAAAATATTCTTACATGTAGTTGTAAGATTTCTTACAACTACATTTTTGGCGCTAAGAAACAGCTCTGGATGCTAATTCCTGATAGTATATCATAGATTTTAAGGGAAAAAGTGAGATCTAAAAATTTAGAAATGTCAATGATCGAGTTTGTTGTTGAACAAGGAATGACAACTAGAAGAAGTAACAGACTTGCTGAACGAAGACGAATTACAAATCTTGAGCAACAAGAGGAAGGAATGGAAGAACATCAAAGAACAGAAATTCCAATTGGATCTCAGCGAGAACAAGGACAGAATAATGATATAGATTATGATAGAGTGAGTGTCCATACTGCGATGACGAATTCCATAGAGGAAGGACAGAGAATTGGGAACGAAGAACCAGTTACAACGAGTGAAGGAAATATGACGATTGTAGAGCTTACGCAAAGATTACTGATTTAAAGAAAGAGAGAAGAAGAAGAGCGTGCGAATCTAATCCATCAAAATGATGATTTACGAGAAGAGAATCTTAGACTACAAGAACAAATATCAAGGAGTGATACACGTTCAAAGTCAATATCCAGTAGGAGTTCTTCCCGACAGAGCCAATCTAATCGAAGAAATGATAGGCGAAGGCAACATATGGAAGTCATTGAAGAAAACTCGCAAGAAGATGAAAATTTAGAATATCAAAGGGAAAGGAGACGTGTAATTGACTTAGCATCTAATCGATATGAACACCCACGCGAACTTCTTCGTCGTGCAAATACTAATTGTGAAAGGGAAGAAGAGGATCCAAGGTAAGGACAAATGATATTACATGGTAGAGAAATGTTGAGAGATGAATATGAGCGCGAACGAGAGATTGCATGTGCGAGAGGTAGACAGAGAAGAAGGGAAGAATTAGAAGAAAGAGAGTTACAAAGCGGATTACATCATATTGATAATCGAGTAAAGGGACGCGAGCGTCATCGCATAGATGATATAGATCAAGGTCGAATTACTCCACAAGAAAGAGAAATATCAAGACATCAATATGATCGCACAGGAAATGAAGAAATACTTGATAGAGTACAAATCGAAGCAAATACTGAAAGGCGTAGGCGAAGAAGAGAGGAAACTGAACAACAGGAGATACAAGAGGCAATACGCCAAGAAAATCATGAGAATAGATTGAGACAAGCAAGATTAAATATACCCATGCGAGAGGATTTGGATAAATCATTAAGCGAAGAAATTCTTAAGGAGGTGGCAGAATTAAGAGAAATGATGACTACTAAGAGAAATGATGGAAGAAGACAACTAGAGGAAGTAGTGGAGGATGCTGGAAAAACTCCATCTACTAAAGAAATTCAAAGAGCATCGCTACCATCTAAGTGCAGTTTACCGGCATTTACAAGTATATTTGATGGAAGCGCATGTGTGATAAAACATGTAAAAGCCTATTCTAGATGTTTATTGTAGTGGGAAAATTATGATGCAGTAATGTGCAAATATTTTGCTGCAAGTCTAGCTGGAGAAGCTTTGAAATGGTTTGAAGGCCTACCTGTATAATCCATTGGTTTATTTCATCATCTATAAAATGTCTTTTTGGGGAAACACATAAGTAATAATCTATCAAGACCAGGGATTGAGACTGCATTCGGACTTCGCAAAAGAACAAATGAGAGTTTGCGTCATCTAACGACTCGTTGGAGAACAATGTGTAGTGAAATGTGAAGACGGGTGGATGAGCGACATCTTATTCTTGCATTCATTAATGTTCTCTTTGCAATAGATTTATTATATACCTAAATCTTCATAATAAAGGATACAATAACAATGTCGGAGATGCGCGAATTTCAAGAAGAATACATAGCACTTGAGGAAAAGCAAAGAGATATGGAATCTTACCCAGTTGCAATATCTTATTTGAAAGGTGGAAATACAAGTTTACTTCCGAGGATGAAAAATGTTGTTGCGAGTACATCGCAGGGAACTCAATGAAGGAATAATGCAGAGATGGAACAAAAGTTAGTGGCTATGGGCAGTGCAGATCAAGCAGAGTTTAATAAAGAGTAAAGAGAAAAGCAACTTCAAAATTATGTAGGTGCTGATACAGTTCAACTAGGAAGCTCTGCAGGACAGCAAACACATTATAACAAGAAAGTTGGAAGAATAGTGTGGGAACAGATAAATTTTCCGAAGTTGAACACTACAATGGATAAAGTATGGGAAGCTGCTCTCCTAATGGATGATATTCCAGAACCACATAATGTATGCGAAGAGCCACCACCAGGAAGGAGGAGTAAAGAATTTTGTGTCTATCATAGATTCCATGGTCACACAACAAGCAACTGTAGAAATGTGAGGAAGATTATATTGCGAATGATTGAGCAAGGAAAGTTGGACCATTTCTTACTAAAACAGCCAAGGAATTTACCACCACCACATCCACCTCCACCTCAAGGAAATACATATGCAAAGGAGAAGGAAATGAGTACATTTGTTATTGAAGTGGGTGCGAAGGCAAAGAATTTATATTGTAACTAGATCATACACTCGTTCAGAAACATAGAAGATTTTCATGATAATGTCTTAAGTCGAGTATATGCGAGAGATGCTGAAGGAAGGGAAATTCTTAACCTGGCAAAAATATCACCCTTGAAAGAATGGCAAAAGCAGAAAATCTCGTTCAGCGCAGATGAAACACCAGGAGGAGGAGAATCACATGAATGTCCATTGGTGGTGCGGTTGGGAATTAATCTGAAGCCATCGGAAGAAGATGAGGAAGAAAATGAGAGAAACACCTGGGTGATAAATAGAATACTTATAGATACTGGAAGTTCTGTAGATATTCTGTTTTATCATACATATAAAACCATGGGTGGAAGAGATGATGAGTTAGTCCCTTCAACATACAAAATCTATGGCTTTAATGGTTCTGCAAATAAACCAAAGGGAGAAGTGACTATGCGAATTCTTTTACAAAATTTACCAACAGATATCACATTCTGTGTAGTGGATGTCGAGTCGCCCTATAATGCTCTCTTTGGAAGACCATGGCTACATGGAATATTAGCTGTTGCATCAACATTTCATCAATGCATCAAGTTTCCTCTACCTCAGGGTGTTGTCATTATAAGAGGGGATACAATTGAAAGTAAAAATTGCCAAGAAATTGATGTTGAAAAATGCGAAGCAAGAGAATTCAAGCGAAGAAATTTCAAAAAATATGCAGCAGATAGTCGAAGAGCAGAGAGATTAATGGTTGATGTTTGATGCGGTGTACAAAGTTGGGGAAACAATGATGTGAGGTGCTGGAATAGATTCTTATGCAAATAAAATTGTAATCAAGATTAGCAACACAATTTTTATGGAAAGAAAAAGCGTAGAGGCAAAATATCAAAAGGTGGAGGGCACAGTGACTTTCGCACAATACCTATTGAATGGTTATGCGAATGAATATTCTGAAAAACATATGCGAATTTAAGAAAATTCAATAAAAAGCATTTATGTACGAGTTAAAAGATTGGAATGAGAATCTTTAGTTTCATATGGTAAATCCATAATAAGAAAACAAAAAGAGAAATATTTATAATAAGACCTTTATAAAAGGCTACAGAAAATGATATTTAGTATCAGATTGGCTAGGAATCCGAATGTGGCATGCACCCTAGTTCGCTCATATGCAAGAGGCAATATAGTAAGACCTATCGCACATCATAATCAGAAAAACCTATAAGGCATGACTCAAGGGAAGGCTACACTGACCCCGGAACTTGAGTTGTGGAGATTTGGGGTGAGAATGAAACGATAATGCCCATCCGGGAGAGATACCTTAAAATTTCAGTCTAAGATAGAAATCTTAGATTGAGAGCCTAAGGTGAGAAAGGCTCTCCTAAGGAGTGCAGAAACTCGATCAGGACGCCGAGGTACACGGTTGAGTCAAGAGTGCCCGGGACGTCTGGAGCGTACCTTTCCACTCTTGACAAGTCCTGACTATGATGCACTCGGTCCGAAGATACCCCACTTAGGGTGCGATCTTGCTGCCATAAACCCTATAGGTAGCGTATGCGAGATTGCGAAATCAACTGGTTGTTGAAAAGCTGGATGGGAAGAGCCATAATCTTAACACGATAGAGGTAAGCTTCCTTGAAGGGGCATCCAGGGGGAAGATAAGGACGACACCCTCCATTAGGGAGATGAATTGTGTCAAAAGTCGTAAATATCACAAGGATTTTACTCATGGGAGTATTAAGACTTGTGATATTTATGCGACATACCTGAAGAGGAAATAATACAAGTGAAAAAGATAAGACGAGATCAATGGGTCGATGTACTAAAATACAAAGACTTCCTGCGATTTCGTCGCATATAAACAGAGGGAACATAAAACCTTTACATAGGAAGGGAAAAATAAGACCTCATAGAAATTATTCATAACATTTAAAATATGCTCGCACTAAAAGAAGTTCATGATAAAGGATACCAATCATATTTGGTTTATCAAAATCTGCCAAATAACAAGAGGCAAGAATGGGAATGCAAAAGAAGTGCTATTTTCCCCATTTTGATAGTCTTATATGCATATGAAGAAGTCATAAATTTGAAGCGAAGAAAAGAAGAATCATATTAAAAAGATAACTGAATTTACAAGAATTTACAAGAGTTTACAAGAATTATCACAACAAGAAGAAGCAATCAATTTTCATCTCCCTCATTTCGCTTAGTCTCAAAATCACTAATTTCTTCTTCAGAATCTTCTTCAGAATCTTCTTCTCCATCAGTAACTTGGATATCAGGAATGGGTACATTTTCAGGAATCGCTGGAAAGTTGTATTTTGACAAAGGAATACCATTCTCAAGACAAACTCTTTTAACATCAGCCTCTCGAGAACGATTAGCATCATTACTATTGTTTTGGACTAAATTAAACCAATTTTCCTTCAACTGCTGATACTTTGAGTTACGAGCAAATGATTCTTCTTCTTTAGCATCCAAGCGAGTTTCTAGCTCTGCAACTCTCTTTTGATATACCTTCTCTTTCTCTGCGAAGCATCAACAAAAGAGTTAAGATAACAGACAATTATCCCCAAAGAATATAAATGAAGATCAAAGAACAACAAATGACCTTCATAATTGGAAATAATATCCGCGACCAGTGTAGAATGTTCAGTGTGAAGGCTAACATTTACACCTAGATTATTTCTAGCATCGTTCAGAATTCTAGCAGCACAGTTAAACTCAGCTTCACTTTCTATAAGGAGTTGAGATCGAATTAAATTTCTTTCCTCAATAAGAATGTCCCTCTCACGGCAAGCTGAATCACGTTCTATCTTAACCTCAATAAGGGATTCTTGAAATTTTTCTAGTGTTTTCGCACCCCTAAGAGTGATATCATCTTTTTAAACAATAAGTTTGTTCTTCTTCTCCTCCAATACCTGAATTGTTTCTCTCTCCTCATAAAAACGTCGTTTAAAACTATTGGCAGTGGATAATGCACTTTTATGGCGTTCTCTAAGAGTAGTATATTTTGATCTTAACTCTTCTAATCTGAGGTTTTCAAATCCTCGAGTAGGATAATTATTTAAAGAGTAGTTGAGATGCTCTAAAAGAATTTCAGCATCGGGAAGATTAGCCGCTTCATCTGAAAGGTCATACAGGTCTGCGAAGATAATTAAGTTAGAAGTGCGAACGATCGCATAAAAGAAAAGGAGTATGAGAATATAAGTTGCATACCAATGAGTTCTTTGTTTCTTTCTCGAGTTTGGAGAATCAATTGAGAATTAGTTAAATTCTCATTTCTAAGTTTCGTATTCTCGCTTGTAAGATTCGCATTCGCATCCGAAAGAATAGATTTCTCATGTTTTAGTGTGGCATTCTCATCTTGCAACTTGCGAAGCTTTCTTTCATTGTCTAAAGAAATCGCATAAGATATGCGAGCACTCTGTGAAATGTAAAAGAAGCATTATAAGAAAGAGAAGAAATAATAAGGAAAAGATAAAAGACAAATTTTGCAGAATATTACCAAGTCGTTCATCGCAAATTGAAAATCTGGGTTTATCGCAGAGGCAGCAACACGAAGAGATCGATCTCCCAAATCTGAAGTAGTACAGATCTTTGAGATCATCTTTAAGGCACGATCCGTTTCATCATCCCCAAGAGTAGCAAGAGCATCTCCAGAAAAAAGATCAGACAACTTCTTTCGATACGAATCAATCGATACCTCTTCCTCAAAAACAAAAGTATCTCTATCTGAAGATTCTGAACTTGAAGAAGAATTATACCTCGCACGCTTTCTAGAGATATCATCTTTTAACGAGGTTTTCTTGGATTCATATTTTGATGCGCGTTTCTTAGGAGTGTTCTTGCTTTTGCCTAAATTTTTGTCGTTCAAAGGATTCACCTATGCGAATAATCAAGATAAGAAACAGAGGAAACAATATTGTTAAAAATAAAAAGTGTGTTTCTTACTTCCTTATTTCGCGAAGATGATATTTTGCGCGAAGTACTGACCTTTTTGGCATCCTGCGAAAGAGAATAAATAAGATATAAGAAAGAAAGTTACGAGAATTTACAAATCGAGTTAAGAGGATCACACACCGCTACTTTCTTTTCCTCATTTTAAAATAATTTAAATTCCCAAGGCTGGTAAAGAGGAAAATTTTCGGGCAGAGGATTGTCAGAACCATCCGCAGCTTTACCAGATACAAAGGATCTTTCCAAGATGACAGGGCAATTAAGCCAACTAGAATCATTGGATCTGCGAGCAGCACGATTAGAGTTTGAATTCCAATCAACGTCTCGCATAATTTTTTCATCTTCAGAGATACCATCTATTCTCCTTATGCGAACAACCCACTTAGTCACTTTACTTTTCATAATAAAGATGTAATAATTCTTAAAGAAATTATCAAGAGTATACTCATCAAGATCTATAATTTTATCACGATGATCCTCTTTTCGCACTTCATCAGGATAAGAATTTACAAGACCATCTGCGCGATGAGCATACTCTAATGGTATCCTGATAGCATCACCACTCAACTGAAATATTCCTCGTGCAAATCTTTCATCAGCGAGAATTCTATAGAAGAGAGGAATCTCAAGGTTATACAATGGAATTGGTAAAAATTGAAGTTGACCTAATGTAACGATGATTTTTTGATTATTCCATTGATCAGATTTGATTAGATCAAGGTTAAGTTTGGATGCGAAATTACATGAAGATGGAAGAGAGAGTTCATAACCCCTCTGATTGAAGTCAGTTTTCACTCTATTAAATTTGATTTCCATCTTTTTACCAGCAGGAGCCATTGAAGAATGGGAATGAAGAGTATAAAATTGCAGAGAAGGTGAAGAAGAATGAAATAAATAAAGGGAGAAAGGTATAAGAGAATATATAGGAAAGAGAGACCCGTTTTTCAAGATTTATTCTCATTAATGCGAAGAAATGAACGGATAAAAACGTACGGTTAAAAAAGGACGTGTCGAAAGATGAGTGGTTAAAAGGACACGCGTACATGAGGTGAGCTTAAGATAGGGAAAATTGTCGGCAGAGTAAAATGAAAAAATACAAGCATGTGCGATTTGCAGGAGGAGAATTTCTCATATCGCTCACTCTGAAGAATAAGCAACATGAGAAGAGGCAAATGTAGGAGTTAAATATCACACACGTTAATAACTACGCGAAGTAAAGAATACAACCTAAGCGAAGGGCGTCGCACACAGCAAAGTTGAGATGACGCACCATATGATGTCAGCAAAGTCACGAGTAAAGTGTGAAGAATCATGCAAAGAAATATGCTATGCGGAGATGAGCGATTGTATATGAGCGAATATGTCGTATAGAGATCCCGAAAATAATGAGATTCTTAGCTGTCATCCACTATGTAAAATCCTATATAAAGGAGAGAGTCATTGTTTCCAAAAAGATTCTAGGACAAGTCTTGGAAAGGAAATAGGAAGAGAGAGAAAGTGATCTTAGATTTCAAGTAGAATTGTTATAATACTTGAATCATTCTTGTAAATATTCTTAATCTTTAGTTAATAAAATAAGAATTCATGATGATCACATAGAGGTTGAATCAGTTACAGTGGAGTGTAGTTGTAAGAAATATGTAATATAGTTACACTTCCAATTAGCATACGATATTGAGGCCCTTAATCTCATTGGTGCTGTTTTTAGCACAAAAATGTACAATCATGTGCTGCACGCGCATCTTTCTATGATACCGGCCTTAACCAATAGATGAATGATTTGTGTAGATGAAAAAGTTATTACCGTGCCAAGAAGTAAAAGGGAAAGCTTTTAATGCCCATCTATCCACCAGAGACCATTCAACTCAGTTGAAAACAATTCAGAATTTCAACTTTGCTAATAGGCGTACCATTTTCTTTTAAAGCATAGCACTCAAAGTGTGAGAAATGATTTGTCTTATCAAGATTTTGATACACCCCCGAGTGAACTTGCACACCCCTATCAGACTTAGTCTTATGGGGTGCTAGTCTAGCAGCTAGATTAGCAGTCAGGACTACCTCCTAAGTCTTACGGGAGTGCTAATCTAGCAGCTAGATTAGCAGTCCACGTCAGCCCAGCGGTGAACCATTCAGCGCTCAGCGCTAAATGGTTCAGCGCTTTAAATCTCAGCTGTCAGATCAAAAATAAATCTCTCAGCGCTGAACCATTCCGCGAAAAGGTGGTTTTTCAAGCGTTGAATCATTCAGCGTAACTATCCAGCATGCTACTTCACATTCTAGCAACTGGTAGGAGAGAGAACTAGTGTTAACTTTTTTTCCACACTTTTTTTTTGAATTGCAACACTTAAGTGCTAATCTAGCACCTCCAATCTAGCAACGTGCGTGATAATCCTTGTTAAAATAGACAAAGTCACAACACGTCAAAGTAGCAGGAGTGTATGACTTGCCATGCCTTTATGATGACTCTCAGATATATAGGCCTGAACTGAACCCTGAACCCTCTGGTGAAAGAGACTCGAGAATGTTTATAATAAAGGGTATATTAATTATATGTCCTTCCTTTTCAAACCCAACAAATATATCCTTATTCAACAATAAATATGTCCCTAATTTTTTATAACCTTATTCATTTAATATTACATTACCTTAATACCCTCATCCATGTAATATTTTTCTTTATTTCAAAATTGAACAGATTTCCTCTACCACTTCACTACCACCACCAACATTCAACTACCATTCCACCACCACCGTTCAACAACCACCACCTACCAACCGCCATCACCACTCCTTCACCACCGTTACACTACTAACAGTCCTCCACCACCACTAGTCCGTCGCCGTCACCGCCGCCGCCGCCACCGTCGCCGCCGCCGCTGATTCAGATATTTTTGTATCAACAACAGTAGTTGATCCATTTCAGTTGGAAGAACAATGGATGTTTATCCATTTCAGTTGGATCAACAGTGGATGTTTATCCATGATGATGGATCAACAATAAGTGGATCAACAATGGATGTTTATCCATTGCAGTTGGATCAACAGTAGAAGTTTATCCATTGCAGTTGGATCAACAATGGATGTTTATCCATGATGATGGAAAAATGCTACCATTTCATCAGCTGCAGTTTCAGATCCACCAACAAAACCATCAACCACCATTAATAATCCATAGAAACAACCATCGTCACCGTTGCCGCCGCCATCTTCGGTTCAGATAATTTTGTATCAACAACAGTAGTTTATCCATTGCAGTTGGATCAACAGTATGAGTTTATCCATTTTAGTTGGATCAACAATCGATGTTTATCCATGCTGATGGAAAAATGCTACCATTTCACCAGCTGCAGTTTCAGATCCACCAACAAAACCATCAACCATTAATGGAAGTTTATCCATGCTTTAACTACCTCTTATTGGATCAACTGTGGTATTTTACACAGATTTATTGGATCAATTGTGATGGTTTACTCAAAAACATCACTGAAATGGATAAACTTCTATTGTTTATCCTATTTTTATTTGGATAAACTGTTATTTTTATCCCTTAAATTGGATAAACTTCTACTGTTGATTCATTTTATTTGTATCAACAATGATTGTTTACTCAAACACATATATCACTGCCTGACTCAACCCAGATAACCACCATATTTCATTCAGCAACAGGCTTCAATCTTTGTAATAGCAACTCATACCAACACCGCCACCATCAGCTCAACACCAAACCCATTTTAACACCATAGTCTTCTTATTTCAATCAACAACAGAATTATTTCCTTTTCTTATATGAGTTCAGCGAATCAACCTCAGATCAAATCCAACCCCATCGTTTTCTTCGAATCAGCACCATCTTCTTTTAAAACTTAGTTTTTGATTCAAATCTCCATCTCGTCAGATCTGATTTTTGAAAATTAATCTTCTAAATCATGAACCAATTGACAGCGACGAAGGTAGTGATAGTTTCAGAGCTGGTGACGATGAAGATGGTGGTGGTGGGATTAATTTGGTTTGGTTTTATTTTCAATCGCAGATCTCTCCGTCAAAATCAAATCTAATAAAATCAAATCTAATTGATTCATGAATCTGTTATAAAGCTGGAGATGTAGATGGTGACTAAGGAGGTGGTGGTGGTGGTAATAGTGGTGTTGGTTGTGGTGGAGACGGAGATGGTAGTGGCGGAGGCAGCGATAAAGATGTTGTGTTCGTGTTTTCTGAGAAGTAAAGAAAGAGTTGAATATATAATCCATAAAGGTTAAATACGGAAACCATAAAAATAATTGTTTTAGATAAAATTTCAATTATGCCATCAGGGACATTTATAAAGTGTGTTAGGGATATTTGTGAATGACCATCAAAAGCAAGGACAATAGTTCAATTTCCACTATAATAACAAAACAAATTACTCTCTCCGACCCTGCACCACACCACTTCACTACTCTTCTTCTCTCTTCTGCAATCTTCAAGAGAGACATTTTGAGTTTCTAGCTGTATCATCAGTCAAATGCCGAAAACCAAACAAAAGAAAGACAGAAGGGCGTTCAGATCATCTCTAGAACAATTAGTAGAGATCTCTGAAAACATTGGAAGAATGATTAAAGACAAACCAAAACACTTAGAAGCCATCAAAAAATTTCCATTCTGGAATTTTTACAGACCATTTCATCAAGGTAGACTTAAACAAGCAGGTATGAGGAAAAGACAACTTGGTCTTGAGCATATCTTGAACACATTCGATCAAGAAAAAGGAGTTTTTCGGTTTGGAGGAGTTGAATTCAAGTCTACAGCAGAACTACTTGCTGTCATATTTGGGTTACAAAGGAGGATGAAATCAGCCAGTGAAGAAGAAGAAGAAGAAGAAGAAGAAGAAGAAGATTTTACTAGTATCAGTATAGCACAGATAATCTTCTGCAAAACATATTTAAAAGGAGAGAAAGTGATGAAAATAAAAGATATTATAGATTCACTTTATGCAGCGGCAGAGGATGTGACTAAACCCCATGATTTTGTCAAGTTGCTTGTTTTGTATCTCTGTGTTGCAATCTTCTTTCCTGATCAGAGTGGAGGTAAACTACCCAGTGTCTATCTCAAGTATGTTTTTGTGCTGGACCAAGTGTCTTGGCCTGATTTGATCCATTCATACTTGATGGAAGCTTTAATGGATACCCAAAAACCATACAAAACACTCAGGGGTTGTACTGTTTACATATTGGTAAGTCATTTTTGTTGATTTTGCTGAGGATCTAGGATATCCCCAAATAATATGACTAATTGACATTGATTGCTTATCTTGTGTTTCCTTTTTCAGTATTGGTTTGCTGCAATTACACACTTGATTAGCAAATATGAGGGTGAAAAAGGAGAAAGCAAACCTCGATTTGTAAGGTGGAACACTAGGGTGCTTTCTCAAAAGATCGGGGACAGCGGAATGACCACTCTCAAACAAAATGTAAGTAGTACTCTAGATATTGTGATTTTTGAATGTCATGTTTGAAATTGTATGCTTAGAGACTGAAATTTTGATGCTAGCTAGCTAATGATGTGAGATAAAGGATTTGGTTTTCTGTTCTTGGGTGTTTGATTCAACTAATTTTAAGAATGTATATGATTATTTGAATTCCAAGTAGTGTACGTGTGTTTCGTACCCAGCTGCTATACTGCTTTTTCATGAATGCGGATTGCAATGTCTGAAACTTGACTTAACAACTGTGCATAGATTAGCAACATCATTGTCATTTTTTAAGAGCATACGAAGAGCAATGGCACCTTAACTCATACTCAAATGTTGTATGTTCTTTTTGGTTACTGTTTTCTAGTATGATAAGAGTTTTGTCAAGTTAGGCGCTGGATTGGTTGTTGCATTGATAAATTTTCCTGCTGAGGATTCCGTTGGATCAAAAATTAGTGGCAACAATTGCTGGCAATGCATAAATCATATTGTAGGATTCTTGGTGTTGTCAGACAATTTGTAAGTTGTAACAGAGTTACACTCATGGATTTTTATAGATTGCACCTAGTTAAAGTTGTTTATGCTCTAAATGCATTAGGTGCAATCTCATAGAGCATTATAGGTGAGTAAGAGTGCAAAGATTAGATATACCTTTAAGGAAGATGGGGCAAACGAGATACCGGTGAACCCATGTACTTACTCTTGTCACCTGCAAGTTACGTATACACTCATGCAGCTAACAAACTCAAAGAAGCGAACTTATCTGTAATCTAAAAGATACAGTGTGATATAATTCACAACTTATACTTTTAACTCTTAGATACTGTGCTAGATGACTCCTGTTTCCCAAGGTTGCGAGATCCAAGTGCAGGTAGACCCAAGAAGCTGGTCTCCTAAAAACATGCATATGATTTTGCAACTCTTCTAAGAACCCCTGGTGTTTCTGACAAAGGCTCTTTTTTGCTTGCTTTTGAGTCATGCAGCAAAATAAAAATGCCAAGTGTTAACTTTGTATGTGGGTTTTTCTTGGCATGCATAATTCATGGCTGTGTGTTGATTCTAAAGTTTTTTTATTCTATTTACAGCTTACCGGATCTTTCATTGACCCTGTGGATGAGGCTGAACAGAGCCTAATGACGCCAATTGAAATACGTCAAGCAGATTCAGATATCATTGTTGAGAAGATGGTCAAGGAAAGAGATACAGATGGAGATTCAGAGTTATCTCCAGACAGAAATTCTAAGGTTCTGGTAGCATATTATACTTTATATAATTGTGTAGTCTCTCGCTATTACCCAAATGGAGTAAGTTTTTAGACATCTGATTCTTGTTCTACATTTTGCAGGTTGTCCAGCAGTCTAAAAAGAGAAAGATAATTATAAAAGAGCCTCGCCCTTGTGATGGAAAGCGAATTTGTAATTATGCACCTGAACATCTGCCTTCATCAGAACCTATGGCGGAAGAGAATGACTGTGACGTACTACACAATAGTGTGAAGGTCTTGCATGTCAATGCTGTACACACATGGAATTTGTCATCATGTTCTGAAGTGCACACAACGGGAGTTGAATTGCTTGAAGGGGATAAGCTTGAGGAACCTGTGGACGCTACAATGAATGCATCCTCTTCTAAGTTCCAAGCTCTTGACTCCACCTTACCTATTCCGATTTCTGTAGATGTCAGTCCTTCCTTCGCAGGGTCTACAAACGCTTCGGTTCAAGAGAGAGTGGAGGGGTTTGAATTGATGGACATCAACAACATCCCAGAAAATAATGGGAATGACACACTCCACACCAGTGCGAATGTCAAGGACACACACATGAGGAATACGTCATCTTGCTCTGAAGAGGAAACTAGGGGCATTGAACCGCTTGAGGTGGTTGAGCTTGTTGAGGAATCCATGGACGCCTCAAGGGATGCATCCTCTTCGTCTAACTGCTTGGTAACTGTATCCAGTTCTGTAGAATTAATTCCTTCCCTGACAGAGTCGACAAGTGGTTCCATTGCAGATAGAGTTGAAGGATTCGAATTTGAGGGCAATTTCAAGATCCCAAAAGACTATGCAAATTTGTATAAGAAGATCTCTGATGAGTATGGGCATATGGCAACTAAAAAAGTCATATCCAATGAGGCTATGTTGCTCGCTTGTGTTACCAGTTTATTAGAGATCATCTCGGCAATGGAAACTATGCCTGGTGCGGAACTGAGTGTAGGTTTGCTGGAGAAATGGGAAAGACTCATCACAGATGCCGAGACCTTGAAGTTCAATATTGACTGGTTACGCTAAGGATTCAATCGACTTAAGAACCGTTGGAAGTCTTCATTCAAGATAGATACAGAAGTGGAAAGTGATAAAAACGTATTGGATGGAATGCAGTTGAAATATGTTGCGCTTTGTACTAGAAAAGAAAATCTTAATACTGAACTCTCAGAGGTAGAAATTCTGATAAGGAAAGCCGAAGCGATGATTTCATCCAGGGGAGAAGCTATTCAAGGAAAGCTTAGTCAGAAAAACAAATTTGAGTGTGAACCTTTCTGGGAATAGTGCTTGGACAGAATTTATAAATTGCAATACCAGAGACTTGTAGAATGTGGCATCAGTTATTCAGATATTCTGGGTTATTTGCAAAAGCTATCATATACATTTGAGGTGTAAATTGGACGGGCGAGCACGTTTATGGCACAACACATCATGTTAAAATTCGGGCACAGCACGTGACCGGCCCAGCACGGGCACAACACGTTTGTTTAATGTGTTGTGCTGTGATGTGCCAAACAAATAGGCACAGCGGCACAGCACTGCACGCGAAGAAAGCACGCCACGTCATGCGTAAAATACTACACAATACATCGCATTTGATGCATATTTCACAAAAAAAAATCATTGTTTTAGGCTTTTAGCCAATTTCTGACATTTTATTTTCGTTATGTTAATTTATTTCTGTAATAATACATGTACTAACTAAAATTTCTCAAAAATATTTATTTTGGAGAACATAAAATAAGTGTGCTTGGCATAGCACGACACGCCGTTTAGCACAACACGTCTGATTTCTGACACAGCTCGGGACAACACGTTTATTTTTCTGGCACAGCACGGTACGCCATTTAGCACAACACAGCACAGCACGCTAAGCACGTGACTTCGTGGGCTGGGTTGTGCCGGAGGCACGTTTGACACCTCACATTATGTTCACTGCGAATTCGATATTTAGCGTTAACGATGTTCAGTTGCTATCTAAAGGTTTTTGAGCCTTGTAAATTGGCGTATCAGTAGTTCGGTACATTTTTTGTCAGATGAAAGCTATTGGGACGGTTGACCTGAAAAAATGAACACGCGGTACACACCAGTTGCCAAAGCTTTCTGACGCCTTTACATCAAATGGAAGTTGTTTGTTAGTACATGACATACTGGCAAGGCCTAAACGGCTAAGCCACCCACCCCAAATGGACAACAAGCATGGTCCATTCCAAAAACAAATGTTGCCAAGCTGCCAACTCTATGACTAAATGACGCAGTTTACAAAACCAGGTGGATTGATAAAAAAAAGATCTTATGAATGAAGCATAAATCACATAACTATATCAACAAATTTCGATACTCTCTGCCAGGAAAAAAAATAAAAAAATAATACTTTCACTTTTGAGGAAAAAAAATAAAAAAATAATACTTTCACTTTTCAGTTTAGATTATTTTTAGGCACAAATAACTAAAATTCCACTTCTCCTCGGACCGAGTTAGGCAGGGCACATGGGGGCTCTTAGCTGATATGAAGAACCCATGGTCCGCCTGCTTACTAAACCGGCCAGGCCAGACCTAGCGTGTCATGAACTCCACTAGGCCAAGCCTGAGCCTGAGCGTAGTCTACTTTAATTTTGGCCACGCCAGACTGGGCTCAATCTAGCCTACATTTTTCATATCACAAAAAATATGCTTGTAAAGGTCCATCCCAAGAAAAGTGATACCTTTACTTTTCAGTTTGGGGTATTTTTATGAACGCGCGATGGGGATAGTTAAATCAATTGGGGATAGAGGAAAATGACAAAAATGGGATTAAAATATCAAGTCCGGGTCATCCTTAACTAATTCTTAATCTACCCTTCATTAATCAGGTTTAGCAGTTAATTATAATTAGAAAATTTATAAGATTATTTGATAAACGGTTAGTGTGTATTATTATTTGGGTGTGAGGTGAGAGTAGACGGAAAAAAATTGAGAGAATTTTTTTTTTTTGGTGAAAATGGTGGATGATAGTGAAGAGAGAATTGCAGCTGAATCTTTAATTCAACTACAACAAGGAGCATATTCTGCTAATGACAACAATTCACAATTGCAATTATTTGCGGAACCAACACCCTCATATCATGATTTTTTTGAGCATGGAGAGTTTCATGAAAAACCAACCCAAGAAAGTAAACAAGTTCAACATACAATCACTCCCAATACTCAGGCAGGTGTTAGTGTGTTGAAAATTTGATTTTTTTTCTTCTTTGAATTCACCATTTTTGCTGCTGAAAAAGCTCGGTGCCGGCATAGACGTAGTATGAATACAATGTCGGCAGCACCCATACCAGCATGGTATTCATACTACAGTCATGCAGGCCAATAATATCCTCCATTTTGAAATGCTTGTCGGTAATGTACTCAACAAAAAAAACCATGTCAGTACAAACGTTACTTTTTACCTACCACATAATATTCTACGCACTATGCCATCGGTATGGTTCAATACTAACGTTAGCAATGCCGGTACCCACAAAAAAAAGCATACATGAAGTAGTGACTTTGAGAGTTAAATTATATCGGTGTGGCTTATTAATTATCAACCACGCCGGCACCATTTACCGGTGTTGATTCTTAGTTACTGAGCATGCCGGTACACTAGTTACGACGTTGATTTCCAATGAAATTATTATGCCAGAAGCGTTTCAAATTTGGTCTTTAGTTTCGGCTCAGTTCTAATATGTTGGAAATGTGGTCGAGCATGCCGGAACTGTCGTCCGGCATAGTTCTTTTTTATTTTTTTGGAACTAATTTAATTTTCTTTTCATTCGTTCCTTAGATTGTGGCATATATTGATCCAACAAATGCAAGACCGCTTGGTCAGGATACGTCGGAATACTATAAAATTCTTCCAGTATATTACCAAAGGATATTTTTCACCTAGTATTTTGAAATTTACTTAGGGACTGCTTATAATGAACCTTATAATCTCTCGTGTTGTCCTTATGTAGGTGTATACACATAATTCATCACTCTCCACGTGTCAGAAGATTTACACGTGAAGGACACACAGCTTGAGACATCAAGGCATAATTCCATATCTCAACACTGGTAGCTCAAGGAATAAGTCCTAAAACTATGTTTTAACCTAAACCTGCAAGTATACAGGATCTAAAGTAGTGAGTGAGCAAATAAGGGGAAGTCCACAGGGACAAGGAGGGAGCTGGTGTTGTATTCTAAATCTTTCTAGTGACTAAAAGCACTAGGGCATTTGAATTCACCCAATAATCCTAAACTAAGGCAATACCTATTCAAATTGTGTTCTTGTTCCTTTCCAGATAAAGCTACAATGAATGATCTATCAGTTAATCTCCCTAACTCACCCCTAGTATAAGCTGTCTTCTTACAGCACAACCTATCACAGGCTCATTTGGTTTAATTAGCTACCTGTCATTCCTAAAACAATGAAGCACATTTCTTCTTCCAGAGAGGTCTCAAATGGAAGACTTATCAACCAACTTCACTAACTCACCCCTAGTATAAGTTGTCTTCTTACAGCACAACCTATCACAGGCTCATTTGGTTTAATTAGCTTCCTGTCATTCCTAAAGCAATGAAGCACAATCAAGAACAACAACATGAACATGAATTATCTTAACATATGATTATGAGTTTCATCAAAGCCCTAGTTATTAAATTATAACATGATGAACACTACTGAAAATAAACTACTACAACTTGGTGCACCGGCTACTCCGGGCATACCCTCTCACACACACCCACAGTCCCCATTTATACCCAATTACATAATTAGGGTTTATACCAAAAAAATCCCCAATTTGAAAACAGTGAAATTAGGTTTTTCAAATTACCTAATTTGATGGCACAATCTCTCCCCCATGCGTCGACCCATTCTTCCTCTGACTCTCCTGCTCCATTCCCATGTGTCAATTGCTACTCTAGACTCGCCTAATCGATTGATTTTTCTTCTAGGGTTTCAGAGAACCATGAGAAGAAATATCAATCAAATAGGGGGCTAGAAAGAGGGGTGATGATGGGTTTTGATTTTATGGAAAAGGTAGAGTGGTTTGGTGGTGTTTGGTGATGAAGCGGCAGTGGCAGAGGTGGTGTTCTGGTGGTGGCAGGACATGGTGTCTCTGCAGAGGGGGTGAGGTCGATGGAGAGGAAGGAGGAGATGTTTGGTTGAGGTTAAATGATTCGGTTGCTAGGGTGTTAGGCGGGATATCAAGGTTCGATGTCCAGCGAAGGTAAGCCGCTGGATGCGAAGATGGTAAGTGGATCTAACGGTGAGATAGGAGCATATAGGAGCGACCGTAGGATAAAGGAATACAACAAAACGAACGGTACTTGATGGAGTTAGGTACTGTAGTGTAAGGCGGAGATATCAAACTTCGATGCACAGCAAGGGAGCGACCGTCGGATGCTTCTGAGAACTGATCTGACGGCTGAAGACGCAAGCGGGTATGGATTTGGGTTTTAGGCTTTTGGGTATAGAATATGGGTTTGGGAAATGAGTTTGGGCTTGGAAAACCTTGAGCCCACTTCTTCTTTAAGAGCAACTTTCTTCTTCAAGCCCATTTCTATCCTTTTTTTGGTCTTCCGCACATCACTCTTCGCGGCTTCCTTGCGTAATTCCTCCTGGATTTTCACTACTTTTATGCTCTTTTTGCTCCGCAACTCATCCAATCTTTATTTATTACCTAAAAATGCAAAATTAAGTAAGAAAAATATTTATTCTTGAAAACAATGAAAATACAGAATATGGGATAAAATGTAGAATTAATGCACAAAAGATGAGTTAAATGCCAAGAAAAATATATAGAAATATGCACTTTTTAGCACTCATCAAATACCCCCAAACCTGACCTTTACTTGTCCAAGTAAAACAAAACTAAGGAAATCCTACTATACCACTGTCGCTGGTCTCTCGAATGCATTTAGCGTATGCACTAAGCCTTTTAAACCACTAAGTGTCCCTAGTGGACGAGTTGAAGTCTCGTGAAGGTTTGCTTAGAACGTACCTACAAAGTTCTAGGTCAAAATATAAGCTCAGATTCCATCAAATGTGACATGTGCAAAACAGTTTAAGCTCACAGCAAAATGGAGATGTCAATCTAGCTATCGAAGGCACAATCCTAGCACTGATAACAAAAAAAGACATGTGATAAGAGTGTAAAGTGTATCTACACATGTGTAAAGAAAGATCTGAAGTTATGACTACTAATCACCAAGAGATAGTTTCTCAGGCTAAGAACTGAGGTCGAAATCTAGCTAGCTGTCCGGACTTTACGAGAATTGTGAATGAGTTGGAGGTATTTCACAATTACTCGCGTTGTACATCAATGGCATACACCCTCCTTGCTTATTACAATGAAACAACAAAATGACTTTACATGACTCTTATTTACATTGACTATTCTCTTTTATTTTTGGAACAAGAGATGATGGAATTGAAAATACTTGATTTTTTTGTATTTTTCTGATATTTTTCTTTTTTTTTTTTTTTTTTTTTTTTAAGGAAACACTTTTGATACATACAAAAGGAAACAAAAGATTACATGACACTTTGCAAGAGGTAGCCCTTTTTGATGCACCCAGTTAAATTCGATGGTTGTCTTTCTTAATGTAACCTCCACCTTCTATCCCAACCAACCAAAGAACAAGCTAGTCAAGTTTCGTTCAGTATTCTAAAGTGATTGGCAATCGTAACTTCCTATCAAACACCTTGAAGATCGAGGCCATACATGTATTGGTAGATCGTGCGCGTGCAAATTTCTTATCACTATGTGAATTGTGCTAGAATCAGGGTGCCTAAATATCTAGACTAAGACTCCTAATAAAAATACATATTTGCACAAGAGTCAACATTTCAAGGTAAATGAGCTCCATTTTTATGATTTTTTAATTTTTAATTAATTTTTTTTTTTTTTTTGGAATTTTTCAATTTTTTAAAAAAGAAGGAGTTCGTTTTCAATTATAGCATATTATCATGGTATCTACTCTATACCCCCAAACCTAAACTAAACATTGTCCTCAATGTTTCAAAATATGGAAAGAATTAAAATGCAACATATGGAAAGGGACATGCTGAGTAGAGTAAAAGGAGAGAATACCCGATTTCGGCGAAAGCAGAATTAAAACTCCGTTATTCAAGGCAAAATCCAACATATTTCAGCCGAGATCATATTGGATTAGCAAATATATACAAAGGAAAAAAAGGGTTTTTAAGAATTTTATCTACTGGATTATATACAAAAAATTCACCATACACCAAAAGTCTAAAGAGTTGAGGATCAACCCAAAAGACAAAGTGTAGAGGTTTCAAAGCTTCTAATAATAGGAAAGAAACGCAAGTGAAACTGTGAAACAAAATGAGCTACCCCCAAACCTGGATTTTACAGAAGATATAATTTTGAAAACAAAATCGCGCAGTTTTGGGGGTTCATCATGCAAGGTCTAGCTCGAAATGAACTGTGCTAGGGACGGGCAAACATGCAATTCCAACTGTGGTTCCTCAAAGTATTATACTTAGAAGCAAAATAGTCCAAAGGACTTGGGAAGCACACAGTTCCAAACCTAGGTTGGGCATTCTCAGAAAAATTGGTTTTACAATATTGGTACAAACCAAATCTAGGTTGGGTGGAAGGCCATCAGATTGTGACTCGTGTAGGAGGATAGGCACATCATTACTAATCACATCAACATCTCCTAAGTCTTCTACAAGTGTCACAACATGCTCACAATCATCAACAAATTGGCAAGATCACAATCAGAGTCATCAACATTAACAGATTCATTCTCATGCATTGGCAAATCAGGAGAAATATCACAATGTGACCTAGGTAGAGAATCAGACACATCACTATTTTCATGCATATTAGTGTCTACAGAAGATTCAACTATTCCTATGTCATGCTCATCTTCACAGAATAATTGTACGAATCCCATGTCAATATCAAAATCATATGAATTACAATGAGTATTAGAAAAAACAACATTCATGAAGGTCGAGGGCGAGAAGCCATATGTTATTGAACCAACAGGTTCCACAATATTTTCATGTTCTTCTAACATATCATAATCATCATAATCATCATGGTAGCATGCATATTGGTCCTCATTAAAAGTGGTGGTGTCATTAGTCGATTCATGTTCCTCTAAATTAGGTTCATATTCAACATCATTTACATGGGGACTAGACACTTCATTAGGGACAACATACATTTCCTCATGAATTTCCTCCTTTTGTAGGTGAAGCAAAATCTGATCTAAATATGCCTGAATTCGTGATGTAGATCTATCGAAGTTTTGCTCACTGAGTCTGAAAGCTTCTGTGGTGGAGTCTAAATTCATGGGAGTACAAAATTCTTCATGTTCAAATTGTGGTGATTGGTACATGTGTGCATGGTCATTAGGGTTTATAAAAGATTGATCGCAACCCTCAAAGGATTGATTATGGTCCCAATGACTACCATTCTCACAATTTATGGGCATTTCATACCTTGGATTTTCTCTAGATTGCCTAAAATTATGCAAAATATGACAATTCTCAACAGGGTGGTCTAAACTACCACATGCGGGACATGCATAGATTTTAGGTTGCCTAAGAAAATTAGATGTGACAGATTCCTCATGTGATTGCATTTCTAAAGCTGCGATTCGAGCTTCTAATTGATCCACAAGAGATGATTGTGTGAGTGAGGTATTAGCAAAATGTTCATTTTCACGTTGTGGCGAATGATGCATGTGTGAATAGTCATTAGGGTTCATGTATTGAGGCTCGGGACTTTGAAAATGTCCATAATAATTCCTATGACTATTGACATCATGGTCTATGGGAGGTTCATAACGTGAAGTTTGTCCATACGCAAGTTCTCTAAGGGATTCGTTGTATTCCCCAACTGTAGAAAAAGATCTAGACATGATTGGGCTCAAAGGCTAAGTAAAGAGTTTACAAAGCTCAAAATTTGGTTTTTAAGGGATTGGACTTTTTGGAAAAATTTGGTTTTGTTGGGAAAAATTTGGTTTTGGCGGGAGACATTTGGTTTTAATGGGAAAAAGAAAAATTTTGGTTTTTAATGTGGGAGCAGAATAAAATTTGGTTTTTGAATTTGGGAGCAAGTAATTTTTTTTTTTTTTTTTTTATCCTATCATAAATTAGCACAACCCATAAAAGAAAATAAAAACAACAATAATAATTACAAACCCATAAAAGAAAGAAAAAGAAGAAAAAGAAAAATTATTACAAGCCCAAATAAAAAAATAAAGAAAAACAAAAATTATTACAAGCCCACAAATTAAAAATGGAAGCCCACAGGTTGGGTTCTCTTAATGGATTTAGGCTTACCTTTGAAGCACAGCCCAGCTGTTCAGTTAGGTTGCAAAAGCCCAGTTGGGCTTTGGATCATCCTAAGCTTTGGCTTTTCTGAGGCCCAGTTGGGCTTGGGTTCACCTTCTGCAGCTTACAGCCCAGTTGGGCTTTGGTTCACTTTCTTCACCTTCTGCAGCTTACAACCCAGTTGGGCTTTGGTTCACTTTCTTCACCTTCTGCAGCTTACAGCCCAGTTGGGCTTTGGTTCACTTTCTTCACCTTCTGCAGCTTACAGCCCAGTTGGGCTTGGTTCAATTTCTTCTCCTCCTGCAGCTTACAGCCCAGTTGGGCTTTATCTTGCACCAGCTTCAGCAGGCAGCAACAGCAGCTTAGGGGAGGCTGGCAGGTTGCAGGGAAAGCACAAGAGAGGAGCTGCAGGCAAGCAGCACAAAGCAACAGCAACAGGAGAAGCAGGGCAGTTGAGGTAGCTTGGAAAGAAAGCTGCAGCAGCACAGCAGCTTGGCAAAAGCAAGAGCAATAACAAGAGAAAGAATCAAGACAATGCACTAAAGAGGTAAGACAATGCCTAACAGGAAGTGCAAGAACAGGGACTATGCTTACACTAAGCTAAGCTAGAAGATGCAACTAAGTAAGCAAGAACAGCAAAGATGCTTGGTAGTGCAAAACAGTATGCAAGAACAGTTAAATGCTTACACTAAATACACAGAAGCAAGTGAGACTAAGATGCAGTTACACAGTGATGCTTATGCAAATGGATGCAGTGCAAGAAGATATGCAAGAATATAAGATGACAAGTATGCCAAGATGTTGTAAGATGCAATGCAGATGGCACAAGCCTCAGATGACAAATAAGAAAGTTACAGGACAGAATCAATGAGCTGTAAGATGAGAGAAAACACAAGAAAAATTAACAGATATGCTAAAGATACTCACATGACTTATGCTGCAGGTGACTTAAACTAAATGTGAGATAAAACAATGATGCAATTGACTGAAAAGCTAAATCTACAACTAACAGTACAGCTAACACATATATACAAGTATTATGCAAATGATGCGGCACTACACAGTTGCAGTAGTATGCTACAAAATAAATTAAACTATGAAAACTATATGATATGGCAGGTGGTACTAATATGCAAATGGCAGAAGTTACACTAAGTCACAAAGTGCAGAAACTAAAAATCCAAAAATTACAGCTAGAGATACAAAAGTAAGTTACACTAAGTTACACTAGCAATGACTGAAAAGGAAAAACTAAACAAAATATGAACAGGGTAAAGGAAAGAAAAAGAAAGCAACAATGGCACCGCTACCGAGTCCCCGGCAGCGGCGCCAAAAACTTGGTAGCTCAAGGAATAAGTCCTAAAACTATGTTTTAACCTAAACCTGCAAGTATACAGGATCTAAAGTAGTGAGTGAGCAAATAAGGGGAAGTCCACAGGGACAAGGAGGGAGCTGGTGTTGTATTCTAAATCTTTCTAGTGACTAAAAGCACTAGGGCATTTGAATTCACCCAATAATCCTAAACTAAGGCAATACCTATTCAAATTGTGTTCTTGTTCCTTTCCAGATAAAGCTACAATGAATGATCTATCAGTTAATCTCCCTAACTCACCCCTAGTATAAGCTGTCTTCTTACAGCACAACCTATCACAGGATCATTTGGTTTAATTAGCTACCTGTCATTCCTAAAACAATGAAGCACATTTCTTCTTCCAGAGAGGTCTCAAATGGAAGACTTATCAACCAACTTCACTAACTCACCCCTAGTATAAGTTGTCTTCTTACAGCACAACCTATCACAGGCTCATTTGGTTTAATTAGCTTCCTGTCATTCCTAAAGCAATGAAGCACAATCAAGAACAACAACATGAACATGAATTATCTTAACATATGATTATGAGTTTCATCAAAGCCCTAGTTATCAAATTATAACATGATGAACACTACTGAAAATAAACTACTACAACTTGGTGCACCGGCTACTCCGGGCATACCCTCTCACACACACCCACAGTCCCCATTTATACCCAATTACATAATTAGGGTTTATACCAAAAAAATCCCCAATTTGAAAACAGTGAAATTAGGTTTTTCAAATTACCTAATTTGATGGCACAATCTCTCCCCCATGCGTCGACCCATTCTTCCTCTGACTCTCCTGCTCCATTCCCATGTGTCAATTGCTACTCTAGACTCGCCTAATCGATTGATTTTTCTTCTAGGGTTTCAGAGAACCATGAGAAGAAATATCAATCAAATAGGGGGCTAGAAAGAGGGGTGATGATGGGTTTTGATTTTATGGAAAAGGTAGAGTGGTTTGGTGGTGTTTGGTGATGAAGCGGCAGTGGCAGAGGTGGTGTTCTGGTGGTGGCAGGACATGGTGTCTCTGCAGAGGGGGTGAGGTCGATGGAGAGGAAGGAGGAGATGTTTGGTTGAGGTTAAATGATTCGGTTGCTAGGGTGTTAGGCGGGATATCAAGGTTCGATGTCCAGCGAAGGTAAGCCGCTGGATGCGAAGATGGTAAGTGGATCTAACGGTGAGATAGGAGCATATAGGAGCGACCGTAGGATAAAGGAATACAACAAAACGAACGGTACTTGATGGAGTTAGGTACTGTAGTGTAAGGCGGAGATATCAAACTTCGATGCACAGCAAGGGAGCGACCGTCGGATGCTTCTGAGAACTGATCTGACGGCTGAAGACGCAAGCGGGTATGGATTTGGGTTTTAGGCTTTTGGGTATAAAATATGGGTTTGGGAAATGAGTTTGGGCTTGGAAAACCTTGAGCCCACTTCTTCTTTAAGAGCAACTTTCTTCTTCAAGCCCATTTCTATCCTTTTTTTGGTCTTCCGCACATCACTCTTCGCGGCTTCCTTGCGTAATTCCTCCTGGCTTTTCACTACTTTTCTGCTCTTTTTGCTCCGCAACTCATCCAATCTTTATTTATTACCTAAAAATGCAAAATTAAGTAAGAAAAATATTTATTCTTGAAAACAATGAAAATACAGAATATGGGATAAAATGTAGAATTAATGCACAAAAGATGAGTTAAATGCCAAGAAAAATATATAGAAATATGCACTTTTTAGCACTCATCAAACACCCAAGAGGCGTCTGTCATTTACATATGATCATCAGCGAACTCATCTGATGGCTAAGAATCAAGCGGCACTGAAAGAACGAGCCACCGCGAAGTACTGAAGAATACCCAGAGATCTGCTTTATCCCATCTCGAGGAGGATGCAAGATCAATGGTGAGGATTGGTCTCACTGACGAGGATGCGACAGGGGCATCAGACATCTGTCTGGCGCGTGCAGGCAGCCCAACCACCCGCATTAAACACTCTAAACATAGAGTACGTGTCAACTAACCTGTGGAGGAGAAAGAGATGATCCGTCGTTACCTTACGAGACCGCTGGAGGCACCGGCTGAGAACGAAGATACCAGCGGGATCAGCACGAAAAACAAGAAGATAAGGTTACAGATGTCCCAGATAGTGGACCCCATGTCTTATCCCTATAAATACCCCTCTCCACTGAGAGAGAAGGGATCGACCAGTTTTTAGTGAGATAGAGAAGATATTAGGACAGAGAAATAGGAAGAGTAAGTATGAGCTCTATTTCCCACTTATCTTCGTTATTCAGACAGAGTCATTTGACTATCTTTGTAACTATTGAATGCATAGTGAAACACAAACCCCCATGGATGTAGGCCTTAGTGTTGAACCACGTAAATCATCGTCTCATTTACATTCAACACTTTTATTTCTGTCTTTATTGTTATACTTTGATTCACTATACTTCTCGAACGTATGAATAACTAAATTACTCCCCCATGACTAGACAAGGACGATCCGGAAGGCTCTGAGTCGATGAATCATTGTTTTAATATAGTTTTACTTATGATTACTTTCTTTTATACGTACATCAGTAAATGCGAACATTGTTTGTGAACACATGGATACTCTCATTATTTTTGTGTTCACAATTTGGCGCTAGAAGCCAGGTTAACTCTTTGACATCACCCGCTGAAGATAGGTCCGTGAGACTCAGACAGAACACTAAGAAGACGAAAGGGAGAGACGAAGAAGAGTGATAAGGAAGAAAACGAACCTTTGGAAGACGACGCCTTGCTACGAGCCTTCTCCAAATCACTACGAACAAGTACAAGCTCAATACGAAGCTTCTCCTCGTCAGTACCAAGTCGTTCTTTCCCTTTCTGCCGATTCTTCAAATCCAAAATCTCTTTGTCCTTGGCAACGATGAGCACCTCAGCAGCGGTCAACTCACCTTCTCTGTGACGAA
Source organism: Papaver somniferum (assembly GCF_003573695.1). NCBI lineage: Eukaryota > Viridiplantae > Streptophyta > Magnoliopsida > Ranunculales > Papaveraceae > Papaver > Papaver somniferum. The sequence continues at coordinate 145,531,383 of NC_039367.1, read as the reverse complement.
GCTTTGCCTCCAACTTAAGAGCCTTTGCCTTGAAGAATCGGTACAAGGTATGATTACAGTGTTCGCTTCTCATCATCTGCATTAATAATAGAAGCCATAACTGTAAGTAAAAAAAAAATCCACAACGCTAGATCATTTGGGTCAGAGGGATTTTCGACGCTTTACCTCAAGAATCCGCTGCTGAGGGAAACTATATTGGTACCCATCGGCAATTGCCATCATATCAGTAACAGAAGACGGGGGATCGACTAAAAGACTAGTGGAAGTAGCTCCCAAATCCTTCTCCCAGATCTCTACAACCTCATCATGGGACGTTAATTGCATCTTCTGACGAGTGAAAGCATCAGAACTCTTTTCACCAGGGATCACTGGAGCAGGGTTAGGCACGAACATCATATTCTTGCTCATCATCCAGTCAAGTGTAGAATCATCACCATCGTGCATCATGGCCCTATCAAAACCCTCCGAAGATGCCTCAGCGGTATCCTCACCAACAGCAGCGTTCTTTCTAGCATCAGAATTTCTCTTAGCCTGGGCCTCCTTGTTAGTAAGGGCATCGATATCTTCACCAACAGACCCCTTTTCCATCTCAGTTACCTTTTCTCCACCAGTCTCGCCAAGAACGTCCCACTCATCGTTTGGAGGAATCAAGGAGAAGTCTGAAGCCATCCCCATAGCAGCACCAAGGTCATCATGCCCACCAGAGGAATAGATCTTGCCAAAAGAGAATTCTTGACCCAACCCAGTAGGGATCGTTGATTGAATATCAACATCTTCGTTCCTCTAATTCGGAGGGGGATATAATATATGTTCGTCAGCGAGAATATCTCCTTGACCGCCATGGGAAATCTCTTCTTCAGTAGCTCCACCGCCAATATCTCCTTGACCGCCAGGGGAAATCTCTTTCTCGCCATCTTCGTGATTATGAGGAGAATTCTCTGTACGCTCCTCATCATCAGTAGCTTCCTCTTCCTCCTCGACAAGTTCATCGTTCACTGGGCTGGTAACCTCATCGGGAACTTCAGTCTCCTCAACATCAGCGGTGGAAGATTGGACCGGACCTATCTTTTTCTTCTTCGTTATCTAAAGACATAGTATGGTTTTATCACGAAGACAATTATCCTAACCAATGAATTACAAACGAGGGCAATTTTTTCCATACTTTGATCAAATCAAACTAAGAAGAAAATGGGCAAATATATACATTACAATCTCTCAAAAAGTCATACCTTGACATTAGAAACATCCTTCGAAGGGAGGGTAGCGTCGGAACTTTCCTCTTCGTCTACATCAGTAGCATCGAAGGCGTACTCAAAATTCATACCATCAAAATTCAGCTGCCAATGGCAGAAGTTACCATAACGAGCTGGAGCACTACCACGAGGCTGACTACCAGCAACAGGGAGCCACCCATGCTGACTAGGTACCCAACCATAAGCCCAAAGACCGACGACCTCAATAACGGTGGTGTGCCACTCATATTCATGATCACGCTTGAGCCGCTCACGAGCAGGGAAAAATTTTCGCTGAGAAGTTCCTCCAGTATCAGGGACGTATCGGAGCTTCGAGTCACTCACCTCACTCAGAAAACGAACCTCACCTTGAGAAGCAGTAATAGTACGAAGACCAACGCCCCATGTCTTACGATTCCTACTATTAACGTATTCACCGAAGGAAGCATTAAAGTTTTCAGGAGTATACCAACTTCTGTCATCCGGGATGGGAACGTAGCAGGTCATCATTGTCTCCCCTTTACTCCGGAGGTAACACTTCTTAAGCGATCGAAGGTAATTCCCAGTCAGCTGTACCACCGAGCGACAGTGAGTATATGGAGTAGATCCCTCATGATGAGCCAAGACGTCATAATAAAAGGAGTCACCCGACTTATACAAGGGCAACATAAGTCCATCCTCGAAGGCCCCCACGGTTGTCAGCAGAAGAAAGTCATCGTACTTATAATTCTTAATCAATTCATAAGTGAGATCATTATCGGGAGCGTAAAACTTAACGTCGCAAGCTTCGATCTCATGCTTTACCTTGAACGCCTCGAGATCCATGTGTTTAAAAGTAACCTTCTTCTTACCAACTATGACGCTTCGTATAACTGGGGCAGCATCAGATTCATCGGCTTTATCCAACGACGGCCTCTTCGGGGGACTCATATCCGAAGATTTCCTCTTAGTCGGCGGATTTCTCGATGGGTCATCCTTCGGCGAAGCACCTTTGGAAGATTTTCCCTTCACCGGAGCAGTAGATGGTGGGACCGTAGACTTCTGAGAAGACTTCGTAGTAGGGGTAACAGAACAAAGAGGTAGTACATCTAGCAGCTCATCACGTTAAGGAGAAAAATACGGCGTATTCGTCGGTTCAACACGTTGAGAAGCTCGAGGACGGTTAAAAGCGTATCGCGAACCCTGAGGACCCTTCGGAGGATCCTCCCTCTTCATAGTCGGAACCCTAGGACTTGACGATGATGAAGTTTTATGAGAACGAAGGTCTGGCTGAGAAGGTTTAGTTAGACCACCTTTTGGCGGTGATATATCAGGACTTCTAGGCGGAGGATATCTGTAGGGCTCGATGGTGGAGTTTGATAAGGAATCCGATGACGGTCAGACATTACTGCAAAAGGCGTAGAGGTATTGCGATGATCAGATAAAGAGAACGATGAAGTTCATGAAACAAGATATTGTAGACTTCTACAGTTCATCAGAAACTCAGACATAAGTAACTCAATAAAATTCAGAAACCCTAAAAATCCACAAAAATGAGGAACCCTAATTCAGTCGTGACCATCAGAGACATGTTTTAATGATCAACGAGAAATCCATAGGTTTCGTGATAAAGAACAGGGGCAAGTATATATACTTTTATATATTTATTCTTCATCACGAAACGCAGGTACAGTAGCAGAAAAAGAAGATCAATCAAAAGTGAATAATAGTTGGAAGAACTTCATACCTGAATCATAAGTATTGAGAAGAGGATGAAGATGGTCCGCAAGCACCTGATGAGTAGCGACAACAGTGGAGCTCCAAGAATCTTACAACACCAGCAGAAGTTAATAACTAAAGAACAAAACAAAAGAATGAAGAGTTATGAACTGACAAGAGAATGAAGAAGGAATAAAATTAATTTCAACGAAACCCTCTCTCCTATTTATAGCACCAATGATGATAAAACCGTCCCATGATTCAAGAAAGAAGTTATTGCAAGGAGTGGGAAACGTGCCCTAAAATCTAGAGGAAGTTATCATGGAGAGATGAAGAAGGTGAGAAGAAAGTTTTCTTCTGACTTTGACTAACATCCAAATCAGAAGAAAAGGGGAAAATTGTATACACATAACTCATCACTCGCCATGTGTCAGAAGATTTACAAGTGGAGGACACACAGCTTGGGACATCAAGGCATGATGCCACGTCTCAACACCCAAGAGGCGTCTGTCATTTACACATGATCATCAGCGAACTCATCCGATGGCTAAGAATCAAGGGGCACTGAAATAACGAGCCACCGCGAAGTACTGAAGAATACCCAGAGATCTGCTTTATCCCATCTCGAGGAGGATGCAAGATCAATGGAGAGGATTGGTCTCACTGACGAGGATGCGACAGGGGCATCAGACATCTGTCTGGCGCGTGCAGGCAGCCCAACCACCCGCATTAAACACTCTAAACATAGAGTACGTGTTAACTAACCTGTGGAGGAGAAAGAGGTGATCCATCGTTACCTTACGAGACCGCTGGAGGCACCGGTTGAGAACGAAGATACCAGCGGGATCAGCACGAAAAACAAGAAGATAAGGCTACAGTTGTCCTAGATAGTGGACCCCATGTCCTATCCCTATAAATACCCCTCTCCACTGAGAGAGAAGGGGTCGACCAGTTTTTAGTGAGATAGAGAAGATATTAGGAGTGAGAAATAGGAAGAGTAAGTATGAGCTATATTTCCCCCTTAGCTTCGTTATTCACACAGAGTCATTTGACTATCTTTGTAACTATTGAATGCATAGTGAAACACAAACCCCCATGGATGTAGGCCTTAGTGTTGAACCACGTAAATCATCGTCTCATTTACATTCATCACTTTTATTTCTGTCTTTATTATTATGCTTTGATTCACTATACTTCTCGAACGTATGAATAACAAAATTACTCGCCCATGACTAGACAAGAACGAGCCTGAAGGCTCTGATTCGATGAGTCATCGTTTTAATATAGTTTTACTCATGATTTACTCTCCTTTATACATACATGAGTAAATGCGAACATTGTTTGTGAACACATGGATACCCTCGTTATTTCTGTGTTCACAGTAGGGAATAACATCTAAAAAGGAAGGAATCGATTGGGCTAAAATAAGGTTATTAAGAACATGTGTGTGCTAGTGAGGAATACCCAAGGTTCATATTTTCGGTTCAAGATGGTTTGCGAGAGAAGTGGGTCGTACAAGGAGAAGAATAGACACAGGAGAAAGGGTTATGTATATCCAAAGAAGACTAATAGGGTATACAAGACACATACGAGGAAGGATAATTTCCCCTTTAACCTTGTATTCAATTTAAAGAACAAGGAATGGGAATGGGCGGTGTGGTTTAGCCGCCATAACCATAATGACCCGAAATTTTTGTTGGCTACTGATTAGTTGCGAAGCTAAAACCTCATGAAATAGAGGATCTGAATATATTGACCAAAGCGTGTATTAGACCAAGACAAACTCTCAAATGCTTCAAGGAAAAGGATTCGACGAACTTTTCTTCTCTGAGTACAATTTATAGCGCACAAGAAACTATTAGAAGGGTGGAATGGGAAGTGTTATAGCACTTCTAGGTCGAACTCGCAAGTGTTGCTATCTCAAGCTTGTTTGTCAAGTTTAGGTGATCAAAACTATAAGTCCTGATTTCTAGTCTACTTATAATTATGTCACAGATTAAGATAGAATGTGTAGTTGAGATTTAGAATTCACGGCGTTCGTCGATTGAAGACGAAGAGCTAATGATGGGAGCTTGGAGGAACTTCATCAACAAAAGGTATGTGGAGACTAAAACTTATCTATCACTCATAAGTCTATTATATTTTATCTCCTATTGAGACTAAGTCGTATAACTATATCGACTTTGATATTATACACATTTGACATTTGGTATGTTGGAAACTAAATAATAATTCAAAAGATGATCATGTGAAAATTTCCTTGAAACATGTTACATGATTTGTGTGAGACATTCATTAGATGTCGACTCGGAATGTTTCGTATTGATCATTTGATCACTTGAAAATTAGTTAAAAGCTAATGGTATGTGTGAGACATCCATTGTCGTCTTCTAAGGATGTTTCAGTGATTGAAATGAGAGTTTAGAACGATTAACCATTATCTGGATACAACACAGTATGCATACCAGTATGCAAACTGTTGTGGTATGATTCAGGTCTGGAAACCTTATTTGTATACCAGTATGCGAACGGATTTAACTGTTAAATTCCGGGAACCTTGTTTGCATACCAGTATGTGAATGGTTCTACCTGAGTTAGGTCCGGGACGAAAATATGCATACTCCGTTTACTAACTGCTGGAAACGACCGAAGTCCGGAACTATAATTTGCATACTCGTTTGCAAACTTAGTTGATTAAGTTCTAAACGCGGGTCAAGTATGTTTTCATACTCATGAACAAATATATTAATAAATAAAGGAATTCATCTTTACAAACCGTGGCTTAATCTTCATGAATTGATTCTCATGAATCAATCTGATTTTGCTTCAATTGTTTCTTATATATTTCTATGATATATATAAAATTGAACAACTCTATGAGTAACACAATTAGACTCATTTAATTATCTTTCATGTTTGATTGATTATCATATTTGATCTAAAATAGTTAGATGAATGTGGTTAATAAAAAGTATCCATATGACTAACTTCAGTTAACTATTGTTGAGAGGTACGCTTACCCATATCTAAATGAAGGTATATTTCATTTGTGTGTAACAAGCTATGACCATCTAACGGTGGAGATATATTGCTTTGGTTTTAAGCAAATTTAGCTTGAATATTAAATCAGGTTTTCTTCTAACGGTGAATATCAATTGCTTTGTTTCTAAGATATCAAACCCTGATTTGAAGACTATATAAGGGAGGACTCTAGCAACTGGAAAACCTAATCCCGACACTTTCTTGTGTCCTAGTTGCGACTAGAGTCGATTCTCTTTTAAACTAGGTATTTCCATAAACCATTATAGGTTAACGACTTGAAGACTTCACTTGGTATTCGTGAAGCCAGATCCAACTATTTTCTATGTAGTTGTGTATTCTCATCTTACTTTTTTTATCGTATTGAGTACTATCTTCTCTAAGATTTGCTCGAAATTTATCTCTGATATGTAAGATATAAAAAGTAATCACAAAGCTCTTCATCTCATTCTTTGTGATTCCAAAATAACTTCTTCTGCTAGCATATAGTTAAGTTAATGTGAGGTGATTGATATTTCTAGTCTGTTCTTCGGGAATATAAGACCGGATTATCAATTGGTTCCTGTTCACCCTGATTTATCAAAAGACGGAACAAAACTTCATGGTTGTTTCTGTGGGAGACAGATTTATCTATCAGAATATACTTTTCTCCAATAGACAGATTAATTTATAAGTCTTTGAATTTGGGTCGTAGCAACTCTTAGTTGTGGGTTGATCGAATTTTATATAGTGGTAAAGGTTGTCGTTCACTCGGACTTTGTTGAAATTGATTTTAGGCTTAAATAAATGAAAATAAATAAAAATAAGAAAATATATACACAAAATAGTAGTAGGATGAAGAGATGACTGGGACTCGGGATTCCACCAATTTTCACGTTCATGCGGTTCAACTATTAATTCCGGACAATTAAAGATCATAAAATAACAAATATTGACTCTAAATCTTTGCCAAGGTAGATTTTATAAAGAATTATATGTAAATCACAAGCATGACGCATCAAAAGTACCTAAGACTAAGCATGCGACATCAAACGAAATCATAAATAATCAAGAAAAATCATAAATCAATTATAATAGTGCAAACAGTCATAAAGGAATTAAATAGAATTACCACATGGGTGAAAAACAGCTTCCTCCGTTGTCCCAGTGTTGGGTTTAGTTCATCATGTTGGAAACACACATTTAATTTAATTTAATTTCTTAAAGGTGTTTACAAAGATGGATTTTTATTAAAACAGAGATTTGCAACACTAAGAAGGCGTCACAAAGAAACTATAATCCAGCACTGTTGCAGAAAAACTGTTGCAAAGGGAAGAAAAGTGACAGTCAATCAATGACTGTCGTTGACTGTCAACTGTTCTTCTCCTTCTTCTCTTTCACCTTCTGCTGATGAAACTCACTCTGCAGCTTTGTTCTTAGCTCTACGATGTACCCAAACTCTCCATAACCCTTCTACGGTCCCCTACCATTGTTTATATACTCAACAGGAAATAGAATCCTCCCTCATAACTCCGAATATTCTCAAAAATCATCTCATGCAGTCACGGGAAATAATTCCCAAAATTAACACCTTCACGCGTCTGTCAACAACCTAAACCATCCAAACACGCTTCCAACTCATCAAATATTGAGTCAACACGCTCATGCCTCAATAAATCTTCCCGGAATAACAAGAAATCCCGAGAAAACTTCACCATATATTATAGTTCCCTGATTTCTTCAAACCTTCATTGCAACCCAACTTCCTCGATCCTGATGGACTTACCAGTCATGTTTGGGTGTAACAGGCCCAATACAATAGATTGGAGCGATCGAATCTCCCTGGACAACTTCGAAATCCATAAACAGCAGCCTCGGGTTTTCACATAAAACTGCTCTTCCCCTGTTTTGTCTCCACACAATCAACCAGCCAAACTGGATCAATTCCAACGACCCTACCACGACTATTAATCTAAATAAAGTCTTCCCATGAAGTTTCAGCCATTAAGTCTCCTTGAATCTCCTCCACAATCCGAACCCTAATCTGCATGTTAAGCTGCATAAGTTCCCCGCCAAAAACATAATTTGAAATGAAGAAGAAGGTCATCCCCTAACCAACAGCTGGTGGTGCGAATATCATCTAGTGTGCCCCTTAGTAAATGGATGCCCCTTAGCCAAAACTGTGAGTCCCAATAGTACATGTCCTCCAAGTTGCCTTTAACACTTTGTCGAGCCAATTTTTCCGAAAATGTTTATTTCCTAAAAATACATAAAAACACAATATTAGTACAAAAATCGAGTACCAACAATACAGGGAATTAAGGACAACGTAGACACAAAAATGTGTCTATCATGGGTGATATCAGCTAAGGGAATCAAGTGCGTAAAGTCCTGCTAGGATTCAGAGGTGTAAGGAACGCGACTGTACCTTAATTGGTGTGAGACTTGGTTAGGTCTCAACTACATTCCAGTCTGAAGTTAACTTGTAGTAGGCTAGTTTCTGTAGATGCTTAATACAGTGTGATGTTCAAATATGGACTCGGTTACGGGGTTTTCATGCATTTGTGGTTTCCTCGTATACTTCTGGTGTCTATGTTATTTCTTTTCTGCATTATATTTGTTTATATAATTGAAATATTACAGGTTATGTGCAAGTTCAATCAATTGGTAAATCCAACCTTTGGTTGTTGATTGAAATTGATTGACACTTGAAAATTGGTATTTGGTACTGTTCATACGAATCAGTTCACGGATTCATTCCTGTTGATTTGCTGAATGATTTGAGAAAGCGATATAACTGTTGGATATCTTTCCTTGATTGATTTTGACTGTCTAGTTGATTCTCTTGGAATTATATTAGAGTTAGTCCATACAAATTGTCGAACGAAATATTGGGTGTGGTTGTTCTACCCCCGCTTTTTCAGGAAGGTAGGAAGATTATGCAAGAATTTGAGAAGATTGCATGTGATCACAACTACATGTGTATTATTAAAAGAGGTCGGACAGCAAGCCCCTTTAAATATTAATTTCGCATCCTTTGATTGCACAATTGGATCATACATGCTTTGGTGTTCTTATGACGGATTTCACCTACGAGACAAATAAATACAATATGTAGTTGTTCAACATCGTGGGGCAAACATCGGAAAAGGTATCATTCACATTGTCTTGATGTTTAATGGAAAATGAGAAGGATTATAATTATAATTGGGCAATACGACAATTGAAATTACTCTTCCGGGAAAATCATCTTGCGAGGTTTATCATGACCGATAATGATGACTCCTTAACGAATGAAATATCCGACGTTTTCCCGGATGCACAAAATTTCCTATGTACATATCATATACGTCAAATTGTGATAAAAACTTGTCATGCTTTGTTTGAACCCACAAAGGGGACTTTTAAGAAGAGAATGGTTGCTCAACTTGAGGAAGAAGTTCGGACGAAGAAACTATCACCGGAAGAAGAAGAAAGAGGAAACATCAAAGAGAAAGTGAACAAGGAATACAATGAACATCATAAAAAGTGGTTGGAATTTCAAGGAGATTGAGAGAAAGTTTATTAATATCTTACCGAGGATACGTACGAAAATAATTTGAACAAGTTTATTGCCAATTGAAACGAAGGGTATCCAAGTGTCCTCTCCTATTGTCAGAAGAAATGGTTGGATATAGTACAAGGAAAAATTTGTACGTGCATGGAAAAATCGGTATAAACACTACGGGAATGAATCAACTAGTGTAGCGGTTTCCGCTCATGGTAGATTTAAATATCTCATCGAGTCTAACCAAGGAGACGTGGTTACGGTTAGAGGTGTAAAACGTGCCGGCCCGACATATCCCGGCACACAAAGTCGCGTACTTCACGTGCCATGTGCCGTGCTGGGATGTGCCAATGACTTAAACGTGTTGTGTCGTGATGTGCTTTACTAGTCAAAAGCTAGGCATAGCACAGCCCACTGGCACACGCTGACACACGTGCTATAAACAATTTGAGATCACTTAATGGTATACATTAAGCCAGACATTATCACGATATCTACATATAGTTTGAAATTATTTCAGAATTTATTTCAAGTAAAATTAACAAGTTTATTCAATAAAAATAAATATCTAACCAAATATAAAATTGGATCATTGTCATGTGAATTAATGTTCTAGTCAAGTATATATAGGTAACGACATTATAACAACGATATTGAGATATATTTTCCAAATATTTAGGTATTGTATGTGTTGTTATAAAAATAAGCTAGCATAAAATGTCAAAAACTAGCTAGAATAGTGACTCTTTTGTGAAATATACACAAAATGTGATGTATTATACCTTGTTATATTATGTATTTGTGCATGCTATGGCGTGCTTACTTAACGTGTTTTGCTGGGCTGGGCCACGTGCTTATCCGTGCCGCGTGTTGTGTTGTGCTACTGTGTTGATCAGGCTAACCCAGCACAGCCCACGAAACTAACGTGTTGTGCGGTGCTGGGCTGGGCTCCGATTCTAACGTGCTGGGCTGGGCTGTGCTCGTGCTGGCACAGCCCAATTTGCACCTCTAGTTACGGTCACCGTGGAAATGGAGAAATACTTCAAGAGTGATATCGAAAGCATCACGAAGTATTTTGAGAAAAGCTCAATGGAAACGATGAGTCAATATCTTCAATATGGTAAGTTGCTCCGAGGAATATAATTCAATGTGTCTCAGTGGGAAATAAAACATATGATGAGAGAAATGCTAAAGGAGATAAACTACGACAAACCAGGTGATGTGTATATTTTTGTCCCGACAAGTCTTCATTGGGGCTTCCGTGTCGTCGTATGCTTGTGAAGAAGTGATGCTTATTGATGTTATCGATTCGTTTTGGAAGCAACTATCTTTCACCCCTCCCCCTGTAGAAGCTCCCGGACAATCACCATTGGATACGAACAAAAAAAAGGAATTCTTCGGCGCTTATTCACGTGGAAAATAAATATTCAAGGATACCAAATTCACATAAAATCTGTGTATTCTCCAAAATCTTTGATGCCGACATTGTACAAAAGATATTGAGAATGCAGGCACTAATATGTCGGTGTTGATTATTATTTGACTTATATGCCGGAATAGGGTTTATTCTATACAAAAACCATTACATTTTGTCAGTCTCGGCATAAATTTTTACATAATTACAACGCCGGCACAGTAACGGCAGGCAAAGATAATAAGATACTATGCCGGAATTTTAATTTATTTCAAATCTAATCCTTTTCGTAGGAATCACGGATGCACTTAGCACGTTCATCAAGCCTTTGAACCACTAGGTGACCCAAGTGGACGAATTATAGGCTCGTGAGGGGTTTACATAGAGATTTACCCACAAAACCTAACAAAAAACTACTAAACCTATCAATCTTCTTACAAAGAATTAATTTGTCTCTGATTGGGGGTGGTACTCCGTAACTTTGGATACCATGAAGTTCACGTTTTCATTAAACGTGAATGGTTCCCCCTTTTCCTCTAAGAAGCGCTTTTTCACGGATTCATGCTCCAAAGAAGTTTCGTAGTCCCAGCCAAACAACTTGTTAGTCAAAGCGTGTAAGTTCGACCATTCTAGGTCCGGACATTTATCTCCTTCTGCAACGGATTTTCCGGTAACCCATAATCCTAGAATGTTTTGAGCATCATCAGGGATCAAGGTCATCTCCCAAAATGGGAAGTGCATGGTATCAGTTTCACCATGATACCTTTCGACGAAGCAATTGACTGTCACAAAATCATACTTCACATAATTTTCAATATATCCCAGAGTCCTTTACTAATTGTTGGACCTATTTACATTCCGTAGCCAAATCCCAATGAGTCGCGGCTTGGTGTCGGAAAACACACACAACTTTCTTATGATCCTACAATTAGGAGATTTTACATAAATACAAAATAGTACATATACAAACGATAAAAATTCTTACATAGGTTTGATAGATAGTACGAGTCCACGTGTCCTTGTATCCAAATAGCATTCTCGGATCCAAAGTTTCACCCCAAATTTTACCACGACCAAGGTCAGGTAACATGTCATCATAATGAGGAAGGTGCGAACCTTTTACTTTGACTACTTTATTCTTCTATTGATCTCCTTCTTACGGTTGTTCCCCTTCGGCTTCATCTTTTGTCGGTTGTTGACTTGGCCCATTGTCTTCCTATAAAACTTAACTTTGGATCAACCTCCTCATTTTTCTCTTAATCATGCTCATCATCAACTGTTCTAGTAGGTTCACGGATTATAATTTTTCTATGGTCCCCATCATTCTCCCAAACTTTCCCTCTTGCAGGGCCTGCCCCGAAACGCTTAGTGCGACCAAGTTTTTTCCCTCGAGGAGGCAGAGACTCGGGAGTACCAAGAGCGCCCTTCTTTCTTTTCTTAATGCCAGCTTCTTTATTTTTTCCTTGATTCCTTGGCTTTATCCCTATATCAAAAGACACACGAAATAAATATAAGACAACTACCAATCATATTTGATGTCGACATTGAAATGCTGAATAACGACATTGAATTATAGATGTCGGCAGTGTTTAACGAAATAATAACCATACCGGTACCTGGAAACGGCATTGAAATATATTGCGAAACTATGCCAGCTTACAAAACAAAAAATATGGAGTTTTCTATAGTCTTTTTCATATAATATGGCATTGTCTATCAAAAGCTCGACTATGCCGAAAACTAGTTCCGGCATAGATATCGAAATAGCGACGATACCGACAGTATTAAAATTTCTCAACTCTTTCTGTAAACTAAATAACAACTACCGGCATGATATTCAACCTAAAATTAATGTCGAAAACTGATATGCAGTTTCAGGTGGATATTAAAATATTAGCAGGCGTAGTATTCATACTAAAATCAACGTCGGAACCATGTACCGGCATTGTATTCATACTAAATATTATGTCGGAACCCTGTAACGGCATTTTATTCATACTAATGTTGATGGTGGTTTTTAGCTTAGGGTTAAAATCGTAAAAACATACATCTGACACGACGTCACTATGACCACTAGCGCATTTATTGAATCAATCAGCATTCCTACGTAAGAATTACCAGGGTACCTTTTTTTATACATGTGTCATGTTCCACGGCAGAACCCTTAGTATTGACCGACATCATCTTCGTACATACCAAACCCTAATTCTCACGCCACCATGTCAATGGAAAACCATGCTAGCCACGTCTCCGCGCCAAGGCATGCCAACCATGTCAGCCGCACCACTGTGCCAATGGCATGCCATGCCAGCCACGTCTCCGCGCCAAGGCATGCCAACCATGCCAGCCGCACCACTGTGCCAATGGCAAACCATGCCAGCCACATCTCCGCGTCAAGGCATGCCAACCATGCCAGCCGCACCACTGTGCCAATAGCAAACCATGCCAGCCACATCTCCGCGCCAAGGCATGCCAACCATGCCAGCCACACCACTGTGCCGATGGAAAACCATGCCAGCCACATCTCCGCGCCAAGGCATGCCAACCATGCCAGCCACACCACTGTGCCAATGGCAGACCATGCCATCCACATCTCCGCGCCAAGGCATGCCAACCATGCCAGCCGCACCACTGTGCCAATGGCATGCCATGCCAGCCACATCTCCGCGTCAAGGCATGCCAACCATGCCAGCCGCACCACTGTGCCGATGAAAAACCATGCCAGCCACATCTCCGCTCCAAGGCATGCCAACCATGCCATCCATACCACTGTGCCCATGGCAGACCATGACATCCACATCTCCGCGCCAAGGCATGCCAACCATGCCAGCCGCACCACTGTGCCAATGGCATGCCATGCCAGCCACATCTCCGCGCCAAGGCATGCCAACCATGCCAGCCGCACCACTGTGCCGATGAAAAACCATGCGAGCCACATCTCCGCGCCAAGGCATGCCAAACATGCCAAACGCACCACTGTTCCCATGGAAAACCATGCCAGCCACATCTCCGCGCCAAGGCATGCCAACCATGCCAGCCGCACCACTGTACCAATGGAAAACCATGCCAGCCACATCTCCGCGCCAAGGCATGCCAACCATGCTAGCCGCACCACTGTGCCGATGGAAAACCATTCCAGCCACATCTTCGTGCCAAGGCATGCCAAACATGTCAGCCTCACCACCGTGCCAATGGCAAACCATGCCAGCCACGTCTACCGCGCCAAGGCATTCCAACCATCCTATCCGCACCATGCGCCAATGGCATGCCAAACCCTTGGCCCCACCATGCCAAGCCAACCGCACCTTGCCTTGGCTCCAACCATGCTAGCCGCACCATGCGCCAATGGCATGCCAAACCCTTGGCCCCACCATGCCAAGCCAACCGCACTTTGCTTTGGCCCCACCATGCCATGCCAAGCCAACCGCACCTTGCCTTGGCCCCACCATGCCAAGACGTCCGTTCCAAACCCTTGACCCCACTATGCCAAGCCGTCCACGCCATTTTCCTTGGTCCCACCATGCGGCCTTCCCTATGCGGATACCAAAACGAAGGCGTGCGACGATCAACGACCACCCTTCAATCCTAGATGCAAATCCTAGCCGTCCAAGGTCGCCAAACAGCGCATGGTAACCTTTGGACCAAAACCCTAGTTTTGGCCACGCCAAACCGCGCCAAGGCATGCCATGCCAATGTGCCAATGGCATGCCAACCACCTTGTCGCGGCATACCATGCCGGCCTTCACTATGCGGCTACGAAAATGAAGGCGTGCGACGATCAATAGCCACCCTTCAATCCTAGATGCAAATCCTATCCGTCCAAGGTTTCCAAACAACGCATGGTAACCTTTGGCCCAAAACCCTAGTTTTTGCCACGCCAAACGGCGCCAAGGCATGCCATGCCACATGTGCCAATGGCATGCCAACCACCTTGTCGCGCCATGCCATGCCGGCCTTCCCCATGCGGCTACCAAAACGAAGGCGTGTGACGATAAACGACCACCCTTCAATCCTAGATGCAAATCCTAATCGTCCAAGGTCGCCAAACAACGCATGGTAACCTTTGGCCCAAAACCCTAGTTTTGGCCACGCCAAACCACGCCAAGGCATGCCATGCCACATGTGCCAATGGCATGCCAACCACCTTGCCGCGCCATACCATTCCGGCCTTCCCTATGCGGCTACCAAAACGAAGGCCTGCAACAATCAACGGCCACTCTTTCATCTAAGGTGCAGATCTTATCCGTCCAAGGTTACCAGCTAACGCACGACAACCTTTGGCCCTAGTTTGGTCGCGCCTAAACAAAGCAAAAACCCTAACTTTTGGCCGTGCCTAAACTAGGCCATATTAAAGTCATATTGATCATGATTTCATGTCACTGGCTACCAAATGAAGGGTTGCAATAATCAACAGCTACCTTTCCTCTTAAGATGCAAAATCTCGACCGTCGAAGGTCACCACCGAGCCGACAAGTCTCCCAAGCTCAAATTGCCAGACAACAACAACGTGCTACATGTGTTTCCATGAAAACACTCGAGACATCAACGCATGTCACAAACTGGGGGATTCTCATTGGGTATTGGTTTGGCGGTTTACAGCGTGCGGCGTACACTACGCCCGTTATAAGAAAGTGTCATAAGGATTAGGCGGTTAGTAAATACACGGAGTAATGGTGAAAAGCTTTATTTTACGGAACATCAATTCCAGTCGTTACCGGTTACCACCTCATCCCATTTACTCACCCGTTTTCCATTTCTTAATGAGACCAGAGTACGTTTCACTTCGACTTGTATAAATAGGCATTACCTATTTCCACCGAACAACAAGTTCAGGGAAGGAGCATACAACACTCAGAAAATATTTGCTAGATTTTCATCTGTTAGCTTCCCACTTTCCGATACAAGTCGTGAAACAACTACTCTTCCAGAATCAACTATTCTGGTCTCAACACTCTCTTCGCTTCCCTCCCCAAAACCAACCCTTCTTCTTCACTTTGTGACCGAAGCAAGTCTGGAAAAACCATTTCTTGGTTTAGGACGGATTTGTACAGATTAATCTGTCGAATCTAAAGTACTCCCTTGCAGTACATTTTTTAGGATTTAAACTCGTTTCTCACCCACACACGCGAAATTACCAAAATCAACAGAAATCGTTTTCACCCTCAAACAACTAAATTCAATGCCGGAAACTTGTACCAACATCGTATTCATAAAAAATCAATGTTGGAATCGGCTGTAACTTCACTGTTTGAGTTAGGATTCGGGATTCTAACCTAAACCCACTGCTTTAAATCGATTGAAAGATCTATAAAATATTTCAGAGTCACTTACCTTCTCACAGAAGCCATTTCTTCGATATTTTATTGGTTTGAATCCTCTTCTTCTTGATCAAGAGAGATCCGAGCAATCCTTTGTTCTTGTTTTTTTGTTGAGCTACACATTTTTGATTTGGATTCCAGATTGGGTTTCTTTCGTGGAGGTATGGTTATAGATTCAGGTAATCGACAAATATATTTTTGAATCGACGATGAAGAACGACGGTGTTAACGATGAAGATTTTTTTTTTCCAAAACCCTAACCTAAGAAGAGAGTCGGAACTGAATGAATATGGGGATACTGATATTGGTATTTTGATTTTTAGTTTCAGAACTAGTAGTAAAACACCAAGGTGACCAAATTTGGAGTACAAAATGAAAAAGCGGGGGTCTAACAACACCACCCAATATTTCTCTTAGCAATCTGTATGGACTAACTCTGAAATACTTTGCTAGAGAATCAACTAGATAGTCAGGCTCAATCTAGATAAAAGTATCTCAAGGAGTTAATATCTCTCTCTTGTTTTTGATATTACTCAAGCTAATAGAAATCAGCGAGTCCTAATCAAACACAAGGAATACTTGGACGGTACAAAATACCAATGTCCAAGGATCAGTCAATATCAATCAACAACCAAAGGTCATATTTTCAATTAATGATCACAAACACACAACCTGTATTATTTCAATTATATAACAAACATAATGCGCAAAAGAAATAACACAGACACTACAAGTTTTGTTAACGAGGAAACCACAAATGCAGAAAAACCTCGGGACCTAGTCTAGATTGAATACACATTGTATTAAGCCGCTACAGACACTAGCCTACTCCAAGCTAACTTCGGACTGGACTATAGTTGAAACCCAATCAGTCTCTCACTAATTCAAGGTACAGTTGTACTCCTACGCCTCTGATCCCAGCAGGATACCGCGCACTTGATTCCCTTAGCTGATCTCACCCACAAACAAGAGTTGCTGCAACCCAAAATCGCAGACTTGATAATAAACAAATCTGTCTCACAAAGAAAAGTCTATCAAAGGATAAATCTGTCACCCACAGAAGAACCCTAGGTTTTTGTTCCGTCTTATGATATGAAATCAAGGTGAACAGGAACCAATTGATAATCCGGTCTTATATTCCCTAAGAACAACCTAAATTAATCAATCACCTCACAACAGTCTTACTTGTATAAACAAGAGGACGTCGAGGAATCACAAACAGTGAGACGAAGATGTTTGTGACTTCTTTATCTTGCCTATCAGAGAACTCTCACGATCTTAAAACAATCAACAAGATTGTACTCGTACGATAGAATATGCAAGATCAGACCACACAACTACGATAAAAGTAGTATCGGTCTGGCTTCACAATCCCAATGAAGTCTTTAAGTCGTTAACCTGGTTTTAGAGAAGAAAACCAAAGGTTAGAGGAGAATCGACTCTAGCGAGCGCACTAGTATCACACAGACGCGTGGGGATTAGTTTTGTCCAATGCTATATGTCTCCTTTATATAGTCTTCAAATCAGGGTTTTGCCTTAGGTACAAAGCAATCAATATTCACCGTTAGATGAAAACCTAATTTAGATTCAAGATAATATTTCTCAACCGTTAGATCGAAAACTTATCTTGTCACACACACTTGAGATATACGTTTACTAGGTTTGTGAAAACCGTGCCCAAACGTGTACGTGTATGTTGGTTGATAGACACATTTTTGTGTCTAAATTGTCCTCAATGTCTGTTTTGTTGGAACTCGATTTTTGTACTAATATTGTGTTTTTATGTATTTTTAGGAAATAAATATTGTTGGAAAATTCGGTTCGAAAAATTGCTCGGAGCACCCCCGAAGGACATTTGCTATACGGACCCTCACTTTGGATAAGGGGTAACCTAATTACTAAGGGGCACCCCATTTCTAGGCAGCTGCTGACCGCACTCCAGGACTGGATAGGGGGCAACCCTTCTTCTTCCTCTTTTGAAAATTGAAATTGACGGGAAACTGTTGCAATTGAAGAACAGATTAGGGCTTGATTTTTGGGCGTGCTAGAATTAGACTCAATGGCTGAAACTTCATGGTTCGACTTGATTGATCTTAACAGGCATGGTACGATCAATGTTTTGGGTTAGAATTGGCTGGAAACTCAGATTACGTAATTCAGGGAGTTACGTATTTTATAAACCCGTTAATGGTTGTTTGGTTTTGGACGACTTTTAGGGAGATTACAACGCTACAATTGGTTGGATTTGGCCTGTTTCAGGTTAACATGTCTGCTAAGTCCATCAGAACCGGTGAATTTGGGCTACATCATCGGAGAGAAGAAAACAGAGAGTACGTGTACAAAGTGAGACAATCATGAGCTGTAGTGAGTTTTAAACATGTACGACAGAGTTAAGCAACCATTTGGAGCATGTATAAGATAAATATGGAGATTTTACAGCTGCAGAGTGTGTGAAAATCAAAATCAGAGAAAGAAAATCCGTACCCTGCATGGAGAATAATGAAGAATATTTTGCAATCAAGACGAGATATTTTGTTGTTAATATGTATAAATAGTCTGCTGGGATGTTGTAGAAGAGGACGGAGAGTTTGGGGAGAGTTCTAGAGCACGACAGAGCTTAAACACCAAAGTTGCAGAGCTGCCATTTTCTGCTACTGCATTTCTGAAGAACACGAAGAACGGATTGCCAAAGACAGTCGTTTTCCAACAGTGACAACGACGCTTAACGTGGGTCTTAGAAAAACAGTATCAGTGACACATATTGTGGGTCGTAGTTCCCTGATTTGTAACACTTATAACTGTTACAAACCCGGTTTTATTGTGTTTCTCATATTCTCATCATTTGTAAACCATTTTTGACCATCAATGAAATTCTTTGAGAGGTTTTCCTACATGATGAGCGGCTAATTCTCTCACAACCAAGACAATGAGGAAGCTATTTACGCATGAATAATTGGTAATTATTTATTCTCTCTAATTTAT
This sequence comes from Papaver somniferum, assembly GCF_003573695.1. Classification (NCBI taxonomy): domain Eukaryota; kingdom Viridiplantae; phylum Streptophyta; class Magnoliopsida; order Ranunculales; family Papaveraceae; genus Papaver; species Papaver somniferum. Next base: position 145,512,174 of record NC_039367.1, on the reverse strand, counting down.
AATTTATAATTCACTCAATCACTGCTTTTGCAAATTTTTTAATTGTTTGCAAAAAAATTTCTTCATTAGTTGTGATTCAATTAGATAGGTTATGCTTTGTTTAGATAACCTATGCTTAGGGATACAATTAATTTTTAAGAATTTTCCAGATTATTTGTGAATTAAGAAATAAGAGTCTTAAAAGATAATTAGAGTTTTGGATTGTTTACCATAATTTATTCATGTGTAATAGTGAAATCAGTGTCTTGGTTGTTTTCTAATATCTTGAAGTCAATTTTGTAATAAGTTTTTTTTGTTTTTAAATTTTTATTAAGTCTAAAATTCATTGCCTTCACAAGTCTTAAAACAACCCTTTTATCACTATCTACAACAACTTTGAAAACACATCAAATTTTTGGCACCGCCGACGCGGATTTGTGCTTAGGTAGAATTTTTAGTTTTTTTTTTATTTCATTTTTTATTTTTACGTTTATTTGGGTGTGTCTTTGAATTACAGGTTTGAAGTTGGATACTAAAGACTTGGTATCAAAGATTCAAGCCAAAAGAGAAGGAAAAAAAAAAAAAAAAAAAAAAAAAAGAGCGAAAGAAAAATTAAAAAAAAAAAGAGAGAATTTATTTTATTTTTTTTAGAGACCTTCATTTTTTGTAATTATTTTTTTTATTTCTTTTATTTTGCACTTTATTTGGACTTTGGACTTGGACAATTATTTATTTATTTTTTTAAACCCTAAGGAAGGGTACATTAAATATAAAACTGTTTGCAGGGAAGGACGACGATTACAATATCGTCTCGGCCCCTCGGGTTCGTACACGACATTGGAGTTGTGGCCCGAGTCGACTTCAACGGTTCATCCCCCGTCTGGAACGGGAGGTAAGTTTGTCGAAACACTCGCGAATCCCCTGTCAGCGCGAAACTGTATTCCTTCGTTTGCATATATGCTGAGGACTTGAAAACTTTGCATATATGCTGAGGACTTGAAAACGACTGCTTTAATTTCCTAGTAAATGGAAAGGACTTGCCATACAAGATAAGGGTTCGGATTTCATCACCGTTCTCTTCTTGCCCGCCTTAGGAAAACAAAACCAAACGCGAACCAAAACCTAAAATTTGGAATAGAATGAGACATATAGGGTAACGATCTTAATAGGAAATTCGTTCGAAAAATATTGGTTACTCTTTTGAGCATACTTCGAAGTTCATGAAGGTTTATGTGAGTTGAATGTGTGACTGCGTCGCCTTGGAATGCGGTGAGGCCTTGGGTATCAAAGCTCTACGCAGCTTCCCTCGCCTTTATTTAACTTACTTTGACTAGGATTGATTCCAGAGGGGTTTGCTCAAATTTTAACGAATTCCCATTCGAAGGATTAGAAGCTGGTGTAGAAACAATCTAAGTGGAGTCATCATGCTTTTTGTTTGCTAGAAATCAGTAGGTTTGCTGTGGTGGAGTCAGCCTTGTTTGTGTTTGCATAGAACTTCCTTCCTTTTAGGACTTTTTTCTTTTTCTTTTGTTTTTTTTAGTGTATTCCCAAAAGGGCTTGGAAAAGAAATACTTTTGGTCGTTTGATTAATGACGAGCCTAGAAATTCTTCTTGTGAAAGCGGGGAGCTCGAACACTCTTCTTTTGAGAGCCCTGTTTTTGGAAACTTTAGTTTTGAGAATCTGTCTCTTCGTGAGGAAAGTACCCCTAGTACTTCTGTTGTGCCAGCGATGGCAACTTTGAAAGATTACATGTTCCCTACTAGGTCTACCCGAGCCTCTTGCATTAAATTTCCAGCCACTACGGCTAATTTCGAGATAAAACCTAGTATTCTTCAGATGATCCATATATTCTTAGGGGAAGATGATGAGAACCCTTATTTTCATATTAGGGACTTTGAGTAAATTTGTGGGACAATTAGAATAAAAGACCTTACTGATGAAGTCTTGAAACTTAAGATGTTTCCCTTTTCCTTTAGAGATAAAGCCAAGACCTGGCTGAACAACCTACCATCTGAATCCATTGAAACGTGGCAGGAACTTGTTGCTGCTTTCTATATGAAATTCTACCCTAAGCATAAAACTGCAGCTGTTAGACAAAAAATTAGTGCTAGTGTGCAACAAGAGGGAGAGTCTCTTTATAGGTTTTTAGAAAGATTCAATGATTTTATATCCCAGTGTCCTCACCATGGATTTGATAAGATGAAACTTGTAGAGATTATTTATAATGGTTTAGACTATTCGACCAAATCCATGGTCGAGTCTATGTGCGCTGGTGAGTTCACTAATAAAAATGTTGATGATGCTTTTACCTTCTTAGGATCTATCGCTGAAAAATCCCAACAGTGGAAGTCTTGTGTTGAACCCCCTAAAAGAATCTTGGTCAATAGAAGTAGCACCAATATGGTAGATACAAGCTCCGGGTCAGATGTTAAGTTTGTTGTTCTGTCTTGAAGGTTAGAAGCTTCAGAAATGGGTCAGTCTAAAAATAGATCCCTTGATGAACCTAATAGAGCCTCTCAAGTCTCTAGTTGTGGAATAGAGCCCGATAACTCATTTTGGGAAGGTCAGGTTAGTGAAGAGCAAGCCCATGCTGTCTATAACAATGCTAGGTTTGAAAACCGTCAGAAGTTTGACCCATACTCAAATACCTACAATCCTGGTTGGAGAAACCATCCTAATATTTCTTGGTCTAAGGGCCAGAATCAAGGTCAGTCTAGTAATTCTCAGCTTCCCCCAGGTTTTGGTTATGCTAAGAGCTCTAAAGGACAAGCCCAGTTCCAGAACCCTACTGAGAATAGAATGACTAGGTTAGAGGAATCTCTTAGTATATTAAAAAATAGCCAGGATATGCTATCACAAAGCCAGCAAATGCTAATAAAGAGCCAGGTTAATTTTCAAGAGGAAACCAATCAGAATTTTAAGAATAATTCCCAGTCTCTTGCTAAATTAGAACTTCAAGTCGGCCAAATAGCTAAGTACCTTACTGAGAGAGAGGATGGAAGGTTCCCTAGTCATACTGATCCTAATCCAAAAGGAGAGAAATCGTACAATCATGTGAATTCTGTTACTACCCTTAGGAGTGGAAAAAAAAGTTGACAACAAGGTCTCCATGCCTGAAAGTGAACATGTTGTAGTTCACCCTTTTGATCCAGAAAATGAGGAGACTGATAGAGACTCTAAAGAGACCAATGAGGGTCCTAATGAGTCCGACTTTGTTCCCAGAGCCCTGTTTCCCCAGCTGCTAGTTCCAACTAAGAGCGAGTCGAACTTTAATGATATATTGGAGGTTTTTAAGCAGGTTACTATCAACCTACCATTGTTGGATGCGATTAATCAGATTCCCGCTTATGCTAAGTTTCTTAAGGACTTGTGTACAAGAAAGCATAAGCTTAGTGTCCAAAGGAAATCCTTCCTATCTAGTCACGTGAGTTCCATTATTCAGAATACCACTACTCCTAAGTATAAAGACCCAGGGTCCCCTACCAGTTCTTGCACAATAGGTAAATACCGTGTTGAGAAAGCTTTGCTTGACTTAGGAGCAAGTGTGAATTTACTTCCATACCATGTGTACCTCAAGCTAGGACTTGGTGATATGAAACCGACCAAGATGACACTTCAGTTAGTTGATAGGTCCGTTAAAATTCCTCGTGATGTGATCGAGGATGTTCTTATTGAGGTCGAAAAGTTTATTTATCCAGTGGATTTTGTTATCCTAGATACCCAACCTGTCCCTGACCCAGAGAACCAGATACCAGTGATTTTAGGTCGCCCATTTTTAGCAACATCCAATGCGATCATTAATTGTCGAACTGGTATTATGAACTTGTCTTTTGGTAATATGACTATTGAGCTGAACGTCTTTCATATTAGTAAGATACCCTCTGAACTAGATGACTCGAGCATAGAAGAGTTAAACATGATAGGAACATTAGTCGAGGAGTCATTACAAAACACTTTGTTAGAAGATCCGTTAGAGAAATGCCTAGCTCACTTTGGGATTGATTTCAATGATGATAATGTGATTAATGAGGTGAATTCTTTGTTAGATTCAACCCATTTGTTAGACACTAGTAACAGATGGAAACCTAATTTCGAACCACTACAAGTTTCTAAGTCTACCCTAGTTCCTTCGTTAGAAGAGCCTCTTAAGTTGGACATAAAACCATTGCCAGATACCCTGAAGTATGTGTTTTTAGGCCCGTTTGAAACTTTACATGTGATTGTTGCTTCTGACTTGGATAGTGATCAGGAAAATAGGCTAATGACCGTCCTTCAAAACGACAAGGAAGCTTTAGGGTGGACCATAACAGACATTAAGGGTATAAGTCCTACTGTTTGTATGCATTTGATTTATTTAGAGGAAGATACCAAACCTTCTAGGGAGATGCAACGAAGACTAAACCCTAATATGAAAGAAGTAGTTCGAACAGAGGTTCTTAAGATGTTAGATGCAGGCATTATCTACCCCATTCAGACAGTAAGTGGGTCCGCCCCGTTCAGGTTGTTCCCAAGAAATCCGGTATTACTGTAGTCCAGAATGATAACAATGAGTTAATTCCGACCGGAGTGACCACGGGTTGGCGTGTTTGTATTGACTATAGGAAATTGAACAAGGTCACTAGGAAGGACCACTTTCCCCTTCCCTTTATCGACCAAATGCTAGAGAGATTAACTGGACATAGTCATTACTGTTTTCTAGATGGCTACTCAGGCTACAATCAGATCGTTATTGCTCAGAAGACCAAGAAAAAACTACTTTTACCTGTCCCTTTGGTACCTTTGCATATAGACGCATGCCTTTCGGGCTATGTAACGCCCCTGCGACTTTTCAGCGTTGCATGATGAGCATATTTTCCGATATGGTAGAAAAGTTTTTAGAGGTCTTTATGGATGATTTTTCAATATTTGGTTCGTCTTTCGATGAGTTCTTGCATCATTTGTCATTAGTGTTGACTAGGTGTAAGGAAAAGAATCTATTGCTTAATTGGGAGAAATGTCATTTCATGGTTCGATCAGGAATTGTCTTAGGGCATATCGTATCTTCTAAGGGTATAGAGGTAGATAAATCCAAAGTTGACCTTATCAAGACTTTACAGGTCCCAAAAACCGTAAGAGATATTAGGTCATTCTTAAGGCATGCAGGTTTTATCGTCGATCCATTAAGGATTTTATCTTGATTTCTAGACCTCTTTGCAATTTACTTGCAAAAGATGTTAAGTTTGTCTTTGATGATGCTTGTTTAGAGGCTTTTGAGAAGCTTAAGACTTTACTCACTACCACCCCCATAGTCCAGGCACCCAACTGGAACTTTCCCTTTGAGATCATGTGTGATGCTTCAGATTATGCTATTGGTGTTGTGCTAGGTCAGCGAGAAAACAAATTACTTCATGTGATTTACTATGCTAGCAAAACTCTGAATGATGCCCAGTTGAACTATACCACTACCGAGAAGGAACTGTTAGCCATTGTGTTTTCCTTAGACAAGTTTAGACCCTATCTCTTAGGTTCTAAGATCGTCATATATACTGATCATGCTGCTTTGAAATATCTTTTGTCTAAGAAGGATACGAAACCTAGATTGATTAGGTGGATACTTTTGTTGCAAGATTTTTCTCCATACATTAGAGACAAAAAGGGTGTCGAAAATGTAGTAGCAGACCACTTGTCTAGGCTAGTTGTTGATTCCCCTGATGATTCCCTTCCTATAAGGGATAGTTTTCCTGATAAACAACTTTTTTTGTTACCCAAGCACCTTGGTATGCGAATATAGTGAATTATCTTGTTACTGGTCGAATGCCCCAACATTGGGGTAAACAAGACCGTTCTAGGTTTTTATCCGAGGTTAAGCACTTCTTTTGGGATGATCCTTATTTGTTTAAGTATTGTCCAGACCAGATTATTAGGAGATGTATACCTGAGAGTGACCAGTCCAGTATTATTTTCTTTTGTCATGATCATGCTTGTGGAGGTCACTGTAGTGATAAGAAGACTGTTGCTAAGATATTGCAGTGTGGATTCTATTGGCCTTCGTTGTTTAAAGACTCCCATAGTTACTGTGTTACTTGTGAACGTTGCCAGAAATTAGGAACCATTTCCCGTAGGAATCTATTTTAGTTGTTGAGGTCTTTGATGTGTGGGGTATTGACTTTATGGGTCAGTTTCCTAATTCTTTTGGTAACCTATACATCCTTGTCGCCGTAAACTATGTCTCTAAGTGGATTGAGGTGGTTGCGTGTAAAACCAATGACCATAGGGTTGTGATTGAGTTCTTGAAAAATAATATACTTACACGTTTTGGTACACCGCGAGCTATAATTAGTGATGGAGGGTCGCACTTTTGTAATGGACCTTTTAGGCTTCTGATGAAGAAATATGGTATTACACATAAGGTAGCTACCCCGTATCATCCGCAGACTAGTGGTCAGGTAGAGGTTTCCAATAGGGAGATAAAACGTATATTAGAGAAAACAGTTAATCCTAATCGGAAAGACTGGTCGTCTAGGCTTACTGATGCCTTATGGGCTTACCGTACTGCGTTTAAGACCCCCATTGGTATGTCGCCTTATCGGCTTGTGTATGGCAAGGCATGTCATTTACCTGTTGAGTTAGAACATAGAGCTTATTGGGCTGTTAAGCAACTAAATTTTTCACTTGATAAGGAAGGTGCCCATAGGAAACTCCAGCTCAATGAGTTGGACGAGCTTCGTATAGATGCTTACGATAGTGCGAAGGAGTATAAGAACAAAATGAAAATTTTGCATGATAGAAATATTTTACGGAAGTCATTTTCTCCAGGTCAAAAAGTTCTTCTGTATGATACCCGTTTACATCTTTTCCCTGGGAAGTTACGTTCTTGGTGGACGGGTCCTTTTATTGTTCGCACTGTCTTTCCTCATGGAGCTGTTGAAATTGAGACACCGGATGGTAGTAGTTCTTCGAAGGTTAACGGCCAGAGATTGAAACCCTTTTTAGAGCCCTTTCCTACAGGTGATGTTGAGGAGGTCCCTCTGGAGGACCATGTTTACCCTTGATTGACCATCGAGGAAGTTGTATGTTGTATATTAGTTTTTGATTTTCTTCACCCGGGTACTATCTTTCCAACTTCTCCTCGTGTTATTTTACTTTTGGTATCGCTCTTTCATTAGAAACATTGAGGACAATGTTATATTTAAGTTTGGGGGTGGGGAAGAACTTTTTAGTTGCACTTTTGAAACTTCTAGCGTCACATGGTATCCGGTTAGCTAAGTTTACATACTGTTTCTCACCGAAAAGACAGAAATTGGAATGCTAGGGATAACAACCTTTTGAGACATTAGAGAAAAAGACATTGAGATCCTTGAAATTCAGGAGAGAACTTGTTCCTTTTAGAGGGTAACCGTGATGGATCTAACCATACATGATGGAAAGGAAAGTAGGTCAGGAAATGCCAGAAAGACAAAGCAACCTCACAATGTAGTCTTAGTTACTGGATTGCGACTCTCTCTCAATAGAAACTTATCATCATCAACAAGCGGAGCGACATCAAAATCTATGAAGAAAGTTGAAGACGTTTTAGGTTTAGAAGCAACAATAGAAAAGAATAATTCAAAAATCAAAGTTGAAGTTATAAGAGCAAATGATATAAGTTGTTAGAATCCATGATACCAAGACATCACAAGTTGCGAAGATCCAAGTTTTGAAATTCCTTCTTTCATGGCCATGTAAATTGTTGTCTTGTAATTTTTTTTTTCCAACAAAAAAAAAATGAAAAAAAATCATCGTTACGTTTTGTTCAATAAGGCCAAAGGGAAGTAGAAATTTATAAGTCAAGGAAGAAATCAAAGATAAGAGTTAATTGTCAAGGTTCTATGAGGTTCGATAGTTTATCATCAACAGTTGAAGCCCAAAAAAGACGTTGTTTCTACTGAGCACTATGAGAGATTCGAAGAAAGATACATTTGGTTGATTTGTTAGTCCGCTTTCAATCTGGCACAAGATCTTTCTAGCACTGGTTTAACTCATCACACATAACTAGTCCAACTGTGTAGCAGATGTTCCTCTCATCTTTATCTCTCTCCTAATCTTATCCAGCTGTAATGCAGCGGACGCATCTTACAATGTTTATCTAGTTGTGTAGCGGATATCTCTTTATCTAGCAGTGTTGCGGATGTGTCTCCCCTTTTCTTCAGTCAGCTTTAGAGCTGACACCTTTAATTTCTCTGGCATTCTAGTTACATGGAGATAAGTTGAGAATATGTATGTCCTCATAGCTATTTGGATACTTGTGACCAATTAGAAGTAATGGTTTTGTGGGTACACCTCTGGTAAACCCTCCCGAGATTAACTCGGTCACTAGGGCCACCTAGTGAGTTAGGATTTTATTTTCTAAATTAGTTTTGCTCGAGGACTAGCAAATAATAAGTTTGGGGGTATTTGATAGACACATTTTTGTGTCTAAATTATCCTCAATGTCTGTTTTGTTGGAACTCGATTTTTGTACTAATATTGTGTTTTTATGTATTTTTAGGAAATAAATATTGTTGGAAAATTCGGCTCGAAAAATTGCTCGGAGCACCCCCCGGGGGACATTTTCTATACGAACCCTCACTTTGGATAAGGGGTAACCTAATTACTAAGGGGCACCCCATTTCTAGGTAGCTGCTTACCGCACTCCAGGACCGGGTAGGAGGCAACCCTTCTTCTTCCTCTTTTGAAAATTGAAATTGGCGGGAAACTGTTGCAATTGAAGAACAGATTAGGGCTTGATTTTTGGGCGTGCTAGAATTAGACTCAATGGCTGCTGACCGCACTCCAGGACTGGATAGGGCTTGCTATACGGACCCTCACTTTGGATAAGGGGTAACCTAATTACTAAGGGGCACCCATTTCTAGGCAGCTGCTGACCGCACTCCAGGACTGGATAGGGGGCAACCCTTCTTCTTCCTCTTTTGAAAATTGAAATTGACGGGAAACTGTTGCAATTGAAGAACAGATTAGGGCTTGATTTTTGGGCGTGCTAGAATTAGACTCAATGGCTGAAACTTCATGGTTCGACTTGATTGATCTTAACAGGCATGGTACGATCAATGTTTTGGGTTAGAATTGGCTGGAAACTCAGATTACGTAATTCAGGGAGTTACGTATTTTATAAACCCGTTAATGGTTGTTTGGTTTTGGACGACTTTTAGGGAGATTACAACGCTACAATTGGTTGGATTTGGCCTGTTTCAGGTTAACAGGTCTGCTAAGTCCATCAGAACCGGTGAATTTGGGCTACATCATCGGAGAGAAGAAAACAGAGAGTACGTGTACAAAGTGAGACAATCATGAGCTGTAGTGAGTTTTAAACATGTACGACAGAGTTAAGCAACCATTTGGAGCATGTATAAGATAAATATGGAGATTTTACAGCTGCAGAGCGTGTGAAAACCAAAATCACAGAAAGAAAATCCGTACCCTGCATGGAGAATAATGAAGAATATTTTGCAATCAAGACGAGATATTTTGTTGTTAATATGTATAAATAGCCTGCTGGGATGTTGTAGAAGAGGACGGAGAGTTTGGGGAGAGTTCTCGAGCACGACAGAGCTTAAACACCAAAGTTGCACAGCTTCCATTTTCTGATACTGCATTTCTGAAGAACACGAAGAACGGACTGCCAAAGACAGTCGTTTTCCAACAGTGACAACGACGCTTAACGTGGGTCTTAGAAAAACAGTATCAGTGACACATATTGTGGGTCGTAGTTCCCTGATTTGTAACACTTATAACTGTTACAAACCCGGTTTTATTGTATTTCTCATATTCTCATCATTTGTAAACCATTTTTGAGCATCAATGAAATTCTTTGAGAGGTTTCCCAACATGATGAGCGTCTAATTCTCTCACAACCAAGACAATGAGGAATCTATTTATGCATGAATAATTGGTAATTATTTATTGTCTCTAATTTAGAATTTATAATTCACTCAATCACTGCTTTTGCAGAGTTTTTAATTGTTTGCAAAAAAAATTCTTCATTAGTTGTGATTCAATTAGATAGGTTATGCTTTGTTTAGATAATCTATCCTTAGGGATACAATTAATTTTTAATAATTTTCCAGATTATTTGTGAATTAAGAAATAAGAGTCTTAAAAGATAATTAGAGTTTTGGATTGTTTACCATAATTTATTCATGTGTAATAGTGAAATCAGTGTCTTGGTTGTTTTCTAATATCTTGAAGTCAATTTTGTAATAAGTTTTCTTTGTTTTTAAATTTTTATTAAGTCTAAAATTCATTGGCTTCACAAGTCTTAAAACAACTCTTTTATCACTATCTACAATAACTTTGAAAACACATCATTAGTTCAACATAATAACCCAAAAGGTTAACCATATGAGCATTACATATTAACCTTGTTCTTCTTCATCATAACTAGTTCAATTGACTCATCTGAACTAGTTAGAGACTTGTTCAATTTCTATGAGATCTTATGTAACTACACAAGACACAACTGAAACAAAGATGATTCGATTCGATTTGAATCGGCTCATGAAATTTATAGCCACGGTTGGCATACTGCATTCCTTAGTAATTTAAGTTTCATGTTCAGAGCACATATTTAGATCATAACCCACTCAAGTACGCAAACAAGTTCGCGGACTTAAGGCAACCGTCAGAGTTTTCCAAACTCAGCAGAGAATCTCGGCAAGGAAGGTTCCGCCAGTTCGCGGACTAGGTTCGCGGACTAAACACGAAAACGAGTTTTTGGAAATCCCAGCAGAAATTCTCGGTAAGAGAACTTCCGTCAGTTCGCGGACTGAGTTCGCAAACTGGGTTCGCGGACTTGGCAAAGCCAATTCCTCCGGTTTCTCTCAATCAACAAAGTTCGCAAACTTCGAATTAAGGAATAAGACTTATGCACATATGTGTTTCCACACAATGCTTATATCCATCATTGGTTATATTGACCTAAACTCTCATTCCAACCATTGAAACATTCTTAGAGGACGTTATATAGTTGTTACACTATTTCTCGTCAAAGCGATTTTCAAAGTGATTGAAACATTATGACTTTCGTCATTAGGTGAAGATAAACCCGATCAAAGCGAAACGCTTTACCAACACATGATTTCGAGATATAGATAGACGAGATATACTCGGCTCGAAATATCAAATGTGTATGATCCAGTCTATATAGCATAAGACTTTTGTCTCATAAGAAGTTGGAGATAGAAGAGATATACTTTTGAGTGATAGATAAGTTCAAGTCTCCACATACCATTTTGTTGATGAATTTCCACGGTTCCTTGAGTAGATCTTCGTCGTTGTATGATGAATTGCCATGAAGTACTTGAGCTCAACTACACTTTTCTATACTAGTCCGAGACTTAGCTATGTAGACTAGAAATCAAGACTCATAGTTTTGATCACTAACATTGACAAACATGCTTGATATAGCAACGCATGCGAGGTCGACCGAGCTATGCTCTAACAATCTCCTCCTTTGCCAATTTTAGTGACAAAACTATTAATACATATGGAATATAAAAAAAGATAAACTTTAGTGGCTCCTATTCCACAGTCTAATCTTCAACGTTCCCTGAAATCTCCGTCCTTCCAAGTACTCAAATGATCCCAAAGGTTTTAAGTTTAGCATCACTGTGGTTGAAGATCCATATCTATAACAATGAGAGAAATCGAGATTCTCGATCATCATTATACAATGACATAGTATTATTATGTAACATCAAAGTCCAATTGCATCACGACTTTAACAATAATACTACGGTGATATGTATCACTCCCCCTTAGCCAATACTTCATCTCACATGGAAATCACTCCCCCTTACACAATGATCCGAAAACCATATGTATATGTAGTAGAACTACACATTAATTCTCCCCCTTTTTGTCAATAAAATTGGCAAAGGTACAAGAACGGGATCCTAATGAAATTTCCGAGAAGAGACGTTTCATAGACTAAAAGAAAAAAAATACATACCAACTTAATTTAGATGCAATCATAAATCCGAAGCTAAATGCATTCATCAAGGAGTTTTAAGATACAATATAACCCCTATAAAATTCCACATCCGCACACCCCGCAAGATATTACCATTAAGTACAAGTTCAAAAGAACTCTCCCCTATTTGATGTCATTCCCGAAAGAACAACAAGAGCGACCTTAATTTCGAAAGAAAAGAAAGATTTTTAATTGGACACCAAAAACCATAGGAATGATTCTCTATATCCAAAACTCAATCAAATTAATCAAAAGTAAACCCATGATTAATTAAATTGGAATACGCAACTAAATCAAACCACAAAATTGATCAATTTAATTGATTGTGCTCAACATAAGTAAACTTACGGAGCTACGACTAAGGTAATCATACGGAGATGACTAACTTAATCGTTCACATACTCAACATAAGGAAAACCTTACGGAATATACGACTAAATTAACCAATAGAACATGATTACTATAGCCGTTCTTATACTCAACACAAGAACTTGTGGAATATATGAATACTCAACTAGACTAATTACAAGAGAACCTATAATTAATCTAATTGGAAAACACAACTAAACTAATCACAGAAGTAATCAATTTAATTGTGAATTGTTTTGCTCGACAAAAGAAGACTTTCAGAGCAAATAACTAAATAACCAACCAAGATGATTAATTTAGTTCAAAGATGCTCGACATAAAGTTTCTTACGGAAAAACCAACAAAGCTAATCACAAAGTAATAAACTTAGTTGTATCGTGCTTGACATAAGACACATTATGGAGCCTCACGGAAATACAAAACGAATGGATCAATGAAAATCAATACCGTGGAATACATACAAGGATCTATTCTATCTTACCATCATTATATGCATAATGACATAATAGACTTTATCCTTGTCACACAAAAGATTTTACCCTATTTTCCATCAAATACATGACTGCATAGGCATAACTTTTGTATTTGTTAAAAGTCCATTCGTCCTTTCATCAATACGAATACCAATTTATGAACGACTTTACTTTTGACAACATATTGGACCTTCAAGTTCACAGACGCAAACATTACATATCCCATAAACATATTGCAATATTTCAAAATCAAACAGATTAATACTGCAATAACATCATCCTCCAAATATTTTTAGAATTTAAAACCAATAAACCTAAAAAAAATGACACAAGAAGATGAAAACAAAAAATACCTATGCGTAGTCACAATCTTCGCTATTCAAAACGCTAGTTATTCTTCCAACTAATCCAAACGGAAGACATACTAGGTATTAATGAAAATGTATTACTCATCACCTTCGTCATCAGACAATTTCCAAGATGCTTGAATTGAATCCAACTCTTCCTTGAGCTCGGGACACTTGGTTCCATTCAACGCCACTTGATCTTTTAAGCACTTCACTCTTGCATTTACCTTACACACACCCTTGTGAATTTTTTGAATAAGCCTCAAGGTGGTGGGGTCTTCAATATCAAGAGGAGTACCACTTTGTCGTTTCCGAACATTTTCCCTTGTACCTCGGAAGGTACACGGACGGAAAAGTTTGGGAACCCCAAGAGAATTTCCAATAAATCAAGTCCAGGATTACGAAAAATTTGGCTAATTAAACAAGGATAGCCTAACATCTTGATGTGAGAAGTCATCGTCATCATTTGAAAGATGATAAAACCACAAATATCAAGACTTGTATTACCGGATACAAGGAAGTAGACCAATTCCGCAAACTCATAACTCCACCATGAATTTTTAAATATGGAGGGGCAAAGGTTAGGAATGCCATGTTTTCCAAAAGCTACTAAAGAAACACTAAGATCATTAGTAGGAAACTTCCCTTGACTCAAAACAATCTTCTTTCCACAAAGTCCAATAGACATATCATCATATGATGGACGTTCATCACTTGGTCTAGGTAACCGTACGTTGACCAATGGTATTTCGGTAATCTTTGAAATCAATTCTCTATTAACAAGAAATTTTTTTCTATTTACCATGGATTTGAATTCCATTTTGTTATAATCAACATTATGAATGTTGGCATAGAAAATCCTTGTTAAAGAATCAAAACCTTCACCAAGGCCATTAAAGATATTACCAAGATTGAATTTTCTAAAGCATACCAAACCCTCTTCATTCCCACTAGAGAAATCCAATTTATTTTCTAGAATGAACCTTTTTGAAGAAATCTTATCAAACATTCTAGCACAAGAATCATCCACAAACCTAATTCTAAGAAAGTTTTGATCACAAGGAGGATTCAAGCTAGAGGATTTTGAGCTTTTGGAAATCCTTTTCATGCTCCTTGAAATCATCATGAAGAGATACACAAGAGGAGATTACTTACTTGAACAGAACCTCAAACACCCTTCCTTTTGATTTCTTCAAAGAATATTTAATGGTGGAGAAGCACAAACCCTAGTTCACGTACGCGGACGAAAGATGAGGAATGAGAGAGTTCGCGGACCACATACATAAATATCGCTCATTCATGGACTTGGGTTGTATACGAACCGTGACCCACAAGATTTAAGGGATTTTCTTAGTCCTTTCCACATTAGAGGTATGCAACCAACATACATGTGTAAGATAACAGAAGCAATAGAAAGCTAACCAAACAACAACACAACTGTACACAACTCAAGCCATTTCTTGCCCCACTTCAAGATATGTACAAATGGGGAAGCCAGTCTTGTTACCAAGAGACATAATGCGTAGAGAAATTCTCATGCGGATCTTCTGGTTGATATGTGTGAATAGTCCCTGTAGTATAATCAGAGTAATGATGATAGTCAGGGTAGTTAGAACTTTCTATCCTTCGTTTATTCTGGCTAGAAGAAGGATTCTTCCGATTTCTGGGTTGTACAGTATTAACAGATTTAACACATACGAAACCCTTTTCGAAATGATTCTTAGACTTAACAGCATTGAGCTTTTCTAATAATTCAAAAATGCCTTTAAACGCTTTGCACGGATCTTTGTCAATCGATCTTTTACAATAGTGTTTCTCAAAAAGATCAAGAGTTAATCTAGTGAGGTTCCATATCATTGAGCGTGTTGAACGTTTTCTCAATGTTTTCTTCTTTTTATTTTTTCCTTCTGATTGCTTCTTAACATCTAAATCTCCCCTTTTAGATGAAGTAAGATTATCATGAGAAACCAGAGGTTTTAACCATAACAATCTCTGAACAATCTTTAAGGAATTTTAGCGTGCGTTACAGATGCCAAGAGCAAGTTTTCCAAAGAAATTTCCCATAGGGAAATTTATAAGGAACGAACAAACACAAACTTATTAGGTTTACCGTGTTTGCCTGCTCCGATACCAATTGAAAAAGAGGGGGTCTAACAACAACACCCAATATTTCGCTTAGCAATCTGTATAGACTAACTCCGAAATACTTTGCTAGAGAATCAACTAGATAGTCAGACTCAATCTAGATAAAAGTATCTCAATGAGTTAATATCTCTCTCTTGTTTTTGATATTACTCAAGCTAATAGAAATCAGCGAGTCCTAATCAAACACAAGGAATACTTGGACGGTACCAAAGACCAATGTCCAAGGATCAGTCAATATCAATCAACAACCAAAGTTCGGATTTCCAATTGATGATCATAAACGCACAACCTGTCTTATTTCAATTATATAAAAAATACAATGCGGAAAAGAAATAACATAGACACCAGAAGTTTTGTTAACGAGGAAACCGCAAATGCAGAAAAACCCCGGTACCTAGTCAAGATTGAATACACGCTGTATTAAGCCGCTACAGACACTAGCCTACTCCAAGCTAACTTCGGACTGGACTATAGTTGAACCCCAATCAGTCTCCCACTAATTCAAGGTACATTTGTACTCCTACGCCTCTGATCCCAGAAGGATACTGCGCACTTTATTTTCTTAGCCGATCTCACCCACAACCAAGAGTTGCTGCAACCCAAAATCGCAGACTTGATAATAAACAAATCTGTCTCACACAGAAAAGTCTATCAAAGGATAAATCTGTCACCCACAGAAGAACCCTAGGTTTTTGTTCCGTCTTATGATATGAAATCAAGGTGAACATGAACCAATTGATAATCCGGTCTTATATTCCCAAAGAACATCCTAGATTAATCAATCACCTCACAACAGGCTTACTTGTTTAAACAAGAGGACGTCGAGGAATCACAAACAGTGAGACGAAGATGTTTGTGACTTCTTTATCTTGCCCACCAGAGAAATCTCACGATCTCAAGCCAATCAACAAGATTTTACTCGTACGATAGAAGATGCAAGATCAGATCACACAACTACGATAAAACTAGTATCGGTCTGGCTTCACAATCCCAATGAAGTCTTTAAGTCGTTAACCTGGTTTTAGAGAAGAAAACCAAAGGTTAGAGGAGAATCGACTCTAGCGAGCGCACTAGTATCACACAGACGTGTGGGGATTAGTTTTGCCCAATGCTAGATGTCTCATTTATATAGTCTTTAAATCGGGGTTTTGCCTTAGGTACAAAGCAATCAATATTCACCGTTAGATGAAAACCTGATTTTGATTCAAGCTAATATTTCTCAACCATTAGATCGAAAACTTAGCTTGTCACACACACTTGAGATATACGTTTACTGGGTTTGTAAAAACCGTGCCCAAACGTGTACGTGTATGTTGGTTCAACATAGTAACCCAAAAGGTTAACCATATGAGCATTTCATATTAACCTTGTTCTTCTTCACAATAACTAGTTCAATTGACTCAAATGAACTAGTTCGAGAGTTGTTCAATTGCTATGAGATCTTATGTAACTACACAAGACACAATTGAAACAAAGATGATTCCATTCGATTTGAATCGGCTCATGAACTTTATATCCACGGTTTGCATACTGCATTCCTTAGTAATTTAAGTTTCATGTTCAGAGCACATCTTTAGATCATCACCCACTCAAGTACGCAACCAAGTTCGCGGACTTAAGGCAACCGGCAGAGTTTTCCAAACTTAGCAGAAAATCTCGGCAAGGAGACTTCCGTCAGTTCGCGTACTATGTTCGCGGAATAAACACGCAAACGAGTTTTTGGAAATCCCAGCAGAAATTCTCGATAAGAGAACTTCCGTCAGTTCGCGGACTTGGCAAAGCCAATTCCTCCGGTTTCTCTCAATCAACAAAGTTCGCAAACTTTGGATTAAGGAATAGGACTTATGCACATATGTGTTTCCACACAATGCTTATATCCATCATTGGTTATATTGACCTAAACTCTCATTCCAACCATTGAAACATTCTTAGAGAACGTTATGTAGTTGTTACACTATTTCTCGTCAAAGCGATTTTCAAAGTGATTGAAACATTATGACTTTCGACATTAGGTGAAGATAAACCCGATCAAAGAGAACGCTTTACCAACACATGATTTCGATATATAGATAGCCGAGATATACTCGGATCGAAATATCAAATGTGTATGATCCAGTCTATATAGCATACGACTTTTGTCTCATAAGAAGTAGGAGATAGAACAGATAGAATTTTGAGTGATAGATAAGTTCAAGTCTCCACATACCTTTTTGTTGATGAAGTTCCACGGTTCCTTGAGTATATTTTCGTCGTTGTATGTTGAATCGCCATGAAGTCCTTGAGCTCAGCTACACTTTTCTATCATAGTCCGAGACTTAGCTATGTAGACTATAAATCAAGACTCATAGTTTTGATCACTAACATTGACAAACATGCTTGATATAGCAACGCATGCGAGGTCGACCGAGCTATGCTCTAACACAAAAATTCCATTCAAATTTTGGGATCCATTAAAACTCCATATTAAACAAAATTGATACAACAACCCCAAATTTTTAAAAATTGATACAAAAACTCCAAACAAAATTTGGTTTTATCATATTCTGTAATGAAACCAAATTTTGTTTCAACTTATTTTTGCCTATTTTTTTTATCATGAAACCAAAGATTTTAATGATGAAACAGTAAGTTTATGATGAAACCAAATTTTGGTGGTACCGTTTCTGGTTAGTGGTGGCATTGGTTAGTGGTGATGCTTTTTATGGTGATGGTAGTGCTAGTATTTGTTGGTGGATGTGGTGTTAGTTGCTAGTAGTGGTATTTAATGGTGGCAATGATGGTTATGAAGTTGATGGTGATGGGTGGTGATGGTTGGTGGATATGGTGGTGCTGGTATATATTGATGGTGGAGATGGTAGTGGTGGCGGCGATGATGGTGTTGTTGTTTGGTGATAGTAGGATGGTGGTGTTGATGTTGTTTGTCATGTTACCGTTGATTAGTAATGGTGTTACTTGTTGGTGGTGATTGGTGGTGGTGGTTGGTGATGGTAGTGGTGGCGGCGATGATGGTGTTGCTGGTTGGTGATAGTAGGATGGTGGCATTGATGTTTTTTGTCATGTTACCTTTGATTAGTAATGGTGTTACTGGTTGATGGTAATTGGTGGTGGATAGTGACACCTTTGGGGGTTTTGTGTTACTTTTATTATTTGAGATTTTTGTGTTACTTTCGTTTCGATGGGTTTTTTGTTGATGGATAGCGACACCTTTAGGGTTATAACTCACGGCTCGGTTTTGTTTTAAGTTTTTATTTTGTGGGAAGGGTAGTATAGTCTTTTCATAATGCTTTTAATTAAACCAAGGGTATTATGGTATTTTCGCCCATAAAAAACACCCGAAAAAATATTGGATGGGGGTAGTAATTTATATCCCCCAATCTGGTGTTCTTTTTTAGGCATAAATAGTAAAAAAAAATTACCACTTTTCCTCGAACTGAGTTAGGTAGTTCCCATGGAATGAACAAAGATTTTTTCATTTTGCCCGTACTATGGACCCAACAAACTTGAAAAACGGATGGGAAAACTAACAAATTTGATGGTTTGTTGAGCGCGGTCGTAGATTAGCCGCGCGCTTAATGAACAACCGCGCGGAGCAACAAAATCCGCAGCGGATCTTCTTCAACCGCCATAAGTTTTTCCACAACCGCCCATTATAATTCTGTTTCCCAAAAATTATTTTACTACTTGTTTAGTCTTTACTCACTTTATCATATTTTATCTCATTTATTTTATTTTATCTCACATAAATATAATATTTTAAATTTTAACTTTATCATACAAAACATTAATATTAAAAAAAAATAGTAGTTGGACCATGGAAAACGTGTTTTTTCATATTCATCTTGAGTTGATTTACCATAGTGCAAAAACATGTTTGTTCATCCACGTGGCTCTACAAAAAAATAGATTTGTTGATTGTCATAGGAATTTCCCTTAGGCAGGGCACATTAAGGCTCCTAGCTGACATGAAGAACAACCCATGGTAGGTAAGGTAATGCTACCATGTGCAAACATCGGTGCTACTAAGCTCAGGGAGAGTTCCTTTATCATTATTCCTTGGTAAAATCAAGCATCCTCTACCTTGGGTCTGGGAATCTGGGGCTTCACTTTTTCAAGCTATGTGTTGGGAGATGGATTCATTTGTCTCTACTGCTGCTATGGATGGACAAACTCTTCTTATTCCTTCTTCTTCTTCTCCATGGGGAAGTTCAAATGCCTTGTTTCTCCCTTTCTCTTTTCATCAGTGATGGGTTCTTACATATTTCAATTTTCTTATCAAATTTGAGCACATATGGGTGCTCAATCTATGGGAATCACCAGACTTTCCCAAACACAACCTCTGCAGAACCCCCTTCTTCACAATTTAAAAATTAGTACTATAGATTCAACAAAGAATTCGGGTAATTTCAATATCACAAAGTCATTGGTAATGGTGAAAGCAATCAACTTGGAGGACCGGAGGTACTTTTTGACCTAATAATCTTCATTATGTAAACTAATGAAATGGGTTTTTTCTAAAGTTCCAATCTTTATGAAATTTCAAGCTGGAATTCTATGAAAAATGAAGTTTTCTGTAATTTTAGTAAGTCAATTTTGGTCGAGCATGCCGGAACTGTCTTCCGGCATAGTTTTTTTATATTTTTTTTGAACTAATTTAATTTAATTTTCATTCGTTCCTTAGATTGTAATATATATTGATCCAACAACTGCAAGACCGCTTGATCGGGATACGTCGTAATACTATAAAATTCTTCCGGTATGTTACCAAAGAATACTTTTCACCTAGTATTTTGAACTTTACTTAGGGATTTCTTATAATGAACCTTATAATCTTTCGTGGTTGTCCTTATGTAGGGAATAACATCTAAAAAGGAAGCAATACATTGGGCTAAAAAGACGATTATTAAGAACATGTATGTGCTAGTGAGGAATACCTAAGGTTCAAATTTTCGGTTCGAGATGGTTGCGAGAGAAGTGGGTCGCACAAGGAGAAGAATAGCCACAAGAGAAAGGGTTATGTATATCCAAAAAAAAGACTAATAGGGTATACAAGACACATATAAGGATGGATAACTGCCCCTTTAAGCTTGTGTTCAATTTAAATAACAAGAAATGGGAATGTGCGGTGTGATTTGGCCGCCATAACCACAATAAATCGAAAAGTTTTGTTGGCCACTCATTAGTTGTGAAGCTAAAACCTCATGAAATAAAGGATGTGAAAATATTGACCAAATCATGTATTAAACCAAGACAAATTCTCAGAGGCTTCAAGGAAAAGGATTCGACGAACGTTTCTTCTCTGAGTACAATTTATAGTGCACAAGCAACTACTAGAAGGGTGGAATGGGAAGTGTTAGAGCACTTCTCGGTCGAACTCGCAACAGTTGTTATCTCAAGCTTTTTTGTCAAGTTTAGGTGATCAAAACTATAAGTCTTGATTTCTAGTCTACTTATAGCTATGTCACGGATTATGATAGAATGTGTAGTTGAGCTTTAGACTTCACGGTGTTCATCGATTAAAGAAGAAGATCTACTGAGGGGAGCTTGGAGGAACTTCATCAACAAAATGTATGTGGAGACTAAAACTTATCTATCACTCAGAAGTCTATTTTATTCTATCTCCTATTGAGACTAAGTCGTATAGCTATGCAGACTTTGATATTATACACATTTGACATTTGATATGTTGGAAACCAAATAATAAGTCAAAAGATGATAATGTGAAAATTTCCTTTGAAACATCTTACATGATTTGTGTGAAACAGTCAATTGATGTCGACTCGGAATATTTCGTATTGATCATTCGATCACTTGAAAATTACTTATAAGTTAATGGTATGGGTGAGACATCCATTTTCGTATTCTAAGGATGTTTCAATGATTGAAACGGGAGTTTAGAAAAATTAACCATTGTCTGGATACAACACAGTATGCGTACCAGTATGCGAACTGTTGTGGTATGATTCAGGCTTGGAAACCTTGTTTTCATACCAGTATGTGAACGGTTTTAACTGTTAACGTCCGGGAAACTTGTTTGCTTACCAGTATGTGAACGTTTCTACCTGAATTAGGTCTGGGACGACAATATACATACTCGTTTGCAAACTGATGGACACGCGTACCCGTTTGCAAACTTAGTTGGTTAAGTTCTAAAACTGGATCAAGTATTTTTCATAATCATGAACAAATACATTAATAAATAAAGGAATGCAATCTTTGCAGACCGTGGCTTAATTTTCATGAATTGATTCTCATAAATCAATCTTATTTTGCTTTAATTGTTTCTTATATACTTCTATGAGATATATACAATTGAACAACTCTATGAGTAACACAATTAGATTCATTTGATTATCTTTCATGTTTGATTGATCATCATATTTGATCTAGAAGTGTTCGATGAATGTGGTTAATACAAAAGTGTCCATATGGCTAACTTCAGTCAACTATTGTTGATCCAACTCAATATACATTTTAGGTACGGTTACCTATATCTATATGAAGGTACATTTCATTTGTGTGTAACAAGCTAACGGTGGAGAGATATTGCTTTGGTTTTAAGCAAACTTAGATTGAATCTTAAATCATGTTTTCATCTAACGGTAAATATTAATTGCTTTGTTTCAAAGATATCAAACCCTGATTTGAAGACTATATAAGGGAGAACTCTAGCAATTGGAAAATGTAATCTCGACACTTTCCTGTATCCTAGTTGCGACTAGAGTCGATTCTCTTTTAAACTAGGTTTTTCCATAAACCATTATAGGTTAACAACTTGAAGACTTCACTTGGGATTCGTGAAGCCAGATCCAACTATTTTCTCTGCAGTTGCATATTTTAATCTTATTTTTTATATCGTATTGAGTATTATATTCTATAAGATTTGCTCGAAATTTATCTCCGATATGTAAGATATAAAAAGTAATCACAAAGCTCTTCGTCTCATTATTTGTGATTCCATAAAAACATCATCTAATATCATATAGTTGAGTTATTGTGAGGTGATTGATATTTCTAGGATGTTCTTCAGGAATATAAGACCAATTATCAATTGGTTCCTGTTCACCTAGACGGAACAAAACTTCATAGGAATTTCTGTGAGAGACAAAATTATCTATCATAATAGACTTTTCTATGGGAGATAGACTAGTTTATAAGTCTTCAACTTTGGGTCGTAGCAACTTTTAGTTGTTGGTGAGATCAGCTAAGGGAATCAAGTGCGTAGAGTCCTGTTGGGATTCATAGGTGTAAGGAACGCGACTGTACCTTAATCATTGTGAGACTTGGTTAGGGATCAACTACATTTCCAGTCCGAAGTTAACTTGTAGTAAGCTAGTGTATGTAGCAGCTTATACAGTGTGATGTTCAAATATGGACTAGGTCTCGGGGTTTTTCTGCATTTGCGTTTTCTCCATTAACAAAACTTCTGGAGTCTGTGTTATTTCTTTCTGCATTATATTTGTTTATATAATTGAAATATCACAGGTTGTGCGCAACTTAAATCAATTAGTAATTGCAACATTTGGTTGTTGATTGAAATTGATTGACACTTGAACATTGGCCTTTGGTACTGTTTACACCAATCAGTTTACGAATTCATTCCTGTTGATTTGCTGAATGATTTGACAAAGAGATATAACTCTTGGATATCTTTTCTTGATTGAGTCTGACTGTCTAGTTGATTCTCTTGGAATTATATTGGAGTTAATCCATACAGATTGCCGAATGAAATATTGGGTGTGGTTGTTGTACCCCCGCTTTTTCAGGAAGGTAGAAAGGCTGTACAATAATTTGAGAAGATAGCCTGGGATCACAATTACATGCATATCATTAAAAGAGTGTCGAACAACAATCCCCTTCAAGTATTCATTTCGCATCCTTTGGTTGCAAAATTGGATCATACATGCTTTGGTGTTCTTATGATGGAATGCACCTACAAGACAAACAAATCCAATATGTTATTGTTCAACATCGTGGGGCAAACATCGAACAAGGTATCATTCACATTGGCTTGGTGTTTAATGGAAAACGAGAAGGATTATAATTATAATTGGGCATTACGATAGTTCCAATTACTCTTCCGGGAAAATCATCTTACGAGGGTCATCATAACCGATAATGATGACTCATTAATGAATGTAATATTCAACGTCTTCCCGGATGCACAATATTTCCTGTGTACATATCATATACGTCAAATTGTGATAAAAACTTGCCATGATTTGTTTGAACCCACAAAGGGGGATATTAAGAAGAGAATAATTGCTCAACTTGAGGAAGCAGTTCGTACGAAGAAACTATTACTAGAAGAAGAAGAAGAAGAAGAACAAGAAGAAGAAAGAGGAAACATCAAAGAGAAAGTGAACAAGGAATACAATGAAAATCATAAGAAATGGTTGGAGTTTCAAAGAGATTGAAAGAAAGTTTATTGGTATCTTACCTAGGATATGTACGAAAAGAATTTGAACAAGTTTATTGTCAATTGAAATGAAGGGTATCCAAGTGTCGTCTCGTATAGTCAGAAGCAATGGTTGGATAAGTAAAAGGAAAATTTGTGCGTGCATGGACAAACCGGTATAGACACTACCGGAATGAAGCAACTAGTGTAGCAGAGTCCGCTCATGAAGATTTAAAGATCTCATCGAGTCTAACCAAGGAGACATGGTTATGGTCACCGTGGCAATAGAGCAATACTTCAAGAATGATATCGATAGGATCACAAAAGCTTTTGAGAAAAGCTCAATGGAAAGGATGAGTCAATATCTTCAATATGGTAAGTTTCTCCGAGGAATAGAATTCAATGTGTCTCAGTGGGAAATAAAACATATGATGAGAAAAATGTTAAAGGAGATAAACTACGGCAAACCTGGTGATATGTGTATTATTGTCCCGACAAGTCTTTTTTGGGGCTTCCGTGTCGTCATAGCTTGTGAAGTATGAAGAAGTGATACTTATTGAGGTTACCGATCCGTTTTGGAAGCAACTATCTTTCACCCTTCCCCCTATAGAAGCTCCCGGAAAATCACCATGGGATACGAACAAAGCAAAGGAATTATTCGACGCTTACTCACGTGGAAAATCGGAAAGCCCGCAAGTCTTGTTGAGACAACTATGGCTAATTACTCGCCCATGGACAACATAAAGTGAATACCAATGTTATTTTCCCTTTATTCTATATGTTAATTAATTTTTCTTCGAATTTATTCCTCAATAGGTGTATGAGTTTTCGGTTTAATGAATTAGTTATGAAATTCAAATAAACATTCAAGGATACCAAATTCACATAAAATCTGTATATTTTTCAAAATGTTCAATACCGTCATTGTACAAAAGATATTGAGAATGTAGGCACTAATATGCCGGCGTTGATTAGTGTTTGACTTCTATGCTGGAATAGGGTTTATTCTATACTAAAACCATTACATTTTGTCAGTTTTTATCGACATATATTTTTATATAATTACAATGACGGCAAGTAACGGAAGACAAAGATATTAAGATATTAATTCGGAATTTTAATTTATTTCAAATCTAATCCTTTCGTAGGAATCACGGATGCATTTAGCACGTGTATCAAGCCTTTGAACCACTAGGTGACCCAAGTGGATGAATTATAGTCTCGTTAGGGTTTACATAGATATTTACCCACAAAACTTAACCAAAAAATACCAAACCTATCAATCTTCTTACGAAGAATTAATCCCTCTCTGATTCATATCTGATGCCGACATGGAAGCGTTGAATAACGACATTGAATTATAGGTGCCGGAATTGTTTAACGAAATAAGAACCATACCGGTACCTGGAAACGACATTGAAATATATTTTGAAACTATGTCGGCTTACCAAACAAAAATAAAGAGTTTTATGTAGTATTTTTCATATAATGCGGCATTGTTTATCAAAAGCTCGACTATGCCGAAAACTAGTTCCGGCGTTCACATCAAAATAGCGAAAATGCCGACAGTATTAAAATTTCTCAGTTCTTCCTGTAAACTAAATAACAACTCCCGGCATGATATTCAACCTAAAACTAATGCCGGAAACTGACATGCAGTTTCAGGTGAATATTGAAATATTAGCAGGCGTAGTATCCATACTAAAATCAATGTCGGAACCTTGTATTCATACTAAATTTTATGCCGAAACCCTATAACGGCGTCGTATTCACACTAAATTCAATGTCGGAAACTTGTATCGATATTGTATTCACAAAAAATCAATGTCGGAATCGGCTGTAACTCTACTGTTTGAGTTAGGGTCGCAATTATAACATAAACCCAATGTTTTAAATCGATTGAAAGACTTATAAAATGCTTCAGAGTCACTTACCTTCTCACTGAAGACATTTCTTCGATAGTTTGTTGGTATGATCAATCCTCTTCTTCTTGCTCAATAGAAATCCTAGCAATACTTTGTTCTTATTTTTATTGAGCTACAAATTTTGATTTCGATTCCAGATTGGGTTTCTTTCGGGGAGGTATGGTTATAGAGTCAGGTAATCGACAAAGATATTTTTGAATCGACGATGAAGAACGATGGTGTTAACGATAAAGAACGATGAAGATTTTTTTTCTTCCCAAAACCCTAACCTAAGAAGAGTGTCGGAACTGAATGAATGGGGGGATACTGATATTCGTATTTTGGTTTTTAGTTTCAGAACTAGTAGTAAAACAACAAGGTGACCAAATTTGGAGTACAAAAACTCCGTTCAAATGTTGAGATCTATTAAAACTCCATATTAACCACAATTGATACAAAACCCCCAAATTTTTAAAAAATTGATACAAAAATCCCAAACAAAATTAGTTTCATCAAATTCTATGATGAAACCAAATTTTGTTTCAACTTATTTTTGCCTATTTTTTATCATGAAACCAAAGATTTTAATGATGAAACAGTAAGTTTATGATGAAACCAAATTTTGGTGGTACTGTTCCTCGTTAGTGGTGGCGTTGGTTGGTGGTGATGTTTTTATGGTAATGGTACTGCTAGTATTTGTTGGTGGATATGGTGTTAGTTGCTAGTAGTGGTATTTAGTGGTGGCATTAATTATGGTTATAAAGGTGCTGGTGATGGGTGGTGCTGGTTGGTGGTGCTGGTATATATTGATGGTGGTGGTGGTTGGTGATGGTAGTGGTGGCGGTGATGATGGTGTTGCTGGTTGGTGATAGTAGGATGGTGGCATCGATGTTGTTTTTCATGTTACCATTGATTAGTAATGGTGTTACTCGTTGGTGGTGATTGGTGGTGGATAGCGACACATTTGGGATTTTTGTGTTACTTTTGTTTTAATGGGTTTTTTTTTGTGGATGGATAGTGACACTTTTGGGTTATAACTCATGACCCGATTTAGTTTTAAGTTTTTATTTTGTTGGAAGGGTAGTATAATCTTTTCATAATGCTTTTAATTAACCCAAAGGGTATTTTGGTATTTGCGCCCTCAGAAAACACCCCTTATCGGACAATATTGGATGAGGGTATTAATTTATATCCCACAATTGGGCATTCATTTTTAGGCATAAATAGAAAAAATAAAAAAATGCCACTTTTCCTCGAACCAAGTTAGGCAGTTCCTATGGAATGAACAAAGATTTGTTAATTTTTTTTCCATACTATGGACTCAACAAACTTGAAAAATGGATGAGCAAACCAACAAATTTGATGGTTTGTTGAGTGCTGTCGTAGATTAGCCGCACGCTTAATGAACAACCGCGCGGAGCAACAAAATCCACAGCCGGATCTTCTTCGACCACCATAAGCTTTTCCACAACCGCCCGTTATAATTCTATTTCCCAACAATTATTTTACTATTCCTTTAATCTTTACTCACTTTATCATATTTTATCCCGTTTATCCTATTTTGTTTTACTTAAATATAGTATTTTGAAATTTAACTTTATCGTACAAAATAATTCATATTAAAAATAAATAGTAGTGGGATCGTAGAAAGTGTGTTTCTCCATGTTCATTTTGAGTTGATTTGCCGTAGTGCAAAAACGTGCTTGTTCATCCACGTGGTTCAACAAAAAAAAATATTGTTGATTGCTATTGGAGTTACCCTTAGGGCTCCGAGCTGACATGAAGAACAACCCATGGTAGGTAAGGTAAAATACTGAAGGCTATTATTGGGACGTCGCATTCCATTAGAGGGGCATCACCTAATAGGATAAAAACGGGTCACCCAAAAGTAATATCAAAAACCCCTTATCTCAAATAATTTTGTAATGACTAAACAACCATTATTTAGTTAATTTTAATTTAATTTAGTTAGATAAAAATTAAATTAATGAATTTTGTTGTATACTTGGTGAATTCTGGGACAAAGTTTTTGTGGGAAGAAAAAAAGGCTGTAAAATAAACTTTTACGGTTGGAAATAACCCAAATCTGGACGTAAAATCACTTTTACGGTTGGAAATATTCCAAACCTGGATGTAAAATCACGTCTACAGTTGGAATTAAAAGGAACCTGGACATAAATTGAGCTTCTACGGTTGGAACTAATTCAAACCTGGACGTAAAACTACATGCAAATAAAATTCTATGGTTGGAATTAATCCAAATCTGGACGTAAAATCGGACTCTACGGTTGGAATTAAAAGAAACCTGGACGTAAAATACACTTCTACGGTTGGAACTAATCCAAACCTGGACGTAAAATTACATGCAGATAAAATTTTACGGTTGGAATTAACCCAAATCTGGACGTAAAATCACTTCTAGTTAAAGGGTAATCTAGACGTTTTGTATATGTGTTAGGATATACCATAACCTTTTTTTGGACATTAAGAATCCAAGTGAAGCCCCTCTATTAGAGTGTGACGCCCCAATAATAGCCTTCAAAATACTACCATGTGCAAACACGGGTGCTACTAAGCTCAGGGAGAGTGCCCTTATCATTATTCCTTGGGAAAATCAAGCTTCCTCTACATTGGGTCTGGGAATCTGGGGCTTCACTTTTTCAAGCTGTGTTGGGAATGGGAGATGGATTCATTTGTCTCTGCTGCTGCGGATGGACAAACTCTTCTTCCTTCTTCTTCTCCTCCATGGGGAAGTTCAGCTGCTCAGTCTCTCCCTTGCTCTCTTCCATTGTTTCGGAGTAATGGGATCTTACTTCTTTTCGATTTTTTATCAAATTTCAGTGGGTGTTCCTGATTATTAGTCAAAACTATGGAAATCACAAGAATTCCCCAAATACACCTACAAACACAATCTCTGCAAACCGCCTTCTTTAACAAATCACAAATTCTAAAAAGAAGACATTTCCCCCCTGCAATATCAGTTTCCCGAAGCTAGGTTTAATGGTGAAAGCAATCAACTTGGAAGACCACTGGTACTTTTTAACCCAATATTCTTCTTCTATATCTATTATTAATCAAATGGGTTTTTATAAATTTTGTTTTTATTTTTTTTATGAGATTGCAAGCTTTTGTATGAGAAATGAAGTTTCCTGTGATTTGGTTTGGTTTGATACATTAAATCCTATTAGCTAATCAATTGTCTTAGATCTAAGAATAAGTTCTATACAGAAGCTATTGGATTTCCTGTGATTTGGTTTGATGGGTTCTTACTTATTTCAATTTTCTTATCAAATTTGAGCTATAGGGGGTGCTAAATTATCAGTTCAAGCTATGGGAATCACCAGACTTTCTCAAACACAACCTCTGCAGAACCCCTTTCTTCACAATTTAAAAATTAATACTATAGATTCAACATTGAATTCGGGTAATTTCAATATCACAAAGTCAGTTGTAATGGTGAAAGCAATCAACTTGGAGGACCGGAGGTACTTTTTGACCTCATAATCTTCATTATGTAAATTGATCAAATGGTTTTTTGTAAAGTTCCAATCTTTATAAAATTTCAAGCTGGAATTCTATGAGAAATGAAGTTTTCTGTAATTTTATTAAGTCAATTTTTTGTGTGTTAGCTCTAGAATAAGCTGTTCTAGTTCTGTAGACAAGCTGTTTGATTTGGGAAGCTACAAATTTATATGCTAACTTGCAACCTATACCTAGACAGTGCCGGGAGGCAATTTGACTGTGTTGTAATGTTCACAGTATCAGTAACTTGCAAGTATCTCAACTTAAAGAGGCTATGTTAGGGTTCAGAGACATTAAACACTGTGGTATGATGAAGTTGGCCATTAGGTCTTCTTAATTGGTCTTCTTAGAAGTGTTAAATATTAGAATGAGTGGAAACTGGGGAATAGGACACAGTTGTGAAATGAGCCAGATATTTTTAATTAGGAAACAACTAGAAGGTGTTAGGTGTTAAATTATTCAGAAATAGTCAACTTGTAGAAATCATGAGCAACTGCGACATCCTTCAAAATTTCGACCATGGAATGTTCTAAAGGGATGTCACAGGGGTATTGGAAAAATGGTATTCATATTATATTTAGTAACATATGTGATGAGTAAACTGAACTGTGACCAGGTAGTTACTAATATTTATTTGTGAACTTTCATGCAAAGCAAAAGGCCAGCAATGTGGATGATTGACCTCAAAAAAATGAGCACGCCATACAGCTCATTATTTGAACTATTTAATGTTGCATTTTATTCTATTTTCTCAATAATTGATAAATTTATTAAGTACATGATTATGGACATTGACCTGTCCGAGTAAAGTAAAAAACAAACACAAGGAACCTAGCCAAAACTGTATAAGATAAACCCAATTCTCTAGTCTAATTTCAAGTCCAACTTTTTCTTCTCTGTTGAGTTTGTGTATTGATTGAAGTTGTGCCATTACGATGGCTGGGGCAGCAGTAGGAATAGATTTAGGAACAACATATTCATGTGTAGCAGTATGGGAAAATGGCCGTGTTGAGATTATTGCCAATGATCAGGGAAATCGCACTACTCCTTCGTATGTTGCTTTTACTAATTCTGATTGTTTTGTTGGAGATGCTGCTAAAAATCAAGATGACATGAATCCTACCAACTCCATTTTCGGTAAGCTTTCATCGTAGTATTCATCTAAATTCATGCTGGTCATTATACAAGTTGTATCTTATATTATGGAAATATTTAGTTGTACCTAGTAAGATCATCGAGTTTTCATGATATTTTTTTTTCATGATATTCCTATGGTTGTTCATGATCATATCGATTTGATTCATTAAACCTTGAGGAATTGTTTAACATAGCATCCAAGTTTGGTTATACAGTATACTCTTCCATAATTGTGGTTGATTGTTGAAGGGATTGAAACTCTCAATCTCAATATTGTGGGGAGATTGTTATTTATGCATGTCATGTATCATGTTTTTTCTTCTTCTTAACATTTGCTTGATCTAGTAGTCTAGATTGGTGTAGGGTGAATGTCCGACTTTATAATATTATGTAATAAAATCTCATGGGTTCAGTTAACCATTGTATTGTTATCTCTATTGCTAGTTAATATTGTAAATATTACGAACTGCTTGATGAGAGCGATAATATCATGAGCTTGCCGCTCTTAGAGTTAGGATCTCAAGATTTGTTTCTGAATCTGCTGATATGTGTTTTGTAGGTGTGAAACGTATAATTGGTAGGAAAATGGATGATACCCATGTTCAGAGTGATATGAAGCTGTGGCCCTTTAATGTCATTCCTGGCCACAATAAGAAACCCATAATTCAAGTCAAATATAAGGGCAAGGATACAGAGTTTTCAGCTGAGCAAATTTCAGGCATGGTTCTCACTAAGATGGTGCAAACTGCTGAAGCTTATATTGGTTCAAGTGTTAAGAAAGCTGTTGTTACAGTCCCTCTTACTTTAATAATTCTCAACGTCAAGCTACTATTGATGCTGGTAAAATTGCTGGCCTTGATGAAATGCGTATCATCAATGAACCAACCGCAGCTGGACTTGCTTATGGTCTTCATATAAAGGCAACCAGTTTTGGTATGAAGAACGTCCTTATCTTTGATCTTGGTGGTGGTACTTTTGATGTTTCATTAATCACCATTGACGATCATCTCTTAAATGTCAAGGCTACAGCAGGAGATACCCATCTCGGGGGAGATGATTTCGATAACAGGATGATGAATCACTGTATTCAAGAATTTAAGAAAATTCACAAGAGAGACATTAGTGGAGACCCAAAGGCTCTTAGGAGGTTGAGAACAGCATGTGAGAGAGCAAAGAGGGTCCTCACGAACACCGTCCACACAACCATTGGCATTGATTCCTTGCATAAAGGGATTGATTTTCTAACAGTCATCACTCGTGCCAGATTTGAGGAGTTGAACATGGATTTGTTTGAAAAATGCCTGGAAACTGTGAAGAAGTGTTTGATGGATGCTACGATGAACAAGAGCAGTGTTCACCAAATTTTGCTAGTTGGAGGTTCTACAAGAATTCCAAAGATTCAGTCTCTATTGCAGGAATTCTTTGATGGGAAGAAACTCTGCAAGAGCATCAACCCTGATGAGGCTGTGGCTTATGGTGCTGCAGTGCAAGCTGCTATTTTGATTGGCGTGGGAGATGTGAGGGTGCAGGACTTGGTGTTGGTAGATGTGACACCTCTTTCTCTTGGTGTTCAGACACTTGGGGGTGCTATGAATGTGTTGATCCCAAGGAACACAACCATTCCCACCAGTAGGAAAAATGTATATACGACCAACGTGGACAATCAATCGAGTGTGAAGATTCAGGTGTATGAGGGTGAGAGAGCTAGAACCCTTGACAATAACTTGTTGGGTGAGTTTGTGTTAGATGGAATTCCACCAGCACCTCGTGGTGTTCCTAATTTGACAGTAAGCTTTGATATGGATGCAGACGGTATATTGAATGTGTTAGCCGAGGACAAGACAACAAGGAACACAAATAAGATCACAATTACAAACAACAAGGGGAGATTGTCAACGTATGAGATTCAGAGATTGGTCCAAGAAGCAGAGATATACAAATCAGAAGATGAGAAACACAGCAAGAAGATGTTGGCTAGGAACTCCTTTGAGAATTACACATACAACAAGAAGAGCACGGTTAGAAATGGATGTAGGCTACCGCTGAATGAAATCAAAAAGATTGAGGATGCAGTCGAAATTGCCTTTGGGTCGACTAGTGGTTCCAGTGAAGATAGAGTTGAAGGAATCGAGTTCCAGGGCAACTTCAAGATCCCGAAAGACTATGCAAATTTGTATAAGAAGATCTCTGACGAGTATGGGCATATGGCAACTAAAAAAGTCATATCCAATGAGGCTATGTTGCTTTCATGTGTTACCAGTTTACTGGAGATCATCTCAAAAATGGAAACTATGCGTGGTACGGAACTGAGTGTAGGTTTGCTGGAGAAATGGGAAAGACTCATCACAGATGCCGAGACCTTGAAGTTCAATATTAAATGGTTACGTGAAGGATTCAATCGACTTCAGAACTGTTGGAAGTCTTCATTCAAGATAGATACAGAAGTTGAAATTGATAAACAAGTATTGGATGGAATGCAGGTGAAATATGCTGGCCTTTGTTCTAGAAAAGACAAACTTAATACTGAACTCTCAGAGGTAGAATTTCAGATACGGAAAGCCGAAGCGATGATTTCATCCAAGGGAGAAGCTATTCAAGGAAAGCTCAGTCAGAAAAACAAATTTGAGTGTGAACCTGTGCTGGGCATAGTGCTTGGACTGAATTTATATATTGCAATACCAGAGACTTGTGGCCTGTAGAATGAGGCATCATATGTTCGATATTTTGGGTTACTGATGTTCAGTTGCTATCTAAAAGTTTTTCAGTCTTGTAAATTCGTTTATGAGTAGTTCAGTAAATTTTTTGGCAGATAAAAGCTATTGGGATGGTTGGCCTGGAAAAATGAACACGCAATACACACCGGTTGCCAAAGCTTTCTGATGCCTTCACATCAAATGGCAAGGCCTAAACGGCTAAGCCACCCACCTCAAATGGAAAACAAACTTGGTCCTTTCCAAAAACAAATGTTGCCAAGTTGCCAACTCTATGACAAAATGCTGCACTTCACAAAACCAGGTGGATTGATAAAAGCCTGGAGTCATTAGGGGTGACCCTAAAAGAATTAGGGGCGACTAATAAGATAAAATTAGGGTCACCCAAACCTGAAATGAAGCCATCCCTTATCTCTGAATTTTCGAAATGGCAATTACACCCTCCATACGAGAATCAGAACCAGAGCTCGTTTTCCAGTAACAAGTACCGGGTTGAGCGAAGATAAACCGCGTAACGATCTTATCTCCAGAGATGCGGCTAAAGTTTTTACACCGGCTGCCTGCAGGCCTGGACGCAACTACCGATTGTGGAGGTCAATTATACTCTCCATAATCGGTAGATAAAACTACAATCAGTAGTTTAATGTAGTCTGCTTCATTTTTTTCTACGAAGCTCATAATCGGTAGTTATTTTCATAATTGGGTGTATTGGTGTACACAATCGGTAAATAATCTCATAATCGGTAGTGTATACAATCGGTAGTTAACTTTATAATCGGGCGTTAAGTCGTATATAGTTGGTTTTAGGAAACTTTTTCCTATTATTTGGTTTTAGTTTTTGGTGGAAGAGACAGAGAGAAGAAGAAGAAGTGGGAGTTCACCATTTTTCTTAAATCAACACGAAACATGGATGGGTATGAAGAAGAAGGTGAAGAACATAATGTTGAAACTTCACTACCGTATAGAGAAGATGATCCAAGGTATATGTTGAATGATCCAAACTTTTGTGGAGAGGAAACCCTAGACGACGCTTTCATGGAGGAAACCGGAGAATCAACCGAGATCGAAACTAACGATGCATCTAACACATAGGTATTGTGTTAAGAAACTCATAACCCACTTTTGTATGCGTTTGTATGAGTTTTTAAACGAGAAAATTCGATTTTTGCATACATTGAATGCCATGAACTACCCAGAATCGGTAGATAATGTGGTTATATATCTACCGATTATCAATTACTGGGTAATAATATATCACTAATCGGTAGAAAAGGGAACATAGAATTCTACCGATTATGAAAAACCCCCAAATTGAAAATTTCAATTTGGGATAATCGATAGTTTGGAAAATTTACATAACAGTCGATTGACAAAGTCGCCCCAAATACAGATTTTTCAAAACTTCAATTATTTATTTGTTTCATAATCCATAATCGGTAGATTATGAAAATTTTTAAACCTCTGATTGTTGTGTCACCCCAAAATCAAACTCCTCCAAAACTGATTTTTTTTTTAAATTCTTCAGATCTCATAATCGGTAGATGATTTTTGTTTTTCTACCGATTCAGTAATAATCGGGCGTATGAGAAATACAACTGCTACCGATTATTCAAGATTATTCATACATAAACCGTAAACTTTTCAAAGTATTTAATCGGGAGTTTATAAACTATATTTATCCTCCGATTGTGCATTGATCGGTAGAAATGTGACATCCCGTGCTTCCAATTGTAGTGGCCTAACTTGTTGTTATTGTTTGTAGGCTATTGTAGCGGTGGGTGATGAATTTTATTTGAGTCCTGATACTTCTCACCACTATGCAAACGATTTGGTATACTCATGACTACTCTTTTCTTTTTTTTAAATAATATATGTTAAATGCTTATGCTTATGAGGTTTGTTTTATTATATGTGCATTTAAGGAGGAAGCAAATGAATGGCTCATCAACAAGGCAAAGGAGAAGATGTGCGTGGTAGTTCAGAACCGTTGTGTGAAGGATATTCGATTTGAAATGAGATGTGAGCGAGGTAGAGTTAAAAAGAGTCACGAGGGAAAGAATCATAAGTATGTAAGGAAGACGGAGATGAGGAAATACCGAACTCATACAAAGAAGATTGGATGCCCATTTAAGATTATCTTCTATAAGCCCGATGGTAGGGAAGGTAAAACCACATGAAATGGATACGGTGAGGTCTATGAGGATTTGTAAAGCGAGTGCGATCTTAAGTAAGATAAAGGCGGACGACCCCGACAACCTTTCTTCTTTGTCTACGATCAAGGTGGTCCTAGCTACGATAAAAGGGACGGAATGAGATGGTAGAACGGTTATGCAAGGAGTGGTTAGCGGAGTTACATGACTACACGTTGCGAAAGGAAGAAAAGAATGATAAAATGGTACGTATTTTGTTGGCACATCCTTTGATGATCCAATTGGCACAATGCTTTCATCAAATTTTGTTGATAGATCCAACTTAGAAGACAAAAAAAATATAACATGTCGTTGTTGAACATCGCTTTCCACACTTCCGACAAAAACACGTTTAGGATTGCATGTGGTTTAATGGATCACGAGAACGACGTTAGTTTTATTTGGATGTTGGAGACATTGAAGTCCATTTATAACGACGAGGATTTTCCAAGGGTTATTGTAACGGATAACGATCAAGCTTTACTGAATGCAATAGAGGTAGTGTTTCTGGAAGCCAGAAACTTGCAATGTACATGCCACATTCAATGCAACCTCCTATCCAATTGAAAGCCTCATATCCAATCTAAAAAACCAAATAAGGGTACTAAGAGGAGAAAGGAAGAGGATGAACGTATTAGCAAATTAACCGTAGAAGAGCGGGAGGAAGAGAAGAGGTTATTTGAAGAAAAGTGGAAAGAGGAAGCAATAAAGTGGAATTTATTTATGAAAGTATGGGACAAGATCGTATGGTCGAAAACCGAGTAAATTTATGTGGTCAATTTGAAGAAATTTGAGGATGAATGGAGCACGGACTATCCAAACCCGTTGCGTGTAAAAAACAATGGTTGACACCGCATAACGAGAGGTTTGTGTTTGCATGGACATATGAATATCGTAACTTCATGAACGAGGCTACAAGCATTACAGAGGGGTCTCATGGCCGATTAAAGAAAATATTAGTCGGTAGTCAAAATGGAGTTGTGTCGATCCAAGAAGCAATCCATGAATATACCAATCGAGATCCCATAAATATTAGTAGGGGTTGTATACAATTTAGTGCACATAAATTCCCTATGGAACAAAGAAAGATTGCTTCTAAGGGGCGTAGTTTATAAAGTTTCAAGATGGGAAATAAATCACATGATGAAATAATGGAAGTTATATAGAGCTTACGATGACGAGAATACGGTTTGTGTTTGGAAGGATATGATTGGAATTGGACTCCCGTGTCGTCATATATTGGGTAGGTATGTTGAAGTGATTGACATTAATGACATTCATCCATTTTGGAAGCAATTAAATTTCACTCCAAGCGCTTCGGTAGTTGATGGTTCGTTGTTCTTGGAGTCGGAATTGTGTGCACGAATAGCCTAACGTTACTCTACATCAAATGACACCAAAAAACAAATATTGATGCACAATTTGGATGAAGCCCTTCACCCTTGTTTAAGGGAGGTTGATGAACCTATTAAGAAAATATCGGCGGGTAGGCCGAACACTGAAGTGTCGAGGACCATCCAAAGAAAAGAGTTGAAGGAACATTTGTCTAAAACAAGAGATTGGTCTAGGCACGAGCATGTGCAAGCGAACTTGAAGATGAGCAGAACCTAAGAAAAGAGGTCGTTCAATAAAAGATCAAGGTGGACCAACCGCACTAAAAGTGAAACCAAAGGTATCTACGGAGCCTTCTCGAGTAAGTCAATCCGAGGTGGTGGAAGAAGTTGTGTTAGTGGAGACCCAAATTAGCTCTGTAGTTGTTGAGCAAATGAACGACTCGCAATAAACACAACCAACAGAAATGGTGACTATCAAAGAGAAGTATGGTACTCTTCGTTGTCCTAGGGATCTTTATGGAATACCAAATCGAACCA
Organism: Papaver somniferum; assembly: GCF_003573695.1. Taxonomy (NCBI): domain Eukaryota; kingdom Viridiplantae; phylum Streptophyta; class Magnoliopsida; order Ranunculales; family Papaveraceae; genus Papaver; species Papaver somniferum. The sequence goes on along the minus strand of NC_039367.1, from coordinate 145,475,145 downwards.
CGTATACAATTATCGAAGAGTATTTGAAACAACCCCCTCCACTCATTGCTCCATATTTTTTGTCCACCGACGAGGTTGATGGGGATGGTAATTGTGGGTTTCACGTCGCTACGGAGCAAATGGGTCATTTTGACGAGGCGGTTATCCAAGATGTAACCCAATGCCAATATTTAAGAAATAAGATGGCGGTACAACTAATAAAGGACGAGGATTTCTATATGGAGATGATGAGGCGAGGAGATAGACACGACAAAGAACAAGATTTCAAAGAATTACTTGCGCGTGTAAAGTGCTGAAAGGGATTGAAGACAATCGGATCCAAGTATTGGATGACAATACCTAAATGTGGATATCTTTTAACGGATGCTTTGAATTGCGTGGTACATTTCTTTGTTCCTCCTATGTATGGACTTAGCATGACGTTTGCACCCACAAGAACGGTTTGCGACGAGTCTGTTAAAGATGGAATAATCGTTATGGCATTTGTGAATGAAATGCATTTTATCGGTTTAAGGGTAAAGAAAGACTGTCCATTACCGTCGTTGAGTAAGTGGCACGACTACTTCCGAATGAACCATTGCAAGGATTTGGTGAAAAAATATGAGTCCAACATGGTTGATTGGGATCGCGTCATGAACGAAAATGATCCAGATGGGTTACTCGAATTGACCCCCTCAGATGATGACAATGTTTGATCGTTATGTTTGGAAGATGTAATTGTAACCCCCTTTTGTACATTTTTTTTTGGAAATACTGAGAAGTAAAATGTTATAATCAGTAGTTATATTATTAATATATCAACTGATTGTACAAGCTTTTGTAAACAGACTCAATCAATCTTATAATTGGTTATTAACTTTTCTAAATTAACTTCCGATTGATACCATACTCTGACAAAAAAAATAGAAAATTTTCCCAAAATCGTTAGACAATAAAATAACACATTTACTTCCAATTGATACCAAACTCTGACAAAAAAACTGAATTTTTTTCCCAGAATCGATAGACAAGATAATACAAAGACTTCCGATTGTTACCAAACTCTGACAAAAAAAAATAATATTTTCCCATAATCGATACATAATATAACCCGATTGCAAAAATCAATTAATCTTTATACTGTTACCATGGAATCCAAGAATTCACAACTTCCATCATAAGTGAATTCTTCACCCTTTTCCACCAAGTAGTGTCTTTTTGCGAGTGTCTCCTACATAAACAAATACAAAAGAATGCCAAGTTCGTTATAGTAAGAAAGATTAGCTACCCAGTTTTATGTAAAATAAGTTTGCAAATACTTACAAATCGTTAGATCGGCAAGCTTAAGTGGCTAGTGTTAAAGATTCTATTTTGTATCGTCATGTAATCATTTACCTCTTTTTGGACAAGTTGGAAACGATCATGAACTTGTTAGAGTGATCTTTTCTTTGGATTTCCATACTCTCGCACAAATTGGCTATATACCCTCCCCCCAAAATATTTCGGGTGCGATCCGTCCGGCTATGACATCTTCACGTCTTGTTTCGTGATACCATATTTTGACAATGACCAAATCTTTAGCTACGTCAAACGTTGCCATGCTTGTAAGTTGAGATATAGAATGAATTCACAAGAGTAGACGATGGAAAATCTATTTATAGAATACACGACATTATATATGTGTTGTTTGGTGCATAAATAAGAAGAGTTTACCCTCCTTATATATAGATGAGAGTCCCAACGTCTCTTTTTTTGTTGAAAATATGGTTGTTGATGCGTACTTTTACAAGATTGTACTGAAATTACGTATAATGATTATATAGACTCGGTAGACAATGGTTGAACACTTACCACCGATTATTCATAATCGGAAGCTATGAATCTTATATATTACCGATTATATGATGTTTTGTCAACAGAGTTCTCAGTTTCATTAGAGTACTATAATCGGAGGATTATCAATATGTATTATTAACCGATTATGTGTGGTTTTCGAGGCACAACTAGTTTATTTTGAATGAAATAGCCGTTGGAGTATAATCGGTAGTTGGGTAAATAATTCAAACCTCCGACTGTCATAAATAATTTGAAATTCATAACGATATCACCAACAAATCATAATAATTTTACAATCATAACTATTCATTGAACCTCCACAAGTCTATTACAAAGTATTGTGATTAGCGTCGTGGACGTGTTGGACGAGTCCTAAACGGATTAAATCTTTTCATCGCCCTAAGGATTCTGAAATGAGCCTCATAACGGAAGCTAGATCTTTTCCATCTCCGCCATTCCCCGAGAGATCGTTCTATAACCTCATCATTGGTTTCACCCCTCAATCGATATTGATTCACAGGATAAGTTAAATGGACGAATTCTTCGACGTGTCCGTTTATTGAACCAACTCGGCAGAATAGATCAACGAAGTGACGGTTATTTGGGTTACCGGTGTCGGAGCAGAATTTTTCGTGAATTCTCCCCAAATAACTCATACCCATTACGCCTCCTTGCCCACGTTCTTCTCCTCGTCTCAGATAGAATTGAACATAGCGCCTACATAAAGATAAATCTTCTTCAATCGTGAACTCTGTTGGATTAATGGATGGTTGGGCCATTATGTTGAAGATGATGTTAGAGAGAGTTATAAACGTATTTGTGTTCCATGGAAGGTAAAAGGATACCATCCTTATATAGTTTAGAGTACCAACGGCTCTATTTTGTAGATGATTGACTACATAATCGGTAGGTTAATAAGTTAACCTAACTTCCGATTATAAAGTTGCCCCATTTTTTTTTACCGAAATCTCAATTTTTTTGAATTTGGGAACTAGAATAATCGGTAGGTTAATAAGTTAATCTGACGTCCGATTATAAAGTTGTCCCAAATTTTGTTTTTGCCGAAATCACCAATTTTTCGAATTTGGGAACTACGATAATCGGTAGGTAAATTAGGTATAACCTCCAATTATGGAGTTGCCTCAAATTTTGTTTTTGCAAAAATCTCAATTTTTTCGAATTTGGGAACTAGAATAATCGGTAGTTTATGGAGTTATTTATGAGCTCACCTATCTACCGATTGCTAACGGCAACAAGATTGATAATACAAGTAATCGGTAGATAATACCACTTTCCTAACTACCGATTGTGTAAGGGTATTTTGATAATCTCCACAAATTTGGACATCCCATAACCTTGTCTATTGGTTGGGAATAAAAAAATTGCCCCTAATTTTTTCAAGGTCGCCCCCAATTGACGCTAGAGATAAAAGATCTTATGAATGAAGCAATAAATCTCATAAATTACCATCATATCAACGAACTTCAATACTCTCCCGTCTCGAAATAAAAATGATACTTTTACTTTTTCAATTTGGACTATTTTTAGGCACAAATGAAAAAGAATAAAAATATTCACTTTTTGTGGGGCGGGCGTAGGTCGTATGTAACATGAAAGCTCCTAGTTGACACAAAGAACCCATGGTGGGTAAATGCTATGATGGTGCAAACAAGGGTGCTACTAAGCTCAGGGAGGGTGCCCTAATCATAATTCCTTTGGAAATCAAGCTTCCTATACTCTGGGGCTGGGCTTCACCTTTTTTGTTTTTTTTTGATCGGCAAGGGTTTCACTTTTTCAATGAACTATGATTTTGGGCATACCAAAATCTTCCAAGGAATATTGAATGAAGACAAAAAAGGTTGTGAAATAGCAAAATCAGATAACCCCTTAACCCAAAAAATTTTTAATGGCAAATCTGCCCTTTACGTATTAGTGTTATTAGTGTTAATAATCTTGATTAGTGATTAAATATTTTGTTTGGTGATTAAAATAATTTTCAGAATTATAAGAGTTGTTTAGATGAAAAATTTGAGGAAAAAAAATCAAAGTTTTGGTTTGGTTAAGAAGGAGAGAAAGAGAAGGAGAAAGTGAGAAAATTCTAATTCTTGATTCAATGGAGGATGAGGAGGGTCATCATTCATCTAAAAAACCTAGGAAAATACATATCAACTACAACAATGACCCAGAAATGACTGATTTCTTAGATTATGAGAATGATTTTACACCCACTCAAACTCAAGCTCAAACTCAAACACAAACTCAAGATGATGATTTTTATGAGCCAAATCCTGATGATGAAGACATTGATGAGGAACCCAATGCTTCTAATACACAGGTACACTTATATCCTATACTTAATCTCACTTCTATAGCTCTCAATTATCAAAAGTTAGGTTTTTTGAATCATGGTTCGGCGAAACAGGTTGAGGTTCGGCTCACATCTATGAGCCGAATCTACCAATTGATGAACGGTTCGGCTTACTGAATCTGTTTACTGCATGCGCCGAACCTATAATTTCCAATTCCAAACCTTTTGCTAGACACTAGTTCGGCTTATATGAAAGTTTCATAGTAAGCCGAGAAACATCCTGAATAGCCCGGAATAGAATCATTACTAACTCGGCTTATATATCCAAAATCGTATGTGCCGAACATAATTTTTTATTTTCTGGGTTGAAATATTGTTACTGGTTCGGCACATATGGAGAATATCGTATCATTCGAAACCTCTTATGTTCAAGGTTCGGTACATAATATGATTATCGTCTGAGCCGAGCATGAATTTGTTAATTTTTGGGTCAAAATATTGTTCGTGGTTCGGCACATATTGAGGATATCGTATAAGCCGAAACCTGTAAATGTTTATAGTTCGGCACATAATGTGATTATCGAATGCGCCGAACCTTGTTATTATATTCCCTTTCTAGTGTTTAACCTTGTGATATTCTTTGTAGATCGTGCTTGGACCCATGGAAAATCAACCTGATCTAGACATAATTCACGAGGATACGAAGGATCACTTCCAAAATGATTTGGTATGTAAGAACCTTTTGTTTACCTTAATGTTGTCGGAATATTCCAAAGTTTTTCTTACAAATTACTTGTTTTGGAATGAACGTAGATATGGAAAACTAAACCAGAAGTTCTAGATTGGCTTGAGGAACACGCGATGAAGATAAATTGTGTACTAGTTAAAGGACAACAAAGCCGATGGGATCGGTTTGAAATGATTTGTGAGCGTAGTGGAACCGGCACTAGCAAGGTTAAAAAGGGTACTGTATACATTGGGAAGACCGGGAGAAAGAATAGGACGAAGATGAAGAAAATAAATTGCCCTTTCAAGACCGGATTGTAGTATATTTTTGAAGAAAGCCGAACCTGACATGATTCATGAACACAAGAATTATTATATCATTCCAAATAGACTTTTCAAATTCATAGAAATTGTGGATTACATCCCTGCTACATAGTAGGCTTGCAATTAATTTCTAATATCCTAAACGGGTAATGAGAAACCTTCTAAGAATGTGGTAGTGATCTTTGTATTTGAAATTCTTTCCCTTCCATCGTCGCATAACTCAAACTTCAAGATAAGCCGAACTTTATAAATTGCAGGTAGTAAGTAGCTAATTAACTGTTAAGCTATTCATTAAAACATGAAATTGAAGGTGTCCATAACCCAATCCCAACACCATTAAAAACAAAGTTCATCACCTAAAAGAAAAGGTGTTTGCAACACCATAAAAGTGTACTTAAAACTTAAGAAAAACATTAAAAGGAAGTTGGAAACATAAAAGGGCATTTAACCACGACCCCTCTTCTTAGTTGCACGACCACCTCTTCTTCCACCTTGGTCTTCATCTTCCGACGCATCATTACCGGGTTGGACGGTAGCACCACCTTGGCTTGTACCTTCACCAACTTGTCGAGACCTCTTAGTGGTAGGCCTTTGTTCGGGTTCCTCGGGTCCTTGTCCTTTGTTGATGATTGCATCCCACTTGTTGATGAGGTATTTTTGTTCTTCCACGGTCATTGGTGTTTTGCAACCAAGTTTTGCCTTCATTTTTTTCAACATCTCCCTACCCGCGGCATTGGTCCTGACACAAGTATGAAAGTTATAAGACTAATTCGAACAACAAAGAGATTTGGAAAGCCAAAAACTTGTAAGAAAATAAGAAGGCTCGGCTTACCCGAAATAACACATATGAGCCGAATCATGTATTGAAATTTTTATTAGCTTACACAGAGAGTGGATCGGCTCATACCACAAAACAATTATAAGCCGATCCTATATATTCGGCTCACAACCGATACTGTCGAATAAGCCGAATCTATGATTATGAACTCAAACATGTATCGGCGCAACATGATATCATATAAATAAGCCGATCCTATATACTTGTAAAATTTATGAAATTTTAACAATGATATTCGGTGCAACCCTAATACTATCGAATAAGCCGAATCTATACTTATGAATTGAAACATTTATTCGGCGCAAAACTAATACTACCATACAAGCCGATCCTACGCACATGCAAAATTTCTGAAATTCACAAAACATATTCGGCACAAAACTAACACCATCGAATAAGCCGATCCTAAATATAAGTCTCAGTGTCACTAAGTTCGGCTCAAAACGGATTTCAGATTTACGCCGAGCCGTTCATATGCACTTTCAGGGTTCAGTTTCAAGAACAGCTCGACGCACATCTAAGATTTGTTTTGCGCCGAACTATACACTGTCACTGATGAGTGCCAAATATTGTATATATTTATCCCTTTTTGTTGGCATTTTAACTCATCTTTTGTGCAGTAATTCTACATTTTATCCCATATTCTGTATTTTCATTGTTTTCAAGAATAAATATTTTTATTAATTAATTTTGCATTTTTAGGTAATAAATAAAGTTCGGATGAGTCGCGGAGCGAAAAGAGCAGAAAAGTAGTGAAAAGCCGGGAGAAATTACGCAAGGAAGCCGCGAAGAATGGTGCGCACAACCTCATTTTCTACACACAAAAGCGCCTCCGTTCTCAGCCGTCAGATCAGTTCCCAGAAGCATCCGATGGTCGCTCCTTCATAGAGCATCAAAATCTGAAGTCTCTGCCAAGCACCACAGCGCTGAAATTCCAAGCCTTCAGATTAGATGGTAGTTGAATCCAACGGTCGCTCCCTTGCTGTGCATCGAAGATTGATATCTCCGCCTTACACTACAGTACCTAACTCCATCAAGTACCGTTCGTTTCGCTGTATCCATTCATCCGACGGTCGCTCCTCGCTTGCCTCCGAATCACCATCCGATCCACCTACCAGCTTCGCATCCAGTGACTCAGCGTCGCAGAACATCAAACTCGATACACCCGCCTCACACCTTAGCGACCGAACCTATACCAGCTAACCAGAAACACCCCCCTTCTCCCAAACAGTCGAGCCATCTCCTCCATCACCCCTCCTCTGCAGAACCATCACCCTGCAACTGTCGCCACCATCATCGCCACCTCTCCCTGTCGCCACCAAACACCACCATACCACCTCCGTCATCATCCTACACGTGATTGAACACCTTCCCCCATCATTCTAGCCCTTTATCCCATCAACTCATTACCTAACCTAAACCCTAGGTTATGGGTTGATGGATTAACGTGTGTTAGAGAAGCAATTGATGCATGGAGGTGATACAGGAGAACAAATAGAAGCATGGGTCGACATCACAATGGAGTGGTTGTGTCAAATTGGGTGAGTAATCACAAACCCTAGCTCTGTCAGTTTGGGAATTTTTGGGTGAAAATGGGTAGATACCTAATTGTCTGTGGGTATATATATGGGTGTGAGTATGATGTAAAAACTATGTTTGGATTAGCCTGCATCCAGAACTTCCAAGTTCTGTTAAAATGTTAATTTTCAATTTCAGCTCAGTTCAGTTTCATGTTCCTGTTATGCTTATGTTCATGTTATGCTTATGTTATCTCCTGTTAATTGTTTGTCTCCTGTTAATTGGCATGCTTAAGATGCTTCTGTTATGTTGTAAAAATTGTTAATTCCTGTTATATTTGTCCTGTTAACATGTGTAGTTGCTCACTGCCATGTAATGTTCACTGTCATGTTTAAATTTGCTGTTACAATTGATGGAATGCTAGGCTAGATACATTAGAAGCATTGATGTGATTGTGCAATGGAAGAAATCAGTGCTCATAGCAAGCTGATTTTCTTGCCATTCTTGTTGTATGCTTAGGTTGCACTGTGATTGAGTATTGGGAGAAACTAGTGCTCAAAGCAAGCTAGTTCTCTTCCCATTCTTTTAGTATACCTCCTGTATTCTTGCCTTAGTATTGCTTCTTTTCAGTTTCTTTATCACCCCTGCCCTTGGCCTTAGGCCTTGGTTCAATTTGCTTTGTTTCTTGTTTTTGCACTGTGTTGTTTTCCTTTGGCTTGTTCTGCTGCAGTTGCTGTTGCTGTTTCTTTTGCCCTGCAGTGCAGCTGCTGCTGCAACCCATCTGCCCTGCAACTCTCCTGTTGCCTTTTTTTTACTACCACTTGCCTCTGCCTTGTTATTCTTGCTGTATTCTATTGCTTGTGCAGTCATCTTGTACATTCTGTTGCTGCTGCTTTCTCTGCTGCACTGCTGCTGCTGCTGCTGTTGCTGTTGCTGTTGCTTGTGCCCTGCAGCTGCTGTGCAGCACTTGTGCTGTTGCTGCATTGCTTTTCTCCTGCTGTGCATTTTCTCCACTGCTGCACTGCTACATTGCTTTCCCCTGCTGTTGCTGCTCACTTGTGCTGCTGCCACTTCTTCTCCTGCCAAGCCAAGTTCAACTCAGTGAAGCCAAGTAAAGATCCAATCCAACTGAGCCCAATTCACTTCAGTGAAGCCTAAGGCCTAGTCCTCAGTAACCAAGCCCAGTTTCTAAAACCAAAAGCCCAGAGCACAACTTGGGCTCATCAGAAGACCAAAACCAAAGCCCAAGTTCATTATTAAGGCCCAATCCAATTCAGGCTTAATCAAAAGCCTAAGTTTAAGGCCTAAGCCCATTTGCATTTCAAAGACTAACTGAGCCCAAGCTCAGTTCATTTTATTGTGAACAAACCCATTAGTACTCAAGCCCAATTTAAGCCAAAAGGCTTCTAAGCCCAAAGCAAATCTAGGAACCCAATTAGCTAAATCACTTCCAAAACACACCCGATCTCTGTGGATCGACCCGTACTTGCACGAGCTACAACCGACGACCGTGCACTTGCGGTATTACTGTAGGCCCCCGTTTTCATTGCGCTTAATTTATACACCCTTTCAAGGCCTGCCAAGTTTTTGGCGCCGCTGCCGGGGACTATCAAGTTTTTGGCGCCGCTGCCGGGGATTGGTGTTGTGTTTTTCTTGTAGTTTTTCTTAGCTATTTTGCATTTCACTGCGTAGCATTTGCATCTGCATCTGCTTCACTTCATTTGCTGTTGGACCTGCTGTTCTGAACCTGTTTTTCCTCTGCTGGGACGCCACCAAGGAAAAGAACCAAAACCCAACTGGGTTTTTGCAACAATATCAGAGCAGCTGGGCTGTGCTAAAAAGGTAAGCCTAAACCCATTCCATTAAGAGAACCCAACCTGTGGGCTTCCAAATTTCTTTAATTGTGGGCTTGTAATAATTAACCCAATTTTTTTGGGCTTTTTATTTCTCTATTTTGGGTTTGTAATTAATTATTTTTGGGCTTGTTTGTTTAATTTGTGGGCTTGTATTTATTTTGTGTGGGCTTGTTTAAATTCTTCCATTGGACTTGTATTTTGGACTCTGGGTTTAAACCCAGCTGAGCTTATAACTGATTGTGGGCTTGTTTCCACTCAAGAGTGGACCTCGAAACCAAAGTTTTAAAACAAACGTCGGGCCTTAACCAACTGGGCCAAATTCAACTTTCAAAGTTAAAACTTAGTGTCTCGTGAGCCGCAGCCTTCCATTCCATTAGAGGACAAACAGTGGGCGTGCTCCCATTTCAAAAACCAAATTTTATTGTCTTAATTTTATTTTCTTTAAAAAAAAAATAAAAAAAAATAAAAAAAATAAAATAAAATAAAAAAAACCAAAATTTTCTTTTGCTCCCATTTTTAAACCAAATTTTCTTTTTCAAATATATCCCATCAAAACCAAAATTTTCCCATTAAAAACCAAATAGTGGGCTTTTTGTCATTTCAAAATGGGCCAACCTCGTGCTCTCCATGAATACATGTATCCATCAATACAAATTCCATTATCATGTATTGTATTACCTCAAACCAATAACCCTTTTAAAATAAATGCAAACATGATACAAATACTTCCTATATTTCGAGGGTTCGATTCTGAGAACCCCTATACTCATGTAAGAGAGTTTGAACAAATTTGTCGGACTATGCAACCTGACCATATGTCCGAAGACTCTCTGAAATTGCGTTTGTTTACATTTTCTTTAAAGGAAAGGGCCAAAACATGGTTTTACGGTTTGAGACCACAATCAATCAACACTTGGGACCAACTCACAGATCTATTTTTCGAAAAATTCTTTCCACACCATAGGACCATCGCTATTCGTCAAAGTATCAATTGTTTTGTCCAATTGGATGAGGAAACTGTTTTTCACTATTTTGAACGTTTTAATGATTTATTGAGTGAATGTCCGCACCATGGAATTGAGAAGTGGAGACTTGTCGTCATCCTCTATGAGGGACTAGACTTTAAATCTCGAACCATGGTTGAGTCTATGTGTAATGGTGAGTTTATTGATAAATCTGTGGATGATGCATGGAATTTTTTAGCCGAGATTGCAGAGAAAACCCATCAATGGGAATCCGTTAGGGAAACAGGAACAACACCACATGATATGAGTCATCCCCATGAATTAGAGTTTTATTCTTGTAATAGCTCCGACCTTAGGATTGAAAATTATCCTAGATTGCAAAATTCCTATCATGATGATGATGATGATTATGATGTTATGTTAGAAGAACATGTCTATACTGAAAATGTTATGGAACCTTTGGGTTCAAATACATTAGGCTTCTCTGCCCCGACCTTAATGCATGATATTTCTTCTAATATTCCATGTGATGTTTCCCCTGCTGTGCCGATACACGAGAATAAATCTGTTGATGATGTTGATAATTCTGATTGTAATCTTGGAAATTTGATTGATGATTGTGAGCATGATGTGACATGTGTAGATGAGTTAGAAGATTTTAATTTGATTGATAATAATATGCCTATTCTTCTACCTAAGTCACAATCTGGTGGCCTTCCACCCAACCTAGATTTGGTTTGTACCCATATTGTAAAACCAATTTTTCTGAAAATTCCTAATCTAGGTTTGGAACTGTGTGCTTCCCAAGTCCTCTTGGACTATTTTGCTTCAAAATATAACACTTTTAAAGAGCCACAGTTGGAAATTGCATGTTTGCCCATCCCGAAAACAGTCCATTATGAGTTAGACCTTTTGAATCCTGAACCCTTAAAATTAAAAGATTTTGTGCTTAAAAGTAAACCTGTTGAAAAATTTAGGTTTAGGGGTGATTCATTCGGTTTTTCACTCGCACTCCCATTTAAGTCCAATTTTAGTGTTTTGAAACTTTCTTTGTCTCTACACTTTTTCTTTTGGGTTGATCCTCAACTCTTTAGACTTTTGGTGTATGGTGGATATTTTTGTATATAATCCAGTAGTTAAAATTTCTTAAAAACCTTTTTGTTACTTTTGTATATATTTTGCTAATCCAATATGATCTCGGCTGAAATATGTTGGATTTTTGCCTTGAATAACGGAGTTTTAATTCTGCTTTCGCCGAAATCGGGTATTCTCTCTCCTTTTACTCTACTCAGCATGTCCCTTTCCATATGTTGCATTTTAATTCTTTCCATATTTTGAAACATTGAGGACAATGTTTAGTTTAGGTTTGGGGGTATAGAGTAGATACCATGATAATTTGCTATAATTAAAAACGAACTCCTTCTTCTTTTTGAAAAAATTGAAAAATTCCAAAAAAATTAAAAAATTGAGAAATTCAAAAAAATTAAAAAATTAAAAAAATCATAAAAATGGAGCTCATTTACCTTGAAATGTTGACTCTTGTGCAAATATGTATTTTTATTAGGAGTCTTAGTCTAGATATTTAGGCACCCTGATTCTAGCACAATTCACATAGTGATAAGAAATTTGCACGCGCACGATCTACCAATACATGTATGGCCTCGATCTTCAAGGTGTTGGATAGGAAGTTACGATTGCCAATCACTTTAGAATACTGAACGAAACTTGACTAGCTTGTTCTTTGGTTGGTTGGGATAGAAGGTGAAGGTTACATTAAGAAAGACAACCATCGAATTTAACTGGGTGCATCAAAAAGGGCTACCTCTTGCAAAGTGTCATGTAATCTTTTGTTTCTTTATTGTTATGTATCAAAAGTGTTTCCATGTTAAAAAAAAAAAAAAAAAAAAAAAAAATCGATGTATATATTCCGAAAAAAATATCAGAAAAATACCAAAAAAATCAAGTATTCCATCCTCTCTTGTTCCAAAAATAAAAGAGAGTAGTCAATGTAAATAAGAGTCATGTAAAGAGTTATTTTGTTGTTTTTTGTAATAAGCAAGGAGGGTGTATGCCATTGATGTACAACGCGAGAAATTGTGAAATACCTCCAACTCATTCACAATTCTCGTAAAGTCCGGACAGCTAGCTAGATTTCGACCTCAGTTCTTAGCCTGAGAAACTATCTCTTGGTGATTAGTAGTCATGACTTCAGATCTTTCTTTACACATGTGTAGATACACTTTACACTCTTATCACATGTCCTTATTTGTTATCAGTGCTAGGATTGTGCCTTCGATAGCTAGATTGACATCTCCATTTTGCTGTGAGCTTAACTGTTTTGCACATGTCACATTTGATGGAATATGAGCTTATTTTTTGACCTAGAACTTTGTAGGTACGTTCTAAGCAAACCTTCACGAGACTTCAACTCGTCCACTAGGGACACTTAGTGGTTTAAAAGGCTTAGTGCATACGCTAAATGCATTCGAGAGACCAGCGACAGTGGTATAGTTATGATTTCCTTAGTTTTGTTTTACTTGAGGACAAGTAAAATTCAGGTTTGGGGGTATTTGATGAGTGCCAAATATTGTATATTTTTATCCCTTTTTGTTGGCATTTTAACTCATCTTTTGTGCATGAATTCTACATTTTATCCCATATTCTGTATTTTCATTGTTTTCAAGAATAAATATTTTTATTAATTAATTTTGCATTTTTAGGTAATAAATAAAGTTCGGATGAGTCGCGGAGCGAAAAGAGCAGAAAAGTAGTGAAAAGCCGGGAGAAATTACGCAAGGAAGCCGCGAAGAATGGTGCGCACAACCTCATTTTCTACACACAAAAGCGCCTCCGTTCTCAGCCGTCAGATCAGTTCCCAGAAGCATCCGATGGTCGCTCCTTCATAGAGCATCAAAATCTGAAGTCTCTGCCAAGCACCACAGCGCTGAAATTCCAAGCCTTCAGATTAGATGGTAGTTGAATCCAACGGTCGCTCCCTTGCTGTGCATCGAAGATTGATATCTCCGCCTTACACTACAGTACCTAACTCCATCAAGTACCGTTCGTTTCGCTGTATCCATTCATCCGACGGTCGCTCCTCGCTTGCCTCCGAATCACCATCCGATCCACCTACCAGCTTCGCATCCAGTGACTCAGCGTCGCAGAACATCAAACTCGATACACCCGCCTCACACCTTAGCGACCGAACCTATACCAGCTAACCAGAAACACCCCCTTCTCCCAAACAGTCGAGCCATCTCCTCCATCACCCCTCCTCTGCAGAACCATCACCCTGCAACTGTCGCCACCTCTCCCTGTCGCCACCAAACACCACCATACCACCTCCGTCATCATCCTACACGTGATTGAACACCTTCCCCCATCATTCTAGCCCTTTATCCCATCAACTCATTACCTAACCTAAACCCTAGGTTATGGGTTGATGGATTAACGTGTGCTAGAGAAGCAATTGATGCATGGAGGTGATACAGGAGAACAAATAGAAGCATGGGTCGACATCACAATGGAGTGGTTGTGTCAAATTGGGTGAGTAATCACAAACCCTAGCTCTGTCAGTTTGGGAATTTTTGGGTGAAAATGGGTAGACCCTAATTGTCTGTGGGTATATATATGGGTGTGAGTATGATGTAAAAACTATGTTTGGATTAGCCTGCATCCAGAACTTCCAAGTTCTGTTAAAATGTTAATTTTCAATTTCAGCTCAGTTCAGTTTCATGTTCCTGTTATGCTTATGTTCATGTTATGCTTATGTTATCTCCTGTTAATTGTTTGTCTCCTGTTAATTGGCATGCTTAAGATGCTTCTGTTATGTTGTAAAAATTGTTAATTCCTGTTATATTTGTCCTGTTAACATGTGTAGTTGCTCACTGCCATGTAATGTTCACTGTCATGTTTAAATTTGCTGTTACAATTGATGGAATGCTAGGCTAGATACATTAGAAGCATTGATGTGATTGTGCAATGGAAGAAATCAGTGCTCATAGCAAGCTGATTTTCTTGCCATTCTTGTTGTATGCTTAGGTTGCACTGTGATTGAGTATTGGGAGAAACTAGTGCTCAAAGCAAGCTAGTTCTCTTCCCATTCTTTTAGTATACCTCCTGTATTCTTGCCTTAGTATTGCTTCTTTTCAGTTTCTTTATCACCCCTGCCCTTGGCCTTAGGCCTTGGTTCAATTTGCTTTGTTTCTTGTTTTTGCACTGTGTTGTTTTCCTTTGGCTTGTTCTGCTGCAGTTGCTGTTGCTGTTTCTTTTGCCCTGCAGTGCAGCTGCTGCTGCAACCTATCTGCCCTGCAACTCTCCTGTTGCCTTTTTTTTTGCTACCACTTGCCTCTGCCTTGTTATTCTTGCTGTATTCTATTGCTTGTGCAGTCATCTTGTACATTCTGTTGCTGCTGCTTTCTCTGCTGCACTGCTGCTGCTGCTGCTGTTGCTGTTGCTGTTGCTTGTGCCCTGCAGCTGCTGTGCAGCACTTGTGCTGTTGCTGCATTGCTTTTCTCCTGCTGTGCATTTTCTCCACTGCTGCACTGCTACATTGCTTTCCCCTGCTGTTGCTGCTCACTTGTGCTGCTGCCACTTCTTCTCCTGCCAAGCCAAGTTCAACTCAGTGAAGCCAAGTAAAGATCCAATCCAACTGAGCCCAATTCACTTCAGTGAAGCCTAAGGCCTAGTCCTCAGTAACCAAGCCCAGTTTCTAAAACCAAAAGCCCAGAGCACAACTTGGGCTCATCAGAAGACCAAAACCAAAGCCCAAGTTCATTATTAAGGCCCAATCCAATTCAGGCTTAATCAAAAGCTTAAGTTTAAGGCCAAAGCCCATTTACATTTCAAAGACCAACTGAGCCCAAGCTCAGTTCCTTTTATTTGTGAACAAACCCATTAGTAGTCAAAGCCCAATTTAGGCCAAAAGGCTTCATAGCCCAATAGCAACTAGGAACCCAATTAGCTAAAACACTTCCAAAACACACCCGATCTCTGTGGATCGACCCGTACTTGCACGAGCTACAACTGACGACCGTGCACTTGCGGTATTACTGTAGGCCCCCGTTTCTCTGCACTTAATTTTATACACCCTTTCAAGGCCTGCCAAGTTTTTGGCGCCGCTGCCGGGGATAAATTTTAGGACCTTTTCAAAGCCTACCAGTCACCGCCGCAGAAACATGATTTTGACGAATTAAATCGACCAAACCAATCTAAAACATCAAATACGAGATGGGTTTGTAGAACCAACCTTCTTATTCTCATTTCCGGAGTTGGTTCTTCTTCAATCTCTTCTTCCGGTTGATTTTGTGGTTGATTTTGAGTTTGTTCTTCACTCTCTAAATCTTCTTCTTCTTCAATAGGTTGTTCAGTCGATCGATTTGAACGAGATACTGGCTTACGACGACCCATTATATAGATGAGTTTAATCGTCGACTAAATTTTCACGAATCGACGATTAAATTTCCGCGATGATACGATGAAAAAAAAGGAAGAAGAAGAAGAAGGGTTCGGCTGTTGTGGAGGAGGAAGAAGAAGGGGTTAGGGATATGAAACTGATTTTGGTTATGAAACTGAATTTAGGTTTATTGATTATAGGTTTTTGTATTAGGGATAGGGATATATTAGTAATTTAAAGGATTTAAATGATATAGGTAATTGAACCACCACATAGGGTACCCCTTATAAGGTCACCCAAGTTAGGACTAGTGCTTTGTATGTCTAGGAAGATTTTGGTACGTCCAAAATCAGGGTTCTTTTCAATTTGTGTGTTGGAAGATGGGTCTCTGCTGCTGCAGATGGATAAGCTCTTCCTTTTTCATCATCTCCAATTCTCCATGGGGCAGTTCAGCTGCTCAGTCTCTCCCTCGCTCTCTTCCATTGTTTCTGAGTGATGGGTTCTTACTTCTTTTAGATTTTTTATCAAATTTCAGTGGGTCTTCTTGATTATTAGTCAAAACTATGGAAATCGCAAAACTTTCCCAAATACACCAACAAACACAACCTCTGCAAAACCCCCTTCTTCACAAATCAAAAATTAATACTACAAATTCTACAAAAAAGACATTTTTCCATGGAAATTTCAAAATCACAAAGTCAGCTGTAAAATGGTGAAAGCAATCAACTTGGAGTGCAAGAGGTACTTTTAACCCAATAATCTTCTTTAATATCTATTAATTATGTAAATTTATCTAATGGGTGTCTGTAAAGTTTAAATTTTTTGAATGAGATTGCAACCTTTTCTATGAGAAATGACGTTTCCTGTGATTTAGTTTGATTTGATACTCTAGATTCTATTAGCCAATCTATTGTGCTAGCTCTAGAATAAGCTATTCTAATTTCTATAGAGAAACTATTGGATTTTGTTCAGAATAATTTTAAAACCTAAGGATGGTTATGAAGGCAACAAATTCATTTTCATAACTTGCAACCTATACCTAGCCAGGCTGGGGAAATTTGACTGTGCTGTAATATTCATAGCTTGTTTGCAGGCCTCTTCGTTTTGCAGATTCAATCTTACATCGATCCATATGAAATTAAAATACACGGAGTATTTCAGAATCCGCTAGTAGCAAGTATTTTAAACATTGAAGAGATGTGTTAGAATAGATGGCAAACTGGGAACGATGGAGTTGTTGTGGAATGTGCTGAATAGTAGTCTAGGAAACTATTAGAGAAGGTTTTCCATTTTAAAACATGAGCAGATATAGATGACTTGTAGAGATAAGCAACCCCAACATCTTTGAACTGACAATGAAGTTGTAGCAGGTATCGGATGTGAAAGGCCATCTAATGTTGCATATATAATGAATAAATTGAACTTGCGAAGCAAAAGACCAGCCATTGATTAATATTGAAATTGAATCCGAAACATGAGGCCAGCTATTTGAATGGTTGACCTGGAAAAAATTGAACGCGGAATACAGCTCATTGAACTATTCAATTTTGCATTCTTTTTTATGTGAGAATTGGTAAATTTATTTAGGAAATCGAAATACATGATTATGATGAACCAACACGTCTCCGAGTAAAATCGGAAACATACATAACAACACTAGCCCAAAACTGTATAAGTTCAACCCAATTTTCTTGTCTAGTTTCAAGTGTCAGTTTTCATCTTTGTTGAGTTTGTGTTTTGATTAAACTTGTGCCATTACGATGGCTGGAGCAGCAATAGGAATAGATTTAGGGACAACTTATTCATGTGTAGGAGTATGGGAACATGGTCGTGTTGAGACTATTGCCAATGATCAAGGAAATCGTACTACTCCTTCATATGTTGCTTTTACTGATTCTGAATGTTTTGTTGGTGATGCTGCTATGAATCAAGCTGCCATGAATCCTACCAACACCATTTTTGGTAAGCTTATCTGACGCCTTCACGTGAAATTTTAAATCTAAATTCCATGACTATGCTGGTTATTATACAAAGTGTTTTACTATGTTGGCGAGTTTACATTATCTTCATATGGTTAGTTTCATGATCAAATCGATCCAACCCTGAGGAATAGTTTAGAGTAGCATCCAAGTCTAGTTAATCTCCTCCATGATTGTAGTTGACTGCCGAGGGGATTGAAACACTTGATCACAGTATTGTAGGGAGAGTCTTCATCCATACAAATCACCCCCTTGGTGGTTATTATCTGTGTGTGTCTTGTTGCCCTTTTTTCCATATTTACTTGATCTTGTAGTCTAGATTTGCATAGGGTGAATTTCTTACTTTATGATATTGTGTATCGAAATCTCATGGGTTCAGTTAACTATTATATTGTTCTCTCTACTGCTGATTAATATTGTAAAAATTACAAATCGCTTCATGAGAGTTTATGAGCTCGCCACTCTTAATATTAGTATCTCAAGATTTTTTCCTGAGTCTGCTGATTAATGTTTTGTAGATGTGAAACGTATAATTGGTAGGACAATCAATGATAGCTCTCTTCAGAGTGATATGAAGCTATGGCCCTTCAAAGTCATTCCTGGCCTAGATGAGAAACCTATGATTCGAGTCAAATACAACGGAGAGGATAAAGCCTTTTCAGCCGAGCAAATTTCAGCCATGGTTCTCAGTAAAATGGTAAAAACTGCTGAAGCATATATTGGTTCAAAGGTTAAGAAAGTTGTTGTTACAGTCCCTGCTTACTTCAATTGTTCTCAACGTCAAGCTACTATGGATGCTGGTAAAATTGCTGGCCTTGATGATATGCATATCATCAATGAACCAACGGCGGCTGGACTTGCTTATGGTCTTCATATGAAGGATGCCAGTGTTGGCCCGAAGAACGTTCTTATCTTTGATCTTGGTGGTGGTACTTTTGATGTTTCGCTAATCACCATTGATGAGTGTATCTTTGAAGTCAAGGCCACAGCAGGAGATACTCATCTGGGAGGTGAGGATTTTGATAACAGGATGATAAATTACTATATTCAAGAGTTCAAGAAAAAGCATAAGATAGACATTAGTGGAGATCCGAAGGCTCTTAGGAGGTTGAGAACAGCATGTGAGAGGGCAAAGAGGATACTCTCAACTGCCAACAGCACAATGATTGATATTGATTCGTTGCAACACGGAATAGACTTTCAAACACTCATTACCCGTGCTAGATTTGAGGGGTTGAACCTGGATTTGTTTGAGAAATGTTTGGAACCTGTTGAGAAATGTTTGAAAGATGCTAGGATGAACAAGAGCAACATTCACCAAATTTTGCTCGTTGGAGGATCCACAAGAATTCCAAAGGTTCAATCTCTATTACAGGAATTCTTTGATGGGAAGGAACTCTGCAAGAGCATCAACCCTGACGAGGCCGTGGCTTATGGTGCTGCAGTGCAAGCTGCTATTTTGAGTTGTGTAGATGATGTCGAGTTGCAGGACTGGGTGTTGGTGGATGTGACACCTCTTTCTCTTGGTATTCAGACACATGGAGGTGTTATGAGTGTGCTGATCCCAAGGAACACAACCATTCCCACCAGTAAAGAAATGGTTTTCACTTCCAGCGAGGACTATAAATCGAATGTGATGTTTCAGGTGTATGAGGGTGAGAGAACTAAAACCACTGACAATAACTTGTTGGGTGAGTTTCTATTAGATGGAATTCCACCAGCACCTCGTGGTGTTTCTCTGTTCACAGTACGCTTTGATATGGATGAAGACGGCATACTGAAAGTGTTTGCCGAGGACAAGGAATCGGGGAACAAAAACATGATCGCCATTGCAATTAACAAGGGGAGGTTGTCAGCAGATGAGATTCAGAGATTGATCCAAGAGGCGGAGAGATTCAAATCAGAAGATGAAGAATTCGGCAAGATGGTGGAGGCTTTGAACTCTTTTGAGACATATGCTTACAGCATGAAGGACATGATTAGAAAATATGGACAGAAGCTAACTTGGAATGATAAGCAGAAGATTGAGGATGCAGCCAATATTGCCCTTGAGTGGTTGCATAGCGATGAAATTGGTGACATAGAAGAAATCCACCAGAGGATGAAGAAGTTAAAGAGTGTATGCAACCCTATCGTAACTAGGCTGGGTGGTGCCAGGGCTGGACCCCTAATCCAGGAAGTCGACTAAAGATGGGTTGAGTTACTATTTTTCTTGCGAGTCCTGCCCCTATCTCGAGGTCATCCATTTCCTTTCTTCTTATCATGTTTTATATCTTGACGTATTTGGTTATGGTTAGATTTCATATTTGTTGTCGATTTCTTTTCTGCATGTTAGTTTTAACTTTCTTTTATCAGTTTGTGGGTGTTTCAATTTGCTTTAGCATAAGGTTGTTAGTTTTCTCAACTTCAATTGTTGCAGATCTTCATGCATTACTCAAGTAACATCATGACCATAACATAAACAGTGCTACCATTATTTCTTACTTTTTAGCTTTGTTGTCAAGTACATATTTGCCAATTGATTTCGCCATACCGTAATAGAATCAACGGTGAGAAAGAGCATATGATTCTAATCTGTTGTCTAGATCAATTTTAACTGTGGACCTAATGATGCAAGAATTTTTGTCCCTTGGTAGGATTTCGTAGCAAAACTTGGTACAAGGAAATCCATGATCAAGATATCCTCCTTGCATTTGTTGGAGCTGCTTCCCCCTTCTACAATTAAGAAGTGTTCCAGGTATTCATTAAAAGGTTAATACGTTAGGGGAGGTTTTGCAGCTTTCGGTTTTTTTAATCCATCTACACCTCGTAGTCTTTGAACATCTCTATAAATAGATACCGTACTACCCTCTTAACTCGTTATTCATATACTTAGGAGAGCAATAACATTTCAATTTGAGTCGATGATGAATATTGATGCCTTGGTTACTTTAGTTATTGTAGTATTTCAATTTGTTAGTGTATTTGTGTGATAGGAATCACTGTAATCTTGTTCGGTTATGTTTGGTTTCTGATCAAATCTTCACAATTCTATTTTTGCCACTTCCATTCTCTAGTTTAAGTTTCTCTGCAAAACCTAGTCAATGTTTTTTTTTTGGTAGAAAACCTGGTAAATGTTTATGGATCACATAGATCTGACTCCCTACTACTTGATTGTAATATGGAGGCCGGTATGCCCTACTCGTTGATTATTGGTTGGCATTCGCATCAGACTAGAATACTATGCAAGAGGTAGCACAGCATAGCCCAACAACACTGCACAATTGCACATGATCTGGAATGGCGTTCATCCTTAGATTGTTTAGGACATTAGATCATATGTAGAGTTAAAAACATCTCCCTTTACCTTGAAATTTCAGTAGAGTTTCAGATTTCTTCTCAACTTACACAGATTTAGATGCCAATTCAATTCAAATTTTATGAATCATCCGGTCATGCGAAATAGTGGGGTCAACTGACTTTAAACATCTCTATAAATAGACACTATACCAGCCTCTCTATGCATAACTTTAGAAGAGCAATAAGAATAGCATAGCTTTCCTGAAGAAGCTCTGTTGTGAACTATTGCATTCATACATCCGTTTCTGAGAGGAATTCTAGGTTCACATGATGAAGGTTATTGCTGCTTACTTGTTGGCGGCATTGGGAGGTAACAAAGAACCAACTGCAGAAGATATCAAGGACATCTTAGGTTGTGTTGGTGCTGCTGATGACACTGATGAAAGGATTGAACTTCTTCTTTCTCAAGTTAAGGGTAAAGACCTGGCTGAACTTATTGCTTATGGAAGGGAGAAACTTGCTGTTTCTGGTGGTGTTGCTCCAATGGAGGTCAATGCAGTAGGCAATGGTGGTGCTGTGCCTGACCAGAAGAAAGAGGAGAAGGTGGAAAAGAAAATTGATGAAGAGACTGACGATGATATGCCTTTCGATATCTTCGGTTCTGACGAAGAATGAGGGTCCAAATTGTTCACTGAATTGTTGTGTACCGTCGTATCTGTCTGGTGTCTAAATTGTCTGCTGAATTGTATAATATATGAAGAGAGTTCCTGTCTGGTCTGAATTATGGAGTTATAGTATTAGATTTCTCTTCTAGTTCCTCTGCAATTTTTTCTATTAAGTTGTGACCGCATTATTCAATTTTTTCAATAAACTTCAATTCGACTCAATTCTTTGGTTTATGCTTTTTAAGTATAGATGAAAATATAAAAAAGTATCACTTTTTATGGGACGGAGACGATATCTGGCTGACATGGGTGCCACTAAGCTCATGGAGGGTGCCCTAATCAAATTCCTTGGGGAAATCAAGCTTCCTATAGGGCTTCACTTTTTCAAGCTGTGTCCTGTGTGTTGGAAGATGGATTTTTTTTCGCTTTATTGTTTCTGCTGCTGTAGCAGAAAGACAGGCTCTTCCTTTTTCTTCATCTCCATGAGGCAGTTCAGCTGCTCAGTCTCTACCTTGCTCTCTTCCATTGTTTCTGAGTCATGGGTTCTTAATTAATCTGATTTTCTATCAAATTTCAGTGGGTGTTCTTGATTATTAGTTAAAACCTATGGAAATCACAACCAGACTGTCCCAAATAAACCTACAAAATACAACCTCTGCAAAGCCCCCTTCTTCACAAACCAAAAATTCTTGCTACAAATTCTACAAAGAAGACATTTTTTCATGGGAATTTCAAAATCACAAAGTCAGCTGTAAAATGGTGAAAGCAATCAACTTGGAATGCAAGAGGTACTTTTAATCCAATAATCTTCTTTAATGTCTATTAATTATGTAAATTTATCAAATGGGTGATTGTAAAGTTTGGATTTTCGATGAGATTGCAAGCTTTTCTATGAGAAGTGAAGTTTCCTGTGATTTAGTTTGATTTGGTACACTAGATTCTATTAGCTAATCTATTTTGTTAGCTCTGAGAATAAGCTATTCTAATTTCTATTGAGAAGTTATTGGATTTTGTTCAGAAAAATCAAACTTAAGTATGGTTATGGAAGGAAACAAATTCATATGCATAATTTGCAACCTATACCTAGATAGGGCTGGAGAAATTTGTCTGTGTTGTAATATCCATAGCCCATAGACTGTTTGCAGGCTGCTTTGTTTTGTAAATTCAACCTTAGTTTGTTCCACGCAAAATTAATATATATTTCAGAATCCGCAACTAGCAAGTATTTTAAACATTGAGGAGCCGTGTTAGAATAGATGGCAAACTGGGAACTATGGAGTTGTTGAGGAATGTGCTGAATAATAGTCTAGGAAACTACTAGGGAAGGTGTTGCATTTTATAACATTAGCAGAAATAGACAACTTGTAGAGATAAGCAAGTGCAACATCTTTTATAGTAGGTAAGGGACGTGACAGACCATCTACTGCTGCCTGTATAACGAGTGAATTGAACTTACGAAGCAAAAGACCAGCCATTGACTTCGTTGTGAACTTGCATCAGAATCAAAAGACCAGCAATGGGAATGGTTGACCTGTAAAAATGAACACGCAATACACACCGGTTGAACTATTCAATCATGCATATTTTTTTATTTTTTTCTTGTCAGAGAACTGATAAATTTAATGTGGACCTAAGCCTCTCCGAGTAAAATCAGAAACAAACATAACATGACTAGCCAAAACTGTATAAGCTAAATCCAGTTCTCTTGTCTAGTTTCAAGTGTGAGTTTTCTTCTTTGTTGAGTTTGTTATTTGATTGAACTTGTACTGTTATGATGGATGGAAAAAAAGGCGAACCAGCAGTTGGAATAGATTTAGGGACAACATATTCATGTGTAGCAGTATGGGAACATGGTCGTGTTGAGATTATCGCCAATGATCAAGGAAATCGTACTACTCCTTCGTATGTTGCTTTTACTGATTCTGAATGTTTTATTGGTGATGCTGCTAAAAATCAAGTTGGCACGAATCCTACCAACTCCATTTTTGGTAAGCGTTCTGACGCCTTTACACTACATCTAATTTCCTTGACTATGATGTTATATTATGGAGTATTTAACTGTAGCTAGTAAGTTCATCGATTTTGGATAATGTTCCTATGGTTAGCTTCATGACCATATTGATCCAACCTTGACGATTGGCTTAAGGTAACATCCGAGTTTGGTTCATCCATACACACCACCCCCTTGGTGGTTATTCATGTATGTGTGACTTGTTTCCTTCTTCTTTTTTGTTTTTTCACATTTACTTGATCCAGTAGTCTAGATTGGCATAGGGTGCATGGCTGATTTATAATATTGCATACTGGAATCTCATGGCTTCTGTTAACTGCTATACTGTTCTCTCAATTGCTGGTTAATATTGTAAATAATACTTTTTTCTGAATCTGCTGATTGGTGTATTGCAGATGCCAAACGGATAATTGGTAGGACAATCAATGATACCTCTGTTCGGAGTGATATGGAGCTATGGCCCTTCGAAGTCATTCATGGCCTGAATGACAAACCCATGATTCGAGTCAAATACAAGGGAATGGATAAAGAGTTTTCAGCTGAGCAAATTTCTGCCATGGTTCTCAGTAAGATGGTAAAAACTGCTGAAGCTTATATTGGTTCAAGTGTTAAGAAAGCTGTTGTTACAGTCCCTGCTTACTTTAATAATTCTCAACGTCAAGCTACTATGGATGCTGGTAAAATTGCTGGCCTTGATGAAATGCGTATCATCAATGAACCAACGGCGGCTGGACTTGCTTATGGTCTTCATATGAAGGCAACCAGTGTTGGCGTGAAGAATGTTCTTATCTTTGATCTTGGTGGTGGTACTTTTGATGTTTCGTTGATCACCATTGACGATTGTATCTTTGAAGTCAAGGCTACAGCAGGAGATACCCATCTCGGAGGAGAGGATTTTGATAACAGGATGATAAATCACTATATTCAAGAGTTCGAGAGAAAACACAAGAGAGACATTAGCAGAGACCCAAAGGCTCTTGCGAAATTGAGAACTGCATGTGAGAGGGCCAAGAGGACCCTCTCAACTGCTTACAACACATTCATTGATATTGATTCATTGCATCAAGGAATTGATTTTCAGTCACACATCACCCGTGCTAGATTTGAGGAGTTGAACATGGATTTGTTCGAGAAATGTTTGGAACCTGTTGAGAAGTGTTTGAAGGATGCTAAGATGAACAAGAGCAGTGTTCACCGAATTTTGCTCGTTGGAGGTTCCACAAGAATTCCAAAGGTTCAGTGTCTATTGCAGGAATTCTTTGATGGGAAGGAACTATGCAAGAACATCAACCCTGACGAGGCCGTAGCTTATGGTGCTGCAGTGCAAGCTGCTATTTTGAATGGTGTGGATGATGTGGAGTTGCAGGACTGTGTGTTGGTGGATGTGACACCTCTTTCTCTTGGTATTCGGACACATGGAGGTGTTATGGGTGTGTTGATCCCAAGGAACACAACCATTCCCACCAGTAAAGAAATGGTTTTCACTTCCAGCGTGGACTATAAAGCGAATGTAATTTTTCAGGTGTATGAGGGTGAAAGAACTAGAGCCTCTGACAATAACTTGCTGGGTGAGTTTATGTTAGATGGAATTTCACCTGCACCTATTGGTTCTCCTCAGTTCACAGTACGCTTTGATTTGAATGAAGACGGTATATTGAATGTGTATGCGGAGGACAAGGAATCAGGGAACAAAAATATGATCGTGATTGCAATTAACAAAGGGAGGTTGTCAACTGATGAAATTCAGAGATTGGTCCAAGAGGCGGAGAGATTCAAATTAGAAGATGAAGAACACGGGAAGAAGGTGGAGGCTATGAACTCCTTCGAAACATACGCATACAGCCTGAAGAACAGAATTAGAAAATATGGACGGACGCTGAGTGATGAGAAGAAGATGCAGGATGCAGTTGATATCGCCATTGAGTGGGTGCATAGCGACGAAGTTGGTGACATAGAAGAAATCCACGAAAAGATGAAGAAGTTGAAGGATGTATGCAACCCTATCATAACTAGGAAGGATGGTGCCAGTGCTGGACTCTAAATCCAAGAAGTCGACTAAAGATGCATTGGTTTACTACTTTTCTTGTGAGTCCTACTTCCATCTTAAGGTCATTATTTTCTAAATAAACGGTGAGAAAAATGAAGCATATGATTCTATTCTGTTGTCTAGGTCAATTTTAACCGTGCACCTAATGATGCAAGAGCAAGAATTCCGTTCATTACGTAGGAAATTTAGTACAAGGAAAATCCATGGTCAAGATATCCTCCTTGGAATTTTTGGAGCTGCTTCTCTCTTCTACAATTAAAAGGCATTCCAGGTATTTCATTAAAAAGGATATAACTTTAGGGGAATTCTTGCAGATTTCTGGTTAATGCTGCTCTCATAAGTCAGTATTCGTATTACCTAGGAGGGGGATAGATTTCTTGTAGAAGAGTATTTCTTGTGTTTGTGTTTGCAAATGGAAGTTGTTTCTGAACAATGCTAGATTAGCACAGAGAAGGTGATTACTGCATACTTTCCAGTAATGCTGGGAGGTAAAAGAAAGCACCAATTGCTGAAGATATTAAGCACATCTTAGGTTCTGGTGGTGCTGCTGATGACGCTGAGCTGATTTTATCTGGAAGGTAGAAACTGACAATAACAATGGTGCAACCAAGCAGAAGAATGAAGAATATTGATGCCTTGGTTACTTTAGTTCTGATGAAATTGTAACCAACTAACGGCATTACAAGTTGGGAGTTTCTTATCACAAATCTATTTGCTTGATTCTTTTATTTGTACGTGGTTTAAATCAATTTCATTATCCATTCTAATTCTCTCTGCAAAACCTAGTTTTCTCACATGGTCCATAGTTTTTTTTTTTCCTTGTTGGGTTTGTTTCTTGATTGAACATGTACTCTCTAATCTGGGCAGAAAGTTAAATGTCCATATTCTGTGTTAAGAGTTTCAGATTTGTCCCACATATTTTGAAGAGATTTAGAATGCCAATTCAAATTCAAAATTTTCAAGGCTGCTAACGGGGTTACCAGGTTTGGCGGAGGTGTACCAAGCAGGTTTTGCCTATATGAAAACCTGTTTTGTCTTATTTTGATTTTGGTACACCCCCACCTAATCTGGTAACCCTATTAGCAATCTTGAAAATTTTGAGTGCCGAGTTGCATGATTGTATAGGAAAACTGCAGGTGTCTCCTAGTAATGCTAAGCCGAGACCTTAATTGACCGTGTTGCCCAAGGCTGGATCCGTCCTTAATAATAGGTCCAAATTTTAGAAATCAGATCGTAGTTCGAAAGGGCGGTTTCCCCTTTCCAAATCCTTGCAAAATTCTGGTTTCTTAAGAACGATTTTTTTTAGGGAACATGATTTTTTTTGAGGGGATCATGGTTTTATTAGGCCACATTTCCTATAGTTATAAGGGACGTCCTAAATTATTGAAATGACTAACCTATCCTTAACCTAATTTAATTTAAAACCAACCCAATAACCACCTATATATATAACCACCACCACCTCCCACAATCGTCAATTACCACCACCACCACTAACCACCGATTACCACCACCACCACCTCCGATTACCACCACCACCAACCACCACCACCACTATATATATATATATATATATATATAGCTTAATTTAAAACATTAACAAAGATATTCTCACAAACCCATTACTTGTCATTCGTTTTTTGTTGAATAAATGAGAAGTAATCATTAAAATGAGTTGAAAATGGAAGTTGCAGAGAGCTTTAATGGAGGGTTTTTTTTTCAAAGAAAAGTTCGGTTATCAAGAATTAATTTTTTCTTAACCGAACTCAAAGTTCGGTTGATTCGCAAAAAAATACTCTTAACCGAACTCCTTGTATTAGAACAACACAAGTCCATAAGTTCGGTTCCTTCGCAAAATAAGGATATCACCGAACTTTAGTTTATGAAAATAATGAGAAGTACACAAGTTCGGTTCGTTCGCAAAAATGTTAAGTTTTCTTTGTAACCGAACTCTACCTTTGAAACTTCGTAGCCGAACTCTACCTAATTCGCCAAGAAATAAATTTCGTAGTAACTGAACGTTTGCCTAATTGCATATATGCATATATAAGCCCAGTTCGGTTGATTCGCAAAATATGTTGAAGTTTGAAAACCAACCGAACTTCTAACACTAGGTTACTTTTAAACTGCAGTTCGGTTGGGAACTTGGTTGCGTTGAAGTTTGCGAACTAGCCGAACACACAAGATGTACCCAAATAAATTGTTAAGTTCAAAGTTCGGTTACCAACCATTTTATCCTAGGTAACCGAAAATTACACTGTAAGACCAAAACCTCCATTAACGAGCGAGTTCGGTAACCTGCGTGTTTGGAAAACGTAACCAAACTACACTTTCAGGTGTGTTCGGTACATGTTCTTGACATATGGTAACCGAACTGGCCCAAATCTACATAAAATGTTTTATTTTTTTTGAAAGTTTGGAGCAATTCAACCAACATTATCTAAGTTTGAAGCATACCTGGGTACCCAAATACCCTTCCTCCGGTTGTGGTTGGTAAAATCCATCGTTTATCATGTTTTCCTTCTTCATCTTCTCTAACTTTACTCTCTCAATAATTCTACTTCTTTAAAAAAAAACCATCTGATTTTTTAATTTCACTAATTATCTTTAACTTAATCATCTCACTAATCATTACACTAACTATTATTAACACTAACTAATCATCACCCAAAATTAAGCAGGAGAGTAATTTAGGTATTAATATAAATATCTAGATAAGGGGTGACCTACATTTACTTCTAATGTCTTTACCCAAAATAAAATCATGGTCCCTAAAAAATACGTCTTTCTTAAGGATGACCAACACCTCTGAACTGTTCGAGTTTTGTGGCCCACTAACCCTTGACCACATTAGATGGGCTTAGCTTAAACCCAATTAATCCATTTATGTTATAGTGGCAACTGGCAAACATAAAGAAAAGTAAAAAGACAAAGAGAGATTTCTATAAGAACCCTGATTTTGGGCATACCAAAATCTTCCTAGGCATATAAATCACTAGTCATAACCTGGGTGACCTTATAAGGGGTACCCTATGGGGTGGTTCAATTACCCATATGCCCTTAAATCCTTTAAATTACTAATCTATTCCTAACCCTAATACAAAAACCTATAATCAATAAACCCAAAATCAGTTTCATAACCTCTTCTTCTTCCTCCTCCACAACAGCCGAACCCTTCTTCTTCCTTTTTTTTTCATCGTATCATCGCGGAAATTTAATCGTCGATTCGTGAAAATTTAGTCGACGATTAAACTCATCTATATAATGGGTCGTCGTAAGCCAGTATCTCGTTCAAATCGATCGATTGAACAATCTATTGACGAAAAAGAAGATTTAGAGAGTGAAGAACAAACTCAAAATCAACCAAAAAATCAACCAGAAGAAGAGATTGAAGAAGAACCAACTCCAGAAATGAGAATAAGAAGGTTAGTTCTACAAACCCATCTCGTATTTGATGTTTTAGATTGGTTTTGTCGATTTAATTCGTCAAAATCATGTTTCTGCGGCGGTGACAGTGTATAGTTCGGCGCAAAATAAATCTTAGATGTACGCCGAGCTGTTCTTGAAACTGAACCCTGAAAATGCATATGAACGGCTCGGCGTAAATCTGAAATCCGTTTTGAGCCGAACTTAATGACACAAAGACTTATATTTAGGATCGGCTTATTCGATGGTGTTAGTTTTGTGCCGAATATGTTTTGTGAATTTCAGAAATTTTGCATGTGCGTAGGATCGGTTTGTATGGTAGTATTAGTTTTGTGCTGAATAAATGTTGTTTGAATTTCAGAATTTTTGCATGTGCTTAGGATCGGCTTGTATGGTTGTATTAGTTTTGTGCCGATTAATGTTGTTTGAAATTCATGATTCTTCACGTGTAGGATCGGCTTATTTACAGTATTAGGGTTGCGCCGATTCATGTGTAGGATCGGCTTAAATGTTTCAATTCATAAGTCTAGATTCGGCTTATTCGATAGTATTAGGGTTGCGCCGAATATCATTGTTAAAATTCCATAAATTTTACAAGTGTATAGGATCGGCTTATTTATATGATATCATGTTGCGCCGAATACATGTTTGAGTTCATAATCATAGGTTCGGCTTATTCGACAGTATCGGTTGTGAGCCGAATATATGAGATCGGCTTATAATTGTCTTGTGGTATGAGTCGATCCACTCTCTGTGTAAGCTAATAAAAATTTCAATACATGATTCGGCTCATATGTGTTATTTCGGGCAACCCGAGCCTTCTTATTTGTTGACAAGTTTTTGGCTTTTCAAATCTATATTTCATATAGTTTGTATCCATTTGTTGTTCAAAGCATACTTCTAACTTTCATACTTGTGTCAGTCCTAATGTAGCTAATAAGAGGAAGGAGATGGAGGTAACACATTCTACTTCTAAAACTCCCGCTCCTCGAGGAGGAGGTAAGAAAATATTGGGAGCGAGAGGTAGAGGAGACATTTAGAAGAAGAAGCTGAACAAGGAAGAGTTGGAAGACAAGAAGAAGTTGATGATAATCAAGAAGAACATGAAGAAGTTCATAAAGAAACACAACCCCAAGGAAAACCCAAGAAAGACAAGAAAGATAAGAATGTGGCAGAACCCGAGAAAGAGAAGGACGATGATGATCGACGGATCACTGGTTTACACATTCCTGATGAAGATGACGTAATTACACCTCGATCAGATGGTTTGCCTCATGGTCTTCCGGAAGATGGGGGAAATGTGTTGATTGGTTATGCCGATTCTTGGGCGAAGAAAATTTATGAGACTCCTGATCACAACCGTGCAGTCCGAGTATTGAGACACCAGAGGGCAGCGGAATGGAGTTTTGATGAAGAGGTTCCTGAGGTGATTGCTTACGTACAACGCAGTGCTTTATGGCCTATCATCAATTATGGACATAAGGAATATGATAGTGTGTCGGCCTCTGCCTTTACTAATAGATTCTGTCCAGAAACTTACACATTTCAATTACCTTTTGGAGAGATGGCAATCACTCCTGATGAGGCTAGTAAGATTACAGGCCTTAAAGCAAGGGGTAGAAGTGTGGATGTTGATTTTTATGACATGAGTTGGGATGAACTCTACAATTTGTACCTGGAATGCCTTGGTTGGGGTTCACACAAAACTGAGTTGGAGTTTTGTCGATCAGTTAAAGATGTCGATACCGTTTGCATACCAGGTGGCAGAAATAAGAAGAATAAGAAGATCAAGTTGACTAACTTGAAAAAGGAGTTTGAGAACACAAAGGAAAGAGTAACACAAGGTTTGTTGATAATGGATCCCGTCAAAGTGAAGCAAACCGGAACTGCCTACTTGCTTTATACTCTTGGTAGAGACATCTTTCCCGACACTACCGGAAACAAGGTAAATGCTAATTATCTCCAATTGGTAAAGAATATTGAAACTTGTAACAAGTTTGCTTGGGGAACGACTACGCTCGCTTACCTACTGGACCAACTTGCCACCGCGTCTAGGTTGACAAGTACAAACATCGGAGGGAACTTCACTTTGCTCCAGGTAACTTTTAGGAGTTCAGAGTATGGTTCGGCTTATAACCATAAAATCTTTTAAGACGATCTTTTTACTTACTTGGTTCGGCTTATAATACTTGCTCCATATAAGCCGAACAGTTCTCTGAGTTTGCAAACTTTATTCTTACTTTGATGTTTCCAAGTAAAACTTGTTTCTATCAATTCAATTCCTTTGATTTTTTAGTGTGGTTCTTTGGATGTAGGTGTGGATATATGACCATTTCCCAATTTTGAACTTGGCCAAAGTATTTGAGAAAGATGTCGATTATGTTGATACAGAGCCAACTGCAGCACGATACGCGTACGAGGACTCCAAGAAAATGAACAAAAAGAAGTTGGTGGCAAGTTTGAGAGAGACATTAGACCATATTGGTGTTGATGATGTCACTTTTCAACCATATGAGAAGGAAGATGAAGAAGATGAAGTTGTTGAAGATGAGGATATGCCGGTAGGTATGTATCATGGGCCATTGTGGTATCCCGGTGGTTATGTTATATACGATCCTAGGCGAGTACTCCGTCAATTAGGATGCGTCTAAGTTAACACCTTTTGACGAGAAATTCAGGTTTTGACGAGAAATTCAGGTTGTTACCCAAAGAGTGGTAAGGGAACTAAAAGCACCACTTCATCTTGGGAATCAAAGTATGATCTTGATCCCACCGTTGAGTTTTGGAATAATTTAGACAATCACACATTATATGCGTCCAAGTTAACACCTTTACTTGATGATCCATGTGAAGAGGATCCGGGCTATATGGATTGGTATAAACAAATTTCTCATCCCTTCATTATCAATAAGAAAAGGCAAAAGATAGCTGATAAGGGGAAGGCGATGCCAATCAAGATCACCAACAAGTCTACTTCCGAAGATGTGGTCAAGGCTTTCAAGATTATGGTAAGAATGACTTCACTTTATACTATTTTCATATATTAGTTATGGTAAAAATGTCTTCAACCTCACGATTATAAGTTGTTGACAAATGAAAAAATAGGTTGCCTCGGGTAGGGAGATGTTGAAAAAAATGAAGGCCAAACTTGGTTGCAAAACAGCAATGACCGTGGAAGAAAAAAATACCTCATCAACAAGTGGGATGCAATCATCAACAAAGGACAAGGACCCGAAGAACCCGAACAAAGGCCTACCACTAAGAGGTCTCGACAAGTTAGTGAAGGTACAAGCCAAGGTGGTGCTACCGGCCAACCCGGTAATGATGCGTCGGAAGATGAAGACCAAGGTGGAAGAAGAGGTGGTCGTGCAACTAAGAAGAGGGGTCGTGGTTAAATGCTCTTTTATGTTTCCAAGTTCCTTTTAATGTTTTTCTTAAGTTTTAAGGACACTTTTATGGTGTTGCAAACACCTTTTCTTTTAGGTGTTGAACTTTGTTTTTAATGGTGCTGGGATTGGGTTATGGACACCTTCAATTTCATGTTTTAATGAATAGCTTAACAGTTAATTAGCTACTTACTACTTGCAATTTATAAAGTTCGGCTTATCTTGAAATTTGAGTTATCCGCCGAATTTATAGAGTTCGGCTTATCCTGTAATGTTAGTTACACGCCGAATCATTTGTCCTTAAGGTTCGGCTTTTTCTATAATTTGAGTTATAATCCGAGCCTTAAAAATCATTATTGGTGTAATCCAGTATATAGTTCGGCTTAAATCTCACCAATATGGTGAGCCGAATCTGTAAAAATTTTCAAAATTTTTAAAAAAATAGTCGTTACTTATATAGGTTCCGCTTATGTTCTAAAATTTCTATAAGCCGAACGTTTACTTTTTTTCACGAAAATCTAGGAACGACTCTTTTTTTGAAAGATATAGCCGTTGTAAAACTATATTCTATATATAACTCCATTTTTTTTCATATTCTTAACCACATATGCTCAAAAAATGGCACCCCCAACTCCTAAGTTTACTCTAGAAGAAGATTTATCTCTTTGCACTAATTATGTAGCATACTATCCAAAGAAGGGTGAAGAACGACGAGTAAATGGTCTGATGAGTATGTACTATTTGGTTAGAATTCATGAAGCCTTAAGCACGGAAACAGGTAATCCTCACAACCGGGATAGTGCGTCCTTGTTTTGCCGAATTAAAAGTATTAAGAAAAAAGTCACAGACTTCATATCTTTAGTTCGGATTGTGAGTCAATATCGACTCAAAGGTGAAACAAACTCTGAGATTGAAGTTCGAGCTCTAGAGGAATGGTGACGATGGAAGGGAAAGAATTTCAAATACAAAGATCACTACCACATTCTTAAAAGGTTTCTCATTACCCGTTTAGGATATTAGAAATTAATTTCAAGCCTACTATGTAGCAGGGATGTAATCCACAATTTCTATGAATTTGAAAAGTCTATTTGGAATGATATAATAATTCTTGTGTTCATGAATCAGAAAGGTTCGACTTTCTTTAAAAATATACTACAAGTCGAACCTAGCAAAGTAATTCTGGTCTTTTAAAGTTTTTAGGTTCGGCTTGCAGTGAAATAATGTTATAAGCCGAACTTGACAAAAAAACTCTGGTATTTTTTTGTTGTCAGGTTCGGCTTGCAGTGAATTGTTATTATAAGTTGAACCTTCTCCTGTGTTCATGGTTCTAGTTTGCAGAAAACGACACGTTCCATAACTAAAATGTAAACCATTCAAGTATTTCGTTTTGATGGGTACATGTAACTGCAATTCTAATCAAAATATCATCCTCATCTTACACGAAAATCAAAAGACACAAAATAAACGGATAAATCCATGAAAAATTTTCTATGGAGATCCTAAACGAATCTCATCCTCTTCACTGGCCTCTTTTTTTCATCATCTTCACTGACCTCATTCTCATCATCTTCACTGACCTCTTGCTTATCATCTTCATCCTCATCACTTGAAAACGTAATTACTTGTCCACTTGGAGGCTGCACATGCAAAGATTTCCAAAGATCCATTTCCGTCGCATAATTTGCATGCCGATCCATCGCAAAATTATTTTCAAATTTAGGCCAAAAGGATGCACTCATCAAGGGTGGTAATGGGCAACCGGGTCTAAGTTTGAGGTCGATAAAATGACAATTTTGAACAAATCCAAGAACAAGTATTCTATCCTTTACACCATCATTACAAGGTTTTGTTGGAGGCGCGTAAGTAAAGCTACTACCCGTCCATGCGAAACAATGTACGACGCAATTGAATGTCTCCGCTATTAAAAACCCACAAATGGGCATTGCCATCCAATGTTCTTCGGTAATGATAAAATCCCCATGCAAACGACGTTCGAATGCAATGTACTCCGCTGCCACCCTTGCATCTTTTCTTGGACCTGTTCTCATCATTGTCTTATAGAATTATTTGTTTTTACGTAGGGTTTGTAACAATCTTTGCCTGATATAGTTCACTTAATTTTCTGGGGGCACCGGATTATTCCCTTCCATAAAAGCACCAAGTTGTTCCGCCGTGACGTAATAACCACAATTTACATCACCTTGCACGTCGTCCATTGCTATAATATGCTCATGAATTATTGGCGATAAATCTTCCAAGTAGTTATCGTATATAAAATTGATAGGCCTCATATACTTACCGGACTTATCTCTTTTGGGTCCTCTCATCCTACCAATTTCATGTACGGTTCTTTTCTCCTTTATCTTAGTTTGTGAAGGATACATCTTAGCCTTCCCCTTGACATCCTCTTTACTATCCTTAGATTGTGACGGACAATCATTATCATTCACCTCTTTGTTACTTGTTTCCGATTTTTGAATACTCGGACGACCTCGTTTTTTTGGAACTTTGACTTCTTCCTCCTTCATAAACTTCTCAATTTCTTTCTTTGCCTTTTCAAACCTTGCATCATGGTAGTCAACACCGGATGGATTCCTTTTATTAGCCAATAGTTCCTTGTTGGCTTGTCTAGTTTGAAAATTATTCATTTTCTTACTCTTCCTACCTTTCGAGTCACTCTTCTCTGGTTCCAAAATATTTTCTTGGGTAAAAAGATACATGACCGACATCATGTTGTCCCATAGAAATTTCTTTTGAGGTCGGGACATATTCCTATACATCTCCGCCAATTTTTTCCCATTTGTCGTGTCCCATATCTCTAGATCATCCTCGTCGTCTTCGGCTGGGAGAGGATCGAAGCTTAATTGTTTCCAAAAATGATCAATATCCTCAAATGGTATGATATCATCCTTGTACCGAAGTAGGTCGTGGCGGCATGAAAGTCTCATAGATTTCTTCATTGTACAAATACACTCTTCCTCCAAGGTGGCGCCTAATGTCTTAATCAAATCCACTTCTTTCATCAACAAGTCGATGCATAGATGAGAGACTCTATAAGTTAATTCCCGTAGCCAATTAGTACCATAATTCTTGTGTCTAAACATAAGGTCATGCTCGAATGCGGCTTTAATTCTCACAACATCACTTTTGAAATATTCATCAATTGCATCAAAAACCGTGACAAAAGTGTCAACACAACCAAAAAGGTTCTTCTTCAACCAATAATGAGCCGACTCTGCCATACGTGTGGCTTGGTTGTCGAAATGTTTGTGCCGATTTGTGAAACAACTCACAAACCTTTCTTTATTAGGTTCCAACACATCTTTGACCAAGTAAGTAATGACATCGGGGTAGGCGGTCTTCCAATGCTTGATAAGCATTTTAAAATTTTCTTCATAGACATCCTCAGTGATTGACCATATCAAAGCTTCCCATTCGCCTTGGAAAGAAGCCCACAACATCTCATTATGTTCATATGCTTTCAAGAATTCCTTCTTTTTCTTTACGCGTGTCTCCAACGGTAGCTTAGCAATATTCTCTAATTGTTTCAACTTAAGTGGTTGAATTATCGGTTGGCACTTTTTCCTCACATTGCACCATATGTGAAACTTACAAAGAAAATTGAATGCATCCGGAAATACCTTCTTAATAGCATACATCAACGATGAATCTTTATCGGAAACGAACACTTTAGCAAGAGCACCCTCCCGGAAGATTAACTTCAATTGTTCTAACCCCCAAATGTAACTCTCTTTCTTCTCGTTTTTCATGAAACAAAAACCCACGGTGAACGGTGCCTTTGTCGAAGTATGCCCCACAATATTCATCAACGACATCTCATATTTATTAGTCTTATACGTGCAATCCAATATAATAACTTGTGGAAAGCATAGAGCCAATTGGGCGCATTCCGGGTGGGAAAGGAAAAGGTGTGTGACTTGACCAAAGTCATCCAACTTATTTTGGCAAGCGTAGTTATTCTTCACCTCTAACCACATACTTGTCGCATCACCATCCTACCTTGCAAATTGAGTCTTCTAATCTTTTGTCTTTCATTGTAGATAGTTTGCATAGTCGACTTGTTATTCTTGTTGTCCGCCTTCAATTTGCTAAGAATCCTAGAAGGTGGCAAACGTGCTCGTGTCATTTTATCCACTTCTAACATCTCGTCGGGTTTGAGTCGCGCTACTTTCGCATGTCCATGAAGGTCTTTGGGACGTGGGTGGTTATGACGACAATCCATATCTTTATTCATTATCCAATATTGATCTTCTTTCTTCATGGTCTTATTCTTGAGGTTGAAAACGATCTTGAAATGGCAATTTCTTTTCTTTTTCTTCGTCATATTCTTTCTCCCGGTCTTCCCAACATATACGGTATCCTTTTTAACCTTGTTAGCGCCGATTCCACTACGCTCAAAAATCATTTCAAACCGATCCCATAGGCTTTGTTGTCCTTTAACTAGTACACAACTTACCTTCATCGCATATTCCTCAAGCCAATCAAGAACTTCGGGTTTAGTTTTCCATGTCTACGTTCATTCCAAAACAAATAATTTGTAAGAAAAACTTTGGAATATTCCGACAACATTAAGGTGCTCAAAAAGTTCTTACATACCAAATCATTTTGGAAGTGATCCTTGGTATCCTCGTGAATCATGTCTACTGGATCAGGTTGATTTTCCTTGGGTCCAACCACGATCTACAAAGAATATCACAAGGTTAAATACTAGAAAAAATTATAATAACAAGGTTCGGCTCATTCGAAAATCATATTATGTGTCGAATCATGAACATTTACAGGTTTCGGCTTATACGATATTCAAAATATGTGTCGAACCACACTCAATATTTTAACCCAAAAATTAACAAATTTATGTTCGGCTCATACGATAATGAAATTATGTGCCGAACCTTAAACATTTAGAGGTTTAGGCTTATACGTTATTATCAATATAAGCCGAACCATTAATTTTCTTATCTTGGGCTATGCAGGATGTTGTTCGGCTTACTATGAAACTTTCATATAAGTCGAACTAGTGTGTAAAAAAAGGGTGAAAATTGAAAATTATAGGTTCGGTGCATGCTGTAAACAGATTGAGTGAGCCGAACCGTTCATCATTTGGTTGATTCGGCTCATAGATGTCAGCCGAACCTAAACCTGGTTCGCCGAACCATGAAGCAAAAATCCAAACTTTTGATAATTTGTAGCTATATATAGAAGTGAGATTGAGCATAAGATAGAAGTGTACTTGTGTATTAGAAGCATTGGGTTCCTCATATATGTGCTCATCATCCGGATTTTGCTCATAAAAATCATCATCTTGAGTTTGTGTTTGAGTTTGAGCTTGAGTTTGAGTTTGTGTAAAATTATTCTCATAATCTAAGAAATCAGCCATTTGGGAATCATTGTTGTAGTTGATATGTATTTTCCTAGGTTTTTTATATGAATTATGACCCTCCTCATCCTCCATTGAATCAAGAATAAAATTTTCTCACTTTCTCCTTCTCTTTCTCTACTTCTTAACCAAAACTTTGATTTTTTTTTTTCCCACAAATTTTTTCATCTAAACAACCTTTATAATTCTGAAAATATCTTAATCACTAATCAAAATATTTAATCACTAATCCAGATTACTAACACTAATACGTAAAGGGTAGATTTTCCATTCAAAGAAATTTGGGTTAAGGGGATATCTGATTTTGCTATTTCACAACCCTTTTTGTCTTTATTGAGTATGCCTTGAAAGATTTTGGTATGCCCAAAATCAGCGTTCTTCTATTAATCAGCATCATCAGGTTACATGGAACAATATCCTATATATACATGTGGGAAGAAAACTCTAGATACTATATTGGAACGCACATCCACGGGCCACAAGCCCTACAACACTCCCAACATAGGTAGGGATCGGTTGAATTATGAGCAATAATAGTTCATAATTACGAGCAATAAAGGAATTATTTCCTTTTTTTTTTACTCCACCAGTACCTAATAAAAGCAAGATCTCTAACCTCTTAATAAAATGTTCGTCAAATCTCTATTATTCCCGAACTAATACATGGCTCAGATATACAATAATTAGAGACAGACTTACAACTTGGATTTGCAAGAGAGATTCGATGTGAACAAAGTCGTTTTGGACTTAACTGATAAGGATCAGTTTAGCATCTCCCATACATCATAAAACATAGCAGCACCATCATGGATATATTTTATTACAAGTTTTCTTCAGATCTAAAAATAGTTCTGAAGATCCCGTCAATACTTTGATCTAGTTTGAGTGACCTTATGTCAGAAGAGAAGGCTCTCAAGAATAATCAAAATAGGTGGAATCACATTTTCAACAACCGTTAGTCAATCAAATCAATAATCGAGAACTAAAATAAAAATATAATTATCTAGTTCCCACCAACGGTACTCGTAGAGCTTCTTGATCCACAGAAGTCTTTAAACGAGCGTCCGTAAGAGATTTCTCCTAATTATGGTACTTTTCTCTCCGGATAGACGGATCCACCAGAAACAACACAAATGAAGTTTGCTTGTCTCTTTGGATAGTTTGCAAGAAATGCAAACTCAACTATTTGTGGACCAAGGTTGTTTAGACAACAAGGAAATTCCAAAACCGAAAGATTCTCAAGATATGCAAAATGTACCTAATTTCGGTTTTCATGTTTTCAACTAATTTCCAACCTATAATTCCGAAATCTCTCTTTAGAAAATATCTAATTTAGTTTAGCATTTAACTAATATATATTTTTAAGAGATATGTTTTGATTGCTGGAAAATCGAAGACATATTGTTCAAAAATCTTATTTAAAAGATTCTCAATATTTCGGTTTGGGATCACCTTGGGTATCAAGGAATATCTTTTAACAATAAAAGATAAAAATTAATATATACATGATAAAATTATGTTGACATCTGGAAATTTCCTATTTAGCAAACCCTAATTCCAAAACACAAAACCGTAAGTAATATGTGAATTTTGAAACTCGGTTTTGTTCTTGGGACCGGTTGTACCATGATTCCCAACGTAGGTAGGGATCGGTTCTACCAAGTCTCCAAATATAGGTAGGTATCGGTTCTACCATGACTCCAAACATAAGCTGGGATCTGTTCTACCATGTATCCCAATATAGGTAAGGATCGGTTCTACCAAGACTCCCAACAAGAGCTAGGAACGGTTCTACCAAGACTCCCAACATAAATTAGGATCGGTGATGAGTGCTAAAAAGTGCATATTTCTATATATTTTTCTTGGCATTTAACTCATCTTTTGTGCATTAATTCTACATTTTATCCCATATTCTGTATTTTCATTGTTTTCAAGAATAAATATTTTTCTTACTTAATTTTGCATTTTTAGGTAATAAATAAAGTCTAGATAACTTGCGGAGCGGAAAAGAGCTGAAGAGTGGTAAAAAGCCGGGAGGAATTACACAAGGAAGCCGCGAAGAATGTTGTGCACAAGACCAAAAGGCTAGAAGTGGGCTTGAAGAGGAAGAAATTGTTCTTAAAGAAGAAATGGGCTCAGAATTATCCCAAGCCCAACTTATCTCCCAAAACCGTTACCCAAACCCATTTTCTATAACCAAAACCGCCTCCATCTTCAGCCGTCGGATTGGATCCATCTCATCATCCGATGGTCGCTCCTTCATCGCGCATCAAAATCTGAAGCTCCTGCAAAACACCATAGTGCCTAAATTCCAAGCTTTCAGATTAGATCACATTTAGATCCTACGGTCGCTTCTTTGCCTGCGCATCAAACCTCGATACTTCTGCTTAACACTACAACACCTAACTCCATCTGGCGCCGTTAATTTCGTTGTATATCTGCATCCAACGGTCGCTGCCAGCATCTTCACTTTTATCCGTTAGATCAATCTTCATCTTCACATCCCACGGCTTAGTATCGCTAGACACCAAAACTCGATGAACCCGCCTCACAACGAAACAACCCTAGGATATATAACCCAAAAAAAGAAGAAACCCTAATCATTTTCACTTCTCCTTCTCTTTCTTCCTCTCTGCCCGTACCACCTTCTCCACCGAACACCATGTCCGCCACCGTACACCACCACCTTCTCCACCATACGTCACCACTTCCACCAGCTCCAACAACCACCCTACTTCACCCTAGAAACGTACCCATCACCCTAGTTAGCCCATAGCACAAACCCTACCCACTGCTAGGGTTTTGATATGGGAAAACAAGGTAGATGGCTATGATTCATCACATGCGCATGGAGAGAATGAAAGAAGAGCAGCAGAAGACACATGGGTTCGACAAGACCAAACGAGTTAGGTAAAATAGAAAACCTAATTTCATCTTTTTGATTTTTGGGGAATTTTGGATGAACCCTAATTTAGGGTATAAATACTGGGGTTTGTAAAACGTGTGAGGGGTGTTCTTGGTTAGCCGAGATACCCCCTAATTGGGTTAATTTCAGTTTAATTCCAATTTTAATTTCAGTTCAATGTTTAAGTTCAACTTCAATTCCAGTTGTTAATCAGTTTCAATATGTTCTAACTTCATATGCTAGGGGTTAGATGATACTCTTGAATTGTATGCTAGGATAATCCATGATCATGTTAACTGTTCTTGTAGTGCTTAAATTTAATAGGACTGATAATATCTACTTGAGTGAATGCATCTGTGATCAGCTGTGCTGTAAGAAGACAACTGATTCTAGGGGTGAAAGAATGATGGTAGCTAAGAATTCAGTCCATTTGAAGGACTGTGTTTAACTGTCTTAGGGTGATAGATGGCTTCTTGAACAACAAGCCTGTGATCAGCTGTGCTGTAAGAAGACAGCTGATGCTAGGGGCAAGTGAGTAAAGATTAGTCAAGAAAATCATCCATTATGATCTTCCCTGAAATGAAACAAGAACAATGATTTGATTAGGTACTGCCTTAGCTTAGGATCAAGAAGTGGATTCAAAGGCCCTTGCATGCTACTGTTTACTGCCTCCATTCAGCTCCATGTTAGCTTAGGAAGCATCTAGAGAAGCTAGAAAACAACATTTGCTCCCCCTTGTCCCTGTGGACTTTCCCTTTCTTCCCATTCTAGCTACAATTGACCCTGTATACTTGCAGGTCAATTTGTAGGTTGTTTATAAAACCCACCAAGTTTTTGGCGCCGCTGCCGGGGACTCGGTTGCGGCGCATAAGTTGTTTTTCTTTCCTTGCTCATTTGCTTGCTGCTGCTTTTAACTTGCAGCTGCACTTGCATCTCTTGCTGTTTACATCTTCATCTAGTTGTTGGCTTGTTGTTCTTGCACAACATCAGAGCATCTTCTTGCATGTTGCTTTAGTGCACTGCTGTGAACTGCTTACCCATTTGCACTGCCTCTGATGTTGCTGGTGAACTGGTGGAACTGAGGCTGTTACTCTCCCTGTTGCTGCCTGCTGCTGCCGGGGACTCGGTTGCGGCGCATAAGTTGTTTTTCTTTCCTTGCTCATTTGCTTGCTGCTGCTTTTAACTTGCAGCTGCACTTGCATCTCTTGCTGTTTACATCTTCATCTAGTTGTTGGCTTGTTGTTCTTGCACAACATCAGAGCATCTTCTTGCCTGTTGCTTTAGTGCACTGCTGTGAACTGCTTACCCATTTGCACTGCCTCTGATGTTGCTGGTGAACTGG
This sequence comes from Papaver somniferum, assembly GCF_003573695.1. Taxonomy (NCBI): domain Eukaryota; kingdom Viridiplantae; phylum Streptophyta; class Magnoliopsida; order Ranunculales; family Papaveraceae; genus Papaver; species Papaver somniferum. Next base: position 145,432,962 of record NC_039367.1, on the reverse strand, counting down.
TGGAACTGAGGCTGTTACTCTCCCTGTTGCTGCCTGCTGCTGCCTTCTGCACCTGTTGCTGTTGATCTGCTCCTGCTGCAAAGCCCTGAGCTGGTGAGCCTGCTGAAGACCAAGCCCAACAGGACTGTGCTGCTGAGGAGAAAATCACAAGCCAATCAGTAGCAAATCACAAGCCCAACTGGGCCTGCTGAAGTTGCTGCCAAGCTTAACAAGTTGAGCCAAGCCCAACTGGGCCTCAGAAAAACCAAAGCTTAGGATGATCCAAAGCCCAACTGGGTTTTTGCAACCTAACTGAGCAGCTGGGCTGTGCTTAAGCAAGTAAGCCTAAACCCATTAAGAGAACCCAACCTGTGGGCTTCCATTTTTAATTTGTGGGCTTGTAATAATTTTTGTTTTTCTTTATTTTTTATTTGGGCTTGTAATAATTTTTTTTTTCTTCTTTTTCTTTCTTTTATGGGTTTGTAATTATTATTGTTGTTTTTATTTTCTTT